>NC_136804.1:19395534-19585534 GCF_951216825.1 Electrona antarctica | reverse complement strand
GAGACTGTAGGGAATGGCACTGAATTGACACATTAAGGGTCAATTTAACAGTAATTGTCCCTATTTTTTTTATTACAACAAGTTATGCAGAATAGGGCTTAATTGGTTACAGGTGACAGACAAGTGAAGCGAGTATCACAACAGAATACACTTTACTGAACGCATACTTTATCTATGCAACACACACATCTAATAAAAGGAAACTTCATAAATCAAAGTTGGGTTAAAGAAAAGTCATATGAAAATCACAGCAAAACATTCCTTTAAGGGGAGTTTTGCATGAATCATTTTTTGAAATTATCATGACATTTAATCTGGTATCTGTTGTGTGGGAGCTTGTTAAGACATATAGTTCATGCAGGATATAATGCAAAGTGACAAGCAAACCACACAGAGAGGAAGAAAATGTCTAAAGTTCCGAGGGAAAAAAAGAAGAAAGAAAGAATGGATTTTGCTGCTCTTGAAAAGGGTGCCTCCCCCGGCGGCCCCTCTGGCAGTAAATCTACGAGGCTTTGCGCCGCACAGAGTGAAAAGTGGCATCAGTATTTCATATTGAGCCTGGCGTTGCGCTGAGAGGTGGAGGTGGTGATGGGGGTTGGGGGAAGCGGGGGGGGGGTGGTTCAGAAGGGAGTTAGTAGAGCTGACACCGGCCCACACAACGGCAGTGCTGAGAGACGGACGTGTCGCTAAATGTCAGGGGTTTTATTTTTCATTAAGCTCTCGGCTGGTACGCAGTGCCGATACCTCTTCCTCTGCCCCCGGGAGGAGGGAGAGATAGACAGATTGGGTAAGAGGACATGAAGGAAGGATGATGGCACAGGCTGGCACAGTCCCATTCCCAGGTTATGATGCATGTATGCTTACCTCCACTGTGTTACCGCCAGGGATGGAAAGTGACCAAGTACAGTTGGGTGCCACCGATATTGTCCCTTATCATTTGACCCATTTAGGCCTGACCTAAAATTTAAAAAAAAATCCTTCTAAATCCTCCAGTTTTCTGAAATAAATATTTTCACGATTTTTCAAAAATAGCAGACCTACAAGATCGTAGCGCGCCACTCGGTGGCGCGCTATGAGCTTGTAGATCTGCTATTTTTCAATAGCTAAATTATAACAATGTTTAAAACACCAAAAGGGGTTCCCGCCCAAAATGGGTTAACTGTCCTTTTGCGCAGATCACGCAAACCTCAGCAAAAAGAAAAGGACAATATCGATGGCCTCCAACTGTACATTTACTCAAGTACTGTAGAGGCCGATTCTAAAAATACTGGCTTCTAAATCCTGAGAGTTTTCTGAAAAACCTATGTTTCTATGTCAGTGGTGCTCAACCTTTTTCATGTCAAGGACCCCCAGAATTATCTGTATTTGGCCGCGGACCCCCATCTGAAAATGTGTTGTTCCAGGGATCCCCCCAGAAGCAAAGATTTGTCAGTCATTAGTAATCAAAGTGACTCAGTGTGCTTTACCGACGGAGGAGTTTGTTTTCACCGACATTCTCTGTTCTAAACCCCTGTAACGTGAAACAGAATGAGTACAATCTTGTATAACCACCAACACCTATCCCTTTACTTCTCTCTCTCTCTCTCTCTCTCTCTCTCTCTCGGCTCACGCTGGCTGCACCCTGTGCGCACTGCTGCGCAGCATGTCAGTGTCCGTGACATGTCCATCACAATATAATATATAGCATAATAGGCCTACCTATAATAATAATATATATCCCGGCTGTGAGCAACTCCCCAAATAAACAACCCCTCTCTTGTGCACGCCTTCTCAGTCTCATTTTGTTTGGGTAAAGGCCTAATGTTTTTCGATCTCAATGGAAATATTGCTGGTTTAGCGGGACAAAACGATAATATTGCGGGATGGTGCGGGACTAAACGGGACTTCATTTTTTGTTGCGGGCGGGAGCGGCGGACAGGTCGTCACTGTGGGCGGTCAAAGAATGAAATCATTGTGGGAGTGGTCAGAAATCCAACGGGAGCGGGCGGGAATGGGATTAATAAAACACTCCCGTGCAGGGCTCTATCGCGGACCACCCGAGGCATGATTTTTTTTTAACATGACTAGCGATGCGACCGCGATCGGCCATCAATAAAGCTCGTTTTGATTAGAATCGTAATCTGTGATTTGAGATTTCGGCTACCGTTGGAGTCAATGAGGGGGGAACCATTATGCTGACGGACCAATGACTTCCGGTTTGTCGGTGCGCAACACAGGCACTCATAGACAGTAGTATAGCGCACTGATTGAAAAAATTAAATAAATATAAGCATCAACAGGCGGAGATCCCAATGGCAGTAAATGTGTTAAAAGCTAATCTTGTTTGTTGCCATAATATAACCTTGTATAAATCAGTGTGTATACGTTACTCTATAATTTGTAACCCACACAGTGGTAAGTCCTGTTATTTCAAACCGCGTAAATGCGTTAATCCAACTATTAACGTAATATGATTATTTACGGTATTATGTGAAATGGGAAATGCAGCCACAGTACAGTATATGACACGTACGTCGTACATGATCCTCTTAGAGCAGCGTTGACAGTATGTAATGATTGAATGTCTGGCTACAAAGAGAACCACTCTGACCTCCATCACTAACAGAAAGACAGCCAATCTGAGCACCTGCATGGATTTATGACTGATTCCTGTCACCTCACATCCCATGGCATGAGAGGGAAGGGGAGATGCAGGGTGGTGTTGGGCAATGTTGATTTCCTCGACTACCTTTTTTCACTGACGGAAACTAAATGGAAACTAAATGAAAAACTAAGCTATGATGACTATAAAACCACCTGAGTTTTAATGACGCTCGATATTGTCTGAATCAAGAGTGACTTTGAGAGCTTTTTCAGCATACAATGTAAGTCAATGGGGAGCATATTTTGAATTAACAATTTCTAATCACTGGAGCAATTATTTTTAATTTCTTGTCCACATTTGGAGTTACATCATGGCAAGGTAACTACACAACCCAAACCTCTAAAAAAGTGGTCTTATCCTTTAAACAGATTTTGATGCTATATTAACACATTTGACTGGGGACCACCTGGAACCCTCTCAAGGACCCATGGGGTCCCCAGACCCCACTTTGAGAACTACTTGTTCTCCACTGGTCAGCACCACAAGTGCTCAACACCAAAAAGATGACAGGTGGTGTGGAGGAACCTGTCCGAGCCACCGTTCTATCTCATGCTAAGACACCATTTTTATATCAGTACCAAAAATGTGAATTACTGAAACACAAACTTGAACAGGGACCAAAGAAAAACCAAAGGGATCAAAGGATGAGGCCAGAATGTGAGTGATGGATTCAAGTTGAAGACACAAGTGTGTGTGTGTGTGTGTGTGTGTGTGTGTGCGTGCGTGCGTATGAGAGAGATTGTGTTAGATGAAGTGCCTGAGTCTAGCTGCTATACCCTCCAGAATACAGCAACAGTCACCAGCTGTCTCGTAGGCGTCTTGCAGAGCCTTCTCACTCTCTCTTTCTCTCTGTCTCTCTCTCCCCACCACCTTCCTTCCATCATCTTAGCCTCCCTGCCTCCAACCTGTGTGTACTTTTGGCTTCAATGTGTGTCAGCTCTCGAGAGCTGACACACACACCGCCCGTGTATCTCTTTCGCTCTCTCTCGTGCCAGCCATCTTGTAAAGCGTGTAATTAGTGGGTGGGATTACTTTACTGGAGAACTTTGCTTGTGTTTGGCCCCCTGACGGCAGCTAAGAATAAGCCTCAAATTACCTCACAAAGCATTTAACCCATTCAAATCTGACAGTTTTTTTTTTTTTTAATGTTCAAAAATAGCAGATGTACAAGCTCGCTTGTACATAATTTTTGAATAGCGAACGCTAAAATGTAAAATGTACAATGACAGAGGCTTTCCCGTTTGGAATGGGTTAAACAAAGACGGGAGAGAAACACCTCCCACCGCCACCCCAACTGTACCCCTACAAGATGTACGTGTGAGTCACACTCACTTCCCTGCTGTGGAAGTTGCAGAGGCAAACGTGTGAGATGGCATATAGAAAGCCCAGATGCGTCACGTCATGTAGAAAACCTGCGGGTGGCAAAACTAGCAAAGCTAGCTTATCTACAAGCCCACAACACATCACGATGTAAGCTTTTCTTTTTTTTTGACAAATTCTTCCTGTAATGACAGGCCCAAAATAGGCAGAGTTGCAAAGTGATTAATGAATGCATGCTTGCAGAACGAAAACAAGTGTCTATAAGTGTCGATCTACAATCTGCAAAAAAACTTCAAAGGTGGAGGAAATATTAATAAAAAGACCAGCTGCAAACGTTGTTTAATACAATCTGACTTTTCTGTTTGGATATATGGGCTGGTAATGGCAAATTGCAGCGAGTTACCACCCTCTGGCAAGATGGCCGCGGTCTGCATATGGTCAATTGGAATGAATTTGGGCCTCTTCCGTACTTCCTTCACCAATTACACTAATTAAGGCTCCGTTCCATCTGGTCAAACAGAGTCAGGGTGCTGATATTGCCAATATCCATGTTGGCTCACGAGAAACTCTCTGCTACACCAGTGGGTCTCAAAGTGTGGTCCAGGTACCCTCATGGTTCCTTGAGGGGGTTCCAAATGGCCCCTTAAGGGATGTGTATCTTTGTATACACTCTCAGTTATAGGAGTCCATGCAATTACAAAAGGTTTGAGAACCTCTGTGCTAAACTAAATGGAACAGAGCCTCAATTAGTATAAGTGGTGTTAAGAAAGTAACGAAGAGGCCCACATTCTTTTGAATATGGTTGCTGTGCACAGAGCCTATTTGCAGCAGATTTCTTACAGAGAGAGAGAGAGAGTGGAGAGAGAAGGGGGAGGTTCAAGGAGATGAGAAGAGAACCAAGCATGAGATAGTCTGGAGATAGCTTCCTTTTATCACATCACAGGAGAAGAATAGCAGCAGTGGTATGCCTGGGAAAAAAGGATCTGTACACTCCCAATGCGTCACACTGTAACAAATTGTGAGCTTGTAGATCTGCAGAACATTTGAAAGCGCTCTTGTCCAACTCAACACACATCGATGAATTCCAAGGTCTTTGCTTAACAGACACAGGCCCAGCGGCCCTGAGAAAAAGACAAAGAGGCAAGTTCCAAACGTTCATAGTAATTGCGCTCCCATGCTGGGCCGATCCGTAAAACAGAAGAACAAATGTGAGGAAATGGGGTCGATGTGTATTCCCCTGTGTGTGCCTTTTTCTCTGTTTTACTGTTTGCTCATTCTCTCCATTCAGCGGCTATGGTGGTTTATGTGGAGCCGTAGTAAAACCGTAGCCTTGACTGGTGAAATGCAGCTCAATGGTCTCTATGTGGGGAGCCCCCCCACCACACCCCCCCCCACACACACACACACACACACACACACACACACACACGCTCATCTCTCTCTCTGTAAAGCGAGGATATGGGGTGCTAATGAAGTCGGGCCATTATTGGTTTCTGTGCAGTAAAACTCATTTTACAGACAAACCCATTTTTTTAAAATCTCTTCATTGATTGGAATATGGCAGAATTTACAACTGAAATGGTCCAGATTGTCCTGTCTTTTGGAAGTAATGAAACTGTATGTTTTCTATGAGATAAGTATAACACAAGCTAATATAACACAGAAGACATTTTTATAATTTTAAAGTTAAAGAGACAGTTACATTTTCTAAGGAACCATTACTCCTCTAACCAGTGGTTTCTGCATCAGGGCTGACTTGAAAATCGCAAAAGCATTCATTTTAAAACCAAGCATGTTTATTTTAATGTTCAATCAATTGATTGTGTTCCAGCTTGGATCAATGGAACTGATACTAATCTTAGTGTTTTGCTAAGTGGGCCCCCAAGTTCTTTGGGGGCCCACTTGCAATAGCTCCAGTCAGAGCCCACACATGTTGGTAATTGCTACTCTAGAGACAGATGTGGGTTGTTGTTTTTTTGTCTTTTTCTTTTGTCTGCCCACTCTTTCTTCTTTTTCTCCTTCTGAAATGTACACTCTGAAGCGATATTGCACTTTGCCCCTGTTAAGTGTTGACTTGATGCCATATGTAGTCCTGAAGAAAGCAAGGATGTTACAGAGACACTGGAGATGGAGTCACTTGGAGGGGGGAGGGAGGGAAGAGGGGTGAAAAAAAAAATCCTGGGAACTGCAATTGTGTCCTATGTATACATAGAAATGCTGTTATTGTACTGCTTTTTCCAAATAAAATAAATATTATAAAAATAAAAATAAAGAGACAGATGTGGTTAAAATGTGTGAGGATTTCTTGCCCGTGCATTTTCGCTTTCCAATTGTAAACTGCAAGGGTGAATAGGGTATGTGGTATGTGGACTTCATGTCTGCTATATACAATTACTCAAACTTTTAAATTTCAAGGACTACCATAACTTCAACCAAATGTGATGTAAGGGTCCATTTAGTTCCATTGCACTCTCAGATTTACAGATGCGTAAGGGTACATTTGGAACCCCCTATAGGAATTGTTAAAGGGAACCGTAATTGGAGTCACACACACACACACACACACACACACACACACACACACACACACACACACACACACACACACACACACACACACACACACACACACACACACACACACACACACACACACACACACACACACACACACACACACACACACACACACACACACACACACAAGAGAATGTAATCCTTTTCTTGCAAATAATGTGTTATAGTTACACCAACATTGTTGTTGTGAAGCTGTTTCTATTAATAGGAGTATTTAAAAGTGTTCGGACAGAATAGACGGGTAGGGCGAACAGTGCTTTTGTGAGACTATTATGTGGGTGGTGAAAAGTTCTAATCCAGTATTTGCACTGAGCTGTTGAAATACCGCTTTTAAACAAAATGTACAGTTTTTAGGATAAAAAATGTATATAGATCATCATGTAGGAGCCTGCCTGTGGCACTCCAACTTTATATACAGTAGGACATGAAATCTCGTCAAACACCCTATATAGACAAGTTGCATATGCAGGGGTTCTCAACCCGTGGGTCGCGACCCCTCGGGGGGTCGCCAAATTATTTTAGGGGGTCCCCAAATTATTTTCAAAAAAATAAAAAATAAAAAAAGGGGGGGGGGGGGGGGGGGGGGTTCACGATTTTTCAAAAATAGCAGACCTACAAGCTCGTAGCGCGCCACTCGGTGGCGCGCTATGAGCTTGTAGATCTGCTATTTTTAAATAGCTAAATTATAACAATGCTTAAAACACCAAAAGGGGTTCCCGCCCAAAATGGTTTAAGGTTATTGTAGCAGTCAATTTATATTGGGGGTCGGGAGGGGGCGGGGCGGGGGTCCCGAGACGTTGCCAAAGCATTTTCGGGGGTCCCCGGCCAAAAACGTTGAGAACCCCTGATATAGACAAGTTGCATACTGTGATCTGTGAAGGTTTGCACCAAAAGATGATATGACTTTGAGTTACCACATCCCAACAGGATTAGCTGCAGAATGCCAAAGGCCATCTGAAATGTCTGCCGTGTTTTATACTGTCAGAGAGGACATACTGTATCCATGTCGATGTATAAGGAGGACGGAGGTAAATCAGCAATAGAATTGTCATCATCACTCAGTTCTCTTTAAGTGGGAGAGTGAAAAGTGACTATTTAGGGCCTATTATTCTGTGCAGAACAGAACCGTCTGTGTGTAGTACGTGGTTCCCCAATGGTGTAACGAGGTAGCCTGGCTAATAAGCCAGACTCAAATCACACTGTCGTGTGGTATTTGAGTCTGGAGATGCTGTGTATGGATCTTGTTTCCCGGGGGGCGGGTTCAAACATTTTCTCTTTGACGCAATTGGTCAGAGCTACTGTCAGTCAAAGGTCTCAAGCATTGAACGTCACTGTACCAAAGCCCGCCCATATTGCATACCGTGTCCCGATTGGCCACACCAGTTCTCTGGTGTAGGAAATGGGCGTACAATTGAGCCTCTCCAGACCGTAATCCGCCGGCAGGCAATTTTTTTTTTGCCAATGGCAAATTCGGTCTGGCTTATTAGCCAGGCTAGTAACGAGGCACACTGGTGTTAGAATGCAGTGAGCCAAGTCCAAAATAATTCATACAAAAATATATATATATATTTTTTACCATTATTAGTACTTATGTGTATACTCATCTCCCAATATTGAGGCAAATTCTATACCATAAAAATGCTTTTTAACCATTTTCAACATGTCGTTGCTATTTGGCACGTCATTAGCTAAATGTTTTAATTGATAATTTGATTCATTTATAGCACAATATGACATGTTGTGAGTTTGTGGATTGGCTATTTTCGCTGTGTGCCTTGAGAATGTGGCTTTCCAATTGGTGTGCCTTGGGCATTTAACATTTAAAAAAACCACTGCAGTCTTATTCTACATTTTAGAGATTATGTCTTACAACCTGCCTGGGGATTGGGGGTGGGGGAGGGTGCGATAGGGGAAGGAGTTTCCATTTGTCTTTTTATTTTGTATCTTTGCGATATATTACATTTTAAGACACTTTGTATACTCGCCCCCTGGGCTTTGTCTAAAACGGATTAAAAGGATTTTGAAAAGGAAAACCACTGCAGTCTACCACACTGTCTCACTGTCCACTGTCCAAATACTTCATCATATTATAGATGTAGACATACTGTAGTCTAATTATTCACTTACACAATTTGCAATAGCCTACTAGTGATGATATATTGGGAATAGTATTACATATTTTAATTGATTGCGTACGAACAAGTTTAACGTGAGATGATGGCATAGGTTAACAATGCATTTAATACACAGTATGCATATGAGAAAGACTGGTGCGTGCGTGCGTGTGTGAGTGCGTGCGTGCGTGCGTGCGTGCGTGCGTGCGTGCGTGCGTGCGTGCGTGCGTGCGTGCGTGCGTGCGTGCGTGCGTGCGTGCATGCGTGCGTGAGTGATCATTCTTCAGAGATGTAACTCGCAGGGAAGACATTTTGCTCATTTTCATTATGCATTCTCCTGACTTTCTGCCTTTTGGGAGAAGTTTTCTCCTCTCCTCTCCTCTCCTCTCCGGAAATAATGGCACATAATTCCTGCTATGCTTCTCTCTTTATTCTTTCTCTCCCTCCTTATCTCTCTTCCCTTCCATATCCCCCTCCTCCTGGCAAAGGTATTTTGTCCCATTAACTTTTAATGAATGGTTTAATAGCTTAACTTTAAAAAGATCCCTCCAAGCAATGGATGTCTTTCCTCAGTGGATAGTAATACTGTAGTACTTCATATAGAAATGCAGTAATTAATATATTTGGGAGAGTGCATGAACTGTACCATACATGCACATGCACAGTGTGTGTGTGTGTGTGTGTGTGTGTGCCCCTGTCAGCACTTTCATGAGCAGGTTTGTGTCTACTTGTACAGTACCAATTCAGTAAAAGATGTCTGTGTAACACATGACACAAGCGTTAAGTGGAACTTAAAATGCACGACTGTGTGTGTGTGTGTGTGTGTGTGTCTGCGTGCATGCACACGCTTGTAAGATCCTGACAGTGAGGGTGTTCATTAAACATAGAGGATATAGATTTAGGCTACTGAAATATGCACTTAAAGGAATGGGCGCACGCGCACACACACACACACACACACACACACACACACACACACACACACACACACACACACACACACACACACACACACACACACACACACACACACACACACACACACACACACACACACACACACACAGGTGTGCATGCACAATACCTTTTATGCACCCACACACACACACACACACACTCATATTCACTGCTTAAGGTGGTGCTCTGAACATTATGCATACTGTATGTGAAGGCATGGTCTCACACTGAATGTATGCCCGCCCTTCTCCCATCTGAGCTCGCATTACCTTCATTTGCATGTTAAATTATTCATCTTTACAGTGCACATATCAAAGAGAAGAAAATAGGTTGGCCTTTAAGAAAGAATGTGTTTGACTACTCTGGTATCTCACGCACGCGCACGCACGCACGCACACACACACGTACGCAAGCACGCACACACACCCCTCTCTCGGAAATAAGCAGCTCATTGACATGAGAAATGTTAATGTTTTCTCAACACGTTAAAATTGAGCAATCTGTATTTATTCCGGAGCGGTGAGGCTTGAAAAGTTGCCTGGCAGATCAATATGAGCCAGTCAAGTACAAAAACAATATAACTGGTGGTTCAAAGCCGAAATGACCGGTAATTGTGTGCAGCGCGGTAAGTGGAAAGCGTATCTCGACAAAGGCGCTTTTCTACATACTGTAGCTGCGAGCTATTTACCGTCAAACAACTGGACTGCACAGTATATAGTTCTATTGGCCTTTTCCTCTGCACACGCTTTGCTCGGCGAACATCAAAGCTTCTAAATGATTCCTATACATTTATTCACTCCACTCTTCATTACCCATCCCACCAACGACTCATTTAAAACCCCCATCCTACATGTGTGTGTGCACACGTATCGTATGCATGTGTGTTTTCCCAGTCTCTCAATGAAGATGCGCCTAGCCTGCGAATGGAACTCTAGGGTGAAGGCAGTAATGAGCTTCGCGGGGTAAAGAGCACCAGAGAAACGTGAGTAGAGGATGGGTGACAGGGGGCCACATTTCTAAAGCTCCTTTTAATCAGGTAATGGCCGGGCCTTCTGGGAGATGTGGTTTCTTAGCAGCTCTCTTTTCTCCTTAACACACACACACATGTGCGCACACACACACACACACACACACACACACACACCCCCACACACACGCTGTGGGCGAGGATTGGTGGCATGGTTCCAACTGGAGGCGCGCGGATAGCGTCCCCAGTCGTACCCGCTTCTGGACGGATTGGGTCTATTAGCCCTGCAGGGGCTAGAGAGGAACGGTCCTATTAGAGATTGGTTGGACTGCGTTCAGCATTCCAGATTTTCAGAGTTGTTAGAGGGCTGGTGCTGAAGCGACAGAACCGAGCGGGTGGAAGGGAGGAAGGAAGTTAGAAAGCATGGGAGGAGGGTAACACAGTGGTGGCACACGTCCAAATACATTATTTACATTTAATTTTGTATTGTATAATGTTTTTAAGCATTCATATATGTGTTGCAGTTTCAGTGAAATAAACAGAATTGTGTCTGCGTATGTGCATAACGTGTGCGGCTGTGCGCAAGTCTGTGTGCGTGTGTGTGTGCGTGTGTGTGCACATTCACACGTGTGAGAGACACAAAGGGCCAGATAAATGCGAATGACAACAGGAATTGTGTTCAATTTATTATCTATCAATGTTCATTCATTTAGTTCATTAGTCCAATTCTCCACATGGGACGGACAGGGCTACATCTCTCGGACCGCCTCGTCTCCATTAATCCGTACACGGTCATGTCTATCCCTGGACCCCACACTATGAAGTCATTTAGTCAGTGTTAATGAATTGAATTGGACCTTAATAGATATAGGCCTCTTCATTGTCTGCTCAGCAATAACAACGTACAGAATACTGTACATAATGTATAGCCGACACCAATTTCACTGATTACTTCTCTCTGACTGCTCAATTTATTCATTTGTCTTTCTTCATTTTTCTTTCTTTCCTTCCTTCCTTCCTTCCTTCCTTCCTTCCTTCCTTCCTTCCTTCCTTCTGCTTGTTAGTTCTTCTTTAGCCTTGTCAACGTTGAGGCTTCTGTGCGACTCAGAATTCATTACTGACACATTTGCATCACACTGTCAAAAAATGAACTGATTGCAGTGGGAAAGGGAGATATGGATTATGGCTGTGTGTGCATGTGCGTGCGTGTGTATCTGTGGGTTATTAGGTCTTATTGTAGCAGAAGGCACAAATGAAAATGAGAACTGCACCGACTGGAGTGATTATGTTAATGCCTCATTTCTATTCGCCCCATTTTAGTAGCAGGAATTGTCTGGGAACAATGGGCGACTACAGGGACACAAACGCACCTAGGGGTGGACAACACAGAGGACCGGCAAACCAATCAGATAAACACAGCACAGATAAGAACACCCATCATAAACACCATGGTGCATACAAAATACAAATCCACAAAGGGTTCCTTTCGCCCTCTCTCACACAAATATAGCTACCCACTTAAACCCAATACGCTTCATTGTAATGTACAACAAAAATAGGCTCTATGCACAGGAGGCATATTGGAAATAAATTGGTGCAAATGGAGTCTGTTCCATTTAGTGGAGCGCAGTGGTTCTCACATTTGATTGATTGTTATTGAAAATGAATTCAAAAGGATACAAACACAAGAAAGCCGGCAGGCTTGTTTCCATTGTGGTTCTTTTGGGGAAAGGGGACAGGGAGCAACAATACAAAATGAAGACAATTTCAAGGAAAATGTCATCGACAGTGTGCGGGTGTTATTATCGATGTGCCTACGACTAAGCCTTCAATCTAGGTGTGCAAACGTTTTTAATTAATTTCAAGGACCCCCATAACTCTGAGACTGTACAAATGGAACCAAATGGACCTCGGTATCATTTGTATACTCTCAGAGTTGAGTGAACCCCACGTTGAGACTCACTGGTGTAGTTTCCAGAGCCTTCATTAGTATCATTGGTAACACATGTGAAGGAAGAGGCCCACGTTCTTTCCAATAATGGCTGCTGTGCATAGAGCCTATTAGTTCACCCATTATGGTTATGATAATGGGTGAACTAACTACAATAGGGACGCTAGGGTTCAATTGGCCAAGCAAGCATGCCCACACATTTAGATACAGGGATTCGCTCATGGTCCCTGGGGTTATTACTCTAGCACTACTCTCACTCACACAATGCAGTCCTCGGGGCCCAGCCTGGCCACAACCGCTTGGAAATTAGCCGTGATGGAAAGGGAAAGAGCGAGGGATGAGATTTAGAGGAGACAAGGCTTCCACCATCACCAGATTTACGACAGCCTTCTCAACACACATCTCCCCCTGGGCCCATGGTGTATCACTGCTCTGCTATTGGACGGGCTTATCTAGGCCTTGACAGGCCATCCAATCAAGCGTGGCGCCTATTAGCGGGCGAGGGGGATTAGCTTTGATGTGCTCTTGGGTCTGTTTAAGTGACGGCCCGCTATCGGAGCATCGCCCATTCACGCTCTGCGTAATCTCTTTGACTAGAGAGAGAGAGAGGGGGGGGGGGAGAGAGAGAGAGAGAGAGAGAGAGAGAGAGAGAGAGATAGGGGAGAGAGAGAGAGAGAATATGATAGAATAACCTTTAGACAGGTAAACCTTGCCATAAACGTTGGGCTCAAACCAATGACACTTGTTTCCACTCACCTCAGAAATGTTATCAGAGGATGAGAAACGATTCGGCCTACCGAAAAATAATGCCACGATTTCAAATTTTGGGCTGCAGAACAAGTGGAGGGAAAACAAGCGCAGTGCATTTGTCGTGCGGCGCTCTCGCGCTCCATTTCCGCTTCTTTCCACTTGAATGACGCACAGCAAGTGTCAAGCCTGCAAATTCCCATCTGTTCATTCTTAGTATGTCTCTCATCTGGTTTCTCACCGGGACAGCCGATTAGAATAATAAGGCGTTAGGGCGGTCAGACGGTATGAGGATTGATTTTCACAGCAGTGTGCGTAGGTTTGTTAGTCGCCGCCTTTTCCGTTGATTTATCCATTACATTGAATTTAGATTTCCCCAGACGTTTGGTACAGTACGCGGAGATGTGCAGTCGTCTGGCTATGTGGACTGTGACCCCTCCACTCTTTAGTATGGATTCACAAGAGAAACACAACAGCTCTCTTAGGGAGTTGTTATGATAGAAATAAGTGTTTCTGTGCCATGGTGCTGCACTTGTCTTTACAGGTGGTGCTTGGTGACATGACGAAAAGCTCCCAAGATTTACACTCGCTCTGCGGAGGCTCGCAATCACTGTATTTATGTACTCACAAGAACCACTCCTTTTGACTCTCTGGGTACCAGATTAAACACACCCACGCACGCACGCACGCAGTGAGAAGCCCAGAGATAGGACTAGAATCAAAGACACTGAAGCTCAGCGACAAATGAGCCTATTTGGGAGGGAAAAGGAGGAATGTTAGAGAGAGTCAGTCAGAGAAAAATAAAGAGAAAGGGGGGGGGGGGGGAGTCTGAACACAGGAAGGGAGGCAAAGTGTTGGAGAAGAACAATAATGCAGCTTCATTAAGGAAGCCACAAGCTGAACCAAACAATCTGCAATAAAAATGGCCTGGAGTGGCTCTCATCTGTCTTCAGGGGGCGATAACACTGTTCTTCTCCTCTCCTCCTACACTATAAATGAGCCTATAGCTCCCCCCAACACAAGCACAGCCACCCACGCCACTCACGCACAGAGCATGCACACACAGCACGTATTGATCACCAAGCTGCACATGCAGATTCTCTCTCTCTCTCTCTCTCTCTCTCTCTCTCTCTCTCTCTTAAATTGTAAGAAACATCATAATTCATATTGTTATGCAATGATGTTTTCAAATAGACTTGAACTCTCTCTCTCGTACACATTCTAGAAATCTGTGGAGCGAATGAATGAGGTGGATCAGTGTTCCTTGCACACCTCCCCCTCTTTGTGTTTGTGTATACTAGTTATGATGATAAATAATAATAAAGCCAGGGCTGGCAGCCCCAGTACAGTGACACAACCAGAAACTGGCCACAATAAATGAACCTGGATAGCAATGCACAGGGAATAGACTTTATAGCCTACGTTTGATGAACATTAAAGAGCGGCAAACAAAACAGCTGATGGAACTATGGAGACAATGAAGTTCTTTTCTCATATCTTGGGTTGTTTTCAGATGAGGTTGAGCACACTTGGGTTCGTTCGTTTGGTTTTGACGACTCTGATGCATCATGATCATCCGCATATATATATTTTTGAACTTTGAATTGAACCCTGGCATCCCAAGCATAGACCCCTGCGGGGCCCCCGGTCAATGAAGTATATAAGTGGTGGGTTGGGAGAGATTGGCACACTGGATCCAGAAGTCCTATTTTCGGGACAAGCAAACCAATGTCCTTTTCCATACTGCTTGCTCCTTCTAGATTGTATAGAACTAGCCGAACATCACTGTAGATGACGCCAAGCAGAACTCAAAGTGCTCTTTATGTTCATGTTATTAAAGCCCCAAATTGTCATCACCATGATCATTAGAGATTGTAGAGAGTGGAACCACATACGAACAGGACGTAAACTGACTTAGAGGCAGCTGCGTTACTGTACATGCGTAGAGATTAAATTGTGTGACAACACAATTAACATGCATCATGTAACTAAATTATACAAATGAAAAGCAAACATTTGCTTTCCATCTGACAAGGGTAAATGGATGTAGACCTGCCACTTAAGCTGCTAATGGGCACCACCGATTATGCAACGCCGTCTTCACGGCAACCTGAATGAGCGAGGAGAATGTATTATATGCATACCTGCCTGTCATACAGCTTGCCATGCAACTCTCCCCCAAACACATTACATCGGTACACTCTAAGTTAAAACAATAAATTCAATCTCATATACCCCTGGAGGGCAATATAAGACTTCATGCAGGGCTCCATTAGAATCTGATCCAAAGTGTGGGGTAAAGAACAGGTGAAGGAGGGGGGATAAATATGGATGGAGAGAACAGATAAGAGAAAGGGAGGATGAGAGGAAAGCTGCAGAAAGCCTTTCCCAGTGGAGAATATCCAGGAGAAAGAATATCCAGGATTAGGAGGAGGAAGAGGATCGATTTTCTTTTGTGCATGTGTATGTTGAGTTGTGAGCATGGGAATGTGTGCATGTGTGTGTGACTGTGTGTATAGACACAGATGCACAAATTCCCTTTCTGCGTCTTTTAATAGCTGCAAATGTCGACATTAGCATTCTCACAGCACACACAAACCTTTGCATGCTAGAGTTTTGTGTAAACTCGTCATTGACAGTGACGAGCTGTGTGTGTGCGATTGTGTGTGTGTGCGTGTGTGCGCGTGTGCGTGTGTGCGCGCGCGCGCACGTGCGTGTGTGTGTGTGTGTGCCTGTCTGTGTTACTTGGACAATAATGGCGGGGTGCACAAGGAGCTCTCGCTGAAGCTGGTTATTAACTTGTGCTAATGAGGCTGAAATCAGAGCTAGCTTGGGCAGCTGCGGGACAAAAGAGCCCAGAGGGGAGAGTGCCCTGCATAAACACACCTGCGGGCCATCACATTAACGACACCAGAGCGACGCAGTGCTATAATTGCTACTGTAATGGGCTGGGGGTGAGTGGGGGTGATGGCGTTATGGGTTGGAGGAATGGCACACTCCTGTACCCCACAACAGGTCTGACAGTGGCAGTGCTACAATAGGAGTCAAACATGACAACCAATCCCCATCCACCCACCGCCTTTGTCCCCGTTACGCCCTGGGCCACAATGCAACCTCCACCCCCCCGTCACTCTCTCCTGTTTGTACGCGAAGGCGGCATTCAGCGTGGCACAGGCAGGCACGCACACATTTCACGGAGCACTACTCTTGTGAGAGGAGAGGAGAATGTCGGCTTTCCTCGGGGGAGTGCATGCGCCCAGTCAACAGGCGGCAAATGCAGCATTGCCTCAACGTCTAAAAGAAGAAAAATAAATGCGCTAAACGTAAATGGGGAGTGGGGGGTGGTTGGCTTGGGGAAGGTGGGTGGCTTTCTCTTTCTCATCAGAAAGACACTTGCTGCCAGCATTCTATGCACACATCTTTGAGATTTAGAAGACACACAAGCTAAGGGAGTTAGGCGTACAGCATAGAACACACTCCAGTTCCTTGAACAACCAATCGAAAGGAGTTCAAAGGTTGGAGGCTATAGATCCCAGACATTACACCTGAGATCTGAAACGACCATATACAGTAGGCCTACACTATGTAACGGGATCTATTCAATTAATACCCAAAGCGTGGTCCGTAAGGTTATTGGGCTCACCAAAATGTTTTTATTTTGTATCATCATTTCATTAAAACCTTGACATTTTTATTTTCATTGTGATACCGATGAATAGGAACTATACTACTAGTACTTTATAGTTACAGTGATCCAAACACAATCAAGTGACTGATCGTTAAAATAAATGTTCTGAAAATGCAGGTGGCCCACCCATCTGAACGACCACTTGTTAGACAGCGCCTCTGTGTTGAATCTACCTTTCCACAGGACGTTAAAAGACAAAACAGCATGCAGCGCTTTCTTTTTACAGACACACAGCGTTATACTTCTTGAAGAGATTTGTAGAACGAAGGCAAAATGTTCTTAACGGTATACTTACTCTGTGAGTGTGTCTGTCTGTCTGTCTGTCTGACTGACTGTGTTCCTCGCTGTTCTCGACGCTGCAGTGTTCTCTGTGTACTTGTCATTCAGTTAGTGGATCTATGTATAGAAAATGTGAGGTGTCATGCCGTAGCAAAGGCTGTCTACTTTGCCTCCTTGTTAAGACTGGGATGCTTTAAATGAGTAAAAGCTATAGCTTCTTCACCTGGAACACATTTAACCACTTTCCCTTTAAAAAAAAATCATGAATAGTGAAAATAGCCGATCTACAAGTTCACAACGCCTCATGCTGCAACGTGTTGTGAGCTTAGATCTGCTATGAGATGTGAGGCTTTTTCGCGACAGCAACGACTTGAAGGATTTCTCTGCACGTGTATCCGCTCAGTGTGACTGACATATAGGCATTTGTTGATGGGTTACGGACTGGTAAACCAGCTAAATTGAAAAGGGTATCTTTGAAAGACAAAGAAGAGGTCCCGCACACTGTCAGACAATTGTCTGTCCTGAGGAAGGTCTAAGCGACCGAAACGTCGACCTAATAAAGAGCAACATTTTGGCAAGTGTCTGACAGTCTGACCTCTTCTTTGTCTTTCAAATATACCCTTTTCATTATATGCTCTATTGCCCTACGCACCTGCAGCCTTTTGAGATCGGCCTTTAGCTATAAACCAGCAAAATTAAATTAACACTCTGTCTGGATCTTACTGTGTATAGACAATTGTCGACACACCACAGTATGTCGACAGACCCAGCATGGGGTCCACGCTACACCCCTGATCATAGAACAAAACATTCAGTCATATGCACGCATGCATGCACACCCATAAACACACCCACAGGCTTCCACCACAAAGACATGTTCAATTGTGTGTGTGTGTGTGTGTGTGTGTGTGTGTGTGTGTGTGTGTGTGTGTGTGAGAGAGAGAGCTTGTTTTCCTTCATGTACAGTAGCTTACCCATCATAGCAGTGTGCTGGTGGTAGGGGGAGCCTGAGCCCCCCCCCCCCCCCCCCCCACACACACACACACACACAACTGGAGACTCATTCATATTCAAAAGCTAGCCTTACTACTGCCTGGCATCAGGCTGCAGCTATAGTGCGTGCGTGCGTGCGTGCGTGCGTGCGCGAGACAGAGCGACACATGGACCCACACGCGGCCATGTGTGTGCGTTAACATTCGTTCGTTAAATGTTTCTTGTTAATGCATGTATGCATGACGCGTGCGTGTGTGTGTGCATGTAGGTATATGACCATATGATCTAGCATATGTTCTTTTCATGTTAATATGAACGATGCATAATTCATCCAGGAGAAAATCCAAATGTGCCTACAGTATTTGTCACCAACACACAGCAGGCAGAGGCGACCACTGACTGCTCCTAGCCTGGCTTGGCCAGACTGATATCACTGCGTAGATATTAGTCTGGAACTTTGGTGTGGAAGATTTATTTCCAATGGCCGGTTACAAACAGATTCCAACGTCACAGCAAAAAAGTCTCTCTTTGAGTAGTGGGCACCCACAACTCTGCGGTGAGCGTAATGTAATTCTAACTGAGGGCTGTTCCCTCCAACTCCCAAACCGCACAGCTCCTCAAGTAAGATCCATCCTCAGTGTTGCAAATGCATACATTTTAACTGAAGATGTTACTGTGTGAGAGTGTAAACAAACACTCTGGATGTTGCTGTTCATCTGCCATCATTCTACCACAGATCGCCAAGTGCCAGCTTTGAGTGGTTACGTTTACGTGTGTAATCCCCATTTTAGCCATGGTTGAGGCAAAGCACAAGACTATGGCGACTGGCATGGTAAACGCCATAATCTGATTATAAGACCTCACTGAATAAGGTCCTATAGACTCACAAATCAGTGCCTAAACGCTTCGCTCACCAGAGACCGAGGACAATCTCCCAGTTTTACTTACTACTCGGCCTAAACTCCATTACCATTTTTGACTAACTAGAGCGGTGCCTGTTGGGCACTGGCCTACTTGGAACGATGCAAGTTGGAAGTGCATGGCCCACCCAGATATTATGTCTGTGTCCCTTGTTATGTCCATATATGGAGTTCTTTGTCAGGCATGCCCAAATATGGAGTCTATGCTGTCAGAACAGGCCAGCTCCATATATGGACAGTGGGCAGGGGCCCTGTCCAGAGGCCGGGCCGAGCGAGTGATTTATTTTTAATGGGAAAACATTTTTATGTAAGTACATTTGTACCTTGTAGTTTTGTTCTCTGCATACCATGGCAACGCATGACTAATAACCTCCCAATCCAGGGTTTATTGTTTTTTTGTTCTGTAAACACCATCTAATTTGCATTATGACTAATACACTATATAATCCACTCAAAAATATGACAGTGTTTGAGTATATTTTCACAAAACAACAAAATGGTGAGTGCTGGCGATGTTACGGTTAAAAACAAACAAATATTTGAACTAATTATTATTATATTAATATTGAACTAACTATAGAAAATCACATTAACTCAAACCCCAAACTTTAATTAAACCATCACCATCATTCTGATCTTTCACGGTGAGTGAGGATTGCTTTGTTTTGTCGGAAAGTGCAGTCACTGGCAGACAGCGGGATGAATCCGATTCATTTCCAGGCCGTCCCACACCGGTGGCTTCAGGTAATGACACGAGCGACTGTCATGGCAACACAAACACAAGGAGCACTCGTGCAAACACTTGGCATCTCTATGAAGATGAGCGTTTTTGACGAGTGGCTTTCACTGCGTTCTGCGCCAGACAGAGACAATATGGACCATAAGCCTCCGTCTGTCTATAGCAGATACAAGTAGGTAGGTATACATGCAAATCCCTTGTATACACATGTAAATCACAATTCTTTGTTCTACAAATCAGAGGCTCCATTGGGGAAGAATGAACGTTGGGAATACAGTAAGCAATTAACAAGACGGATAGATGCTATAAATGGGAATGGGGTATTGATTGATTGATTGATTGAGAGCAGGGGAGTGGGAGAGAGACAGAGAGTGAGAGAGGTGGTGATTTGTTGGTTTACCGGTGAGTCCAGACATGGATTCCACCAGCATAAAAACAACATTATTTTTGTCATGTCAGCTTGAGAGGCTACAGAGGAAGGACCTCTGATGGGTTTCAAAAGGCCAAATAGCTGTTCGGTGATTGGTATTAATTGAACCCTCAGAGTGTAACTGGCCCACTCTCGTGATTTGGCAGTATGGTCAAATGTGGTGCCATGACAAATGTAATGCATAAAAAATAACGTGACCAGTGATTTGATTACTATGTAGCAACTCACAGGTATGACGGAGCGCTGGTGGAAACGTCAAAAGTCTGTCTATATCACTGGTTCTCAAAGTGGGGTCTGGGGACCCCCAGGGGTCTTTAAGGGTGTTCCAGGTTGTCCCAAGCCAAATGGGGAACAGTTTAAACACTTTTGTCCCATTTGAATGTTTCTGCTATTTTTTAAGTTGTTTGAACAATAGCTTTTCGAATGCGAGTCCGCGGATAACATACATATCACTTTGGTGCACCTTAACATGAAAATGTTAGAGAACCACTGGTCTAAATGTAGAATAAAGTTGCAGCAAGCTACAATTAACATAGCTGATTAAATACTGCAGAGAACAAAAGCTTTCGTCCAGTCACAGCTTCTCGCATGTTTCCTCGCTAACGTTGAAACTGTGCCATTTGTCTTGATGATGAGATAATAATGCGGATAATCAGTAGCATCTGTGAACGGTGTGGGGCCTCAGCGCGGTGACGGTGGCAGTGGCAGTCGTTACTCTGCGGACCGACTCGGAATCATCTGCAGAACCTCACAATTAACCTTCAGACAAGCTCGGTTAATTACACAGTGACACACACACACACACACACACACACACACACACACACACACACACACACACACACACACACACACACACACACACACACACACACACACACACACACACACACACACACACACACACACACACACACACACACACACACACACACACACACACACACACACACACACACACACACACACACACACACACACACACACACACACGGTGCGAATTAAAATTAACAGTCAGGCTTTTGCTGTGTGTGCACGCTGAAACACACAGATACTCTAAATAAAGTGGGTGAGCCTAACAGCTATGGCAGTAATAAAGTTAGGTATACTGTAAGTGAATGGAGATGAAGCCACGCACACCGACAGCTGTGTGACACAACATCAGTGCCGCGTTGTGACACCGAGCTCGACCATACGGTGAACTCACAACTACGTGTCGTACATACACAAAAGAACCGGCACAAATAGGAAGTCATGCACACAAGGGCACTGACAATAGATTAGGGATTAGTGGGACCTGACATCTTTTGCTAAGAGCCCCCCCCCCCCCCCCCTCCCACCACCACCACATACCCCGAGTCCCGACTAAACCACCTATGCCATCTGCATCCAAAAATCTCGTTTACGCGGTTTTGTTTAAATGTGGGTTGCTGGTTGTTACATCAAGTGGGGCTTAATCAAAATGAGATTGGGTGCAGCAAGGTGGAGGACGGATTTGAGCGTTTCAAAAAACGATTTATGTCAAAGATATGAACATGTTTACATGAATAATTTAATCTGAGATCAATTTAGAGGACAGATGGGATTTCCTTTGTCTTTGTTCCATGTGTTGCTCTCTCACTCGCGCAAGCAACACACACACCCTACAAAGACTACCTGCATACACAGGAGTCAGGCACAACCACGTTCTCAAAGACATTATGTGCTCAAACTTTCATATGTCCCACGGCACCATTGGATCAGTGCTCTTGGGTTGTCCACTGTGATGCAGTAGCAACGAAATGCAATTAAATATTTAAGAATATTCCAGAGGCCCTTGAGCTGACAGATGTCCACAGACAGGTCTGCACACACAAGGACTTACAGTTTGGCACTTCTACCCTATCTATTACCTACCTATTCTTGACTGAGTGTCCCCCAGGGATCCAAACTTGGCCCACTCCTTTTTAGTTTTACCCTCCACATCCAAATCTCTTCATTATGAGGCGTTGTAAGCTTGTAGATCAGCTATTGTTCTGCTGAATGGACGATTCAGCTCAGACTCATGTGGTTAGAGCGTTTCTTATTCACAGCACGCCTCACAGTCTCTCGCAGTAGAAAATGAGTACAAGCCATGGTTGTTTACTGTCTCTGATATACTAGACTTTTTTTAGACTTCTTCAAAGTTCTTGGATGAAACGCGCGCGCACGCACGCACGCACACGCACATGCACACGCACACGCACACACACAATCTGTGATCAGCAGAGGTGTGCAGGAGCACGGAGCAATGTGCATGATTTGCCAGTAGTTACTGATGACATGAGCTTTAACACTTATCAGCAAATCAGAGATTCTAACTCAGAGATTTGGATACACGTGCTAATCTCCGTTTGAGCATTGTTTTGGTCTAACAACCTTGAATTTACAACCTGCACGACACGTACTGTGTTAAATAGCATGGTCATCTATAGAGGATATGCATCTATAGAGGATATGCGCATGACATCATCATCATACCCAGAAGTTATGCGGGAACGCCTACTGAGTTGCAAAAAATGACTTGCCTTGACAGCCCATACATCCAAACAGAAAAGTCATTAAACAACGTTAAACTCACTGTGCCACTCACTTTACGCATAACCTCTATACTGCCCTACAAAGCCAAAGTGCAGTAACTACTGGGGGGGGAGGAAATAATAATGGGTTTAAAAGTGTTTCAACTGGTCAGCAAAATGAGATATCGGCAAATAAGTGATATTATTACACTAATTGTAAATATGTTCTTGAGGTAATTGTTTATCCCCTAAAATCATGACCAGGCTCATTTGACCTATGGGATACGTAGATACAAATAAGTCTGTGTACTGTCAACACAGGGCAGTATAGGCTGGATTTGTTTTTGAGTTTCTGGAAATGGAAATGTCATTCATTTGTCTCTGTGTCTTCAAGTAATAATGTTTCTTGCTGGATGGAAGCAGGCAGATCTCAAGAGAAACCAGTGTTGCAGGCAGCAGCGATCAGAAACTCTAGTCTACGGGAATGGATGGGTGAGTGATGAGAACATCCATGCGGGAGTGGGCAGAAATCACACAGTAGCTGAGAGCGGGCGTGGAATTGGAAAATCAATCACGCGCAGGGCTCTACCGCCAACGCCTGTTGGGATTCAAAAGCTAGCCCGCTTTTGGTACAGCCTAGCCATATCAAATACCAGTCAAATTGCTGCTGAGGCAGGGGAGACTGAAGGCTTTGGCTCAATTCTGTTCTCGTTTTTTACATCTTGTATTATCACCAGTCCATTAAGTTGATGGTCTGTTTTTTATCGTCTTCCATTTTTCCATTTTCTCCCTTTCTCTTGTCCCCATTTCAATTAATTCACGGTTTAATTTATTTCGAGTCTCTGCAGAGGAGAGAGTCCATGCTGACTGTAAACATGCACCTCAAACTGAATGGAAACGCAAACGTGACTTGAAAGCAGAAAGCCTCCCCTATACAGCTGGGTGCCAGTCAAGACAAGCAGAAAGTCTCCCCTATACAGCTGGGTGAAAGCAGAAAGTCTCCCCTATACAGCTGGGTGCCAGTCAAGACAAGCAGAAAGTCTCCCCTATACAGCTGGGTGAAAGCAGAAAGTCTCCCCTATACAGCTGGGTGCCAGTCAAGACAAGCAGAAAGTCTCCCCTATACAGCTGGGTGAAAGCAGAAAGTCTCCCCTATACAGCTGGGTGAAAGCAGAAAGTCTCCCCTATACAGCTGGGTGAAAGCAGAAAGTCTCCCCTATACAGATGGGTGAAAGCAGAAAGTCTCCCCTACACAGCTGGGTGCCAGTCAAGCAGAAAGTCTCCCCTACACAGCTGGGTGCCAGTCCAGATAAGCAGAAAGTCTCCCCTATACAGCTGGGTGCCAGTCAAGACAAGCAGAAAGTCTCCCCTATAGAGCTGGGTGCCAGTCAAGACAAGACAAGAATCCACAGTGAACGTGCATTGTCCTCACTTTTAGGATTCCAGGCCTGTGCGTTGTCATGTGTTTTCACCATGTGATGTTCGATCACAACTTGTAGCTAACACTTAACAGGTTCCGTTCATCCGACGTGTCCACACGTCCTAGGGAATCCAACCGACGGATTCAAAGGACGTGTGTACATGTCCTAGCGCATCTTCAATGATATCAGGCGAGAGAATAATATTCAGATTTTTTTTCTTTTCTTTTTTTTGAGTAAGGCCACCGTACGCGACAGAAAGAATGCCTCGTCTCTCCTAATCTAGAGCGTTCTCCGTGGTTTTGATCTGATGGATATACTAAGCTCTTCATTTCTCAACTGCCTCTCGTTCAAAATAAGAACGTGATGGATTATTTAGCGATAATATTAAAACGAGAGAAAGGTAAGCAAGCAAAAAAATATCTCGTTTTTTTTCCCGAAACAGAAGGGTACAGAGTAAAAGCGGCCATGTCTTCCCGGCACCCCAGAGCTCCTATTTTGAAGGAATCCCGGGGCTGATTGTGTTAACAGACACTGTACGGTCAGGATGGGGAAACCATGTGAAATATCAACCGTTCAATGTGGCAAACTATTTATACTTATTATTTGATGCTGTCACGTGCCGGAATAGCAGATCTACAAGCTCACAACACGTAACGTTGCGAGCTTGTGCAGTACATAAGCCATTTTTTGGTCAACAGCACTGCACCATCCTAAAGGTAGAGTCCAATTCACCTATGCTTTGCACAGCCCGGAATCTCACTTCACTCTCCTCTGTGCTAATGAAGCGCAGATGGCGAACCTGAAGGACGTTCTCCACCACTTATGCACATAACATTGACTTCCATCGATAGTCCATGGTCGTTTGCAGGCTCGACCTCGCAGCTTTGTTTGCCCTTGGTATTTTGAATGAGTGAGAGGGCGAGGGGCAAGCAGAGCAGTCCAGCGCTGACAGAGAAGTTGAACACAATCTCAGCATTTATTATTCATCAAAACAATCTCCTCTATCAGACCACTCACACAACAGCAACACGCCAGGGAATGCACAGCGTGCTTGTGTGTGACACAGATGAAAGAGGCAGCACACAGCTTATGTCTATGAGCTGAAGCAAATTCATATCATTATTTAAATATATGGCAAATGTGGCAAATAAATAATGACGGTGACTATATTCCTAACACTACAGTATGTGTTCCCATTGGCTACTCATTACGTACGTTTTCATTTCAAGCAATCATAAAAAAACAAGCAGCATCTTCATTCACAGCATAAAACGGTGCCATCTAGAAGAGCGTTAAGCTAATCTCAAACAACAACAACAACAAAAACACCAGCTACAGCAGTGGTTCCCAAACCTTTTGGCCCAATTAAGACCCACAAATGGGTCCCGACCCAATGTTTGGGAACCAGTGATCTACAGTATGTTTTGCCCTATTCCTGAGTATCTGTCAGGAATCAACAAGGTTTGTAGGACCCAAGATGCTACGCGAGATGAACAGTCTGGTAACGCGAGACTAGTAACAGGGTTACAAGCACAACCGGAAACACTTCAAAATAAGACACAACACAATAAAACAGGAAATGCTCCAAAATAAGGGTACACAATAATAAAGCACAGCAGTACGTGACAGTATCATTTACTTTTGTCAGTATACTTTTCATGCCAATACTGTTGCACTGCTTCCACACCACTGCCGATGGTCATGCTGAAAGCTGTGGTCTTGTCTTCCTGCCAGCAGCGGTCCAGTGGAGTGAGTTGACATTTGTGCTGACAAGTGTTAAAAGGTCAGAGACCACATTACCAGCGGGAGGCGGGAACAGATTGCCTTCCCACTGTTCTCCTTGGGAGCCTTCGCTCTGTCTCTCTCGCGCACGCGCGCACGCACGCACGCACGCACGCATGGCACACACGCATGGCACACACGCATGCACACACGCACACACAGTCTCTTTTCCTTCCTATGTGGACAACAGCATGTTTAAGCAGCCTAAAAGTAATGCAACTCCATAATAATCACTGTTGATCATAATCCATTACAGTATGTCATACACTGAAAAATGGACATGTACAAAATGCAAATGCATGGGTCCATTTGGTTGCATTTTGTACCGAGTTACAAATGGGTTTAAAATAACAATACAGGATTTTACTGCACACGCGCATGTGTCTGTCTGTCCTTCTCTCTGTGTCTGCTGTTTCATACTACACTGACAACTGTGAAGTGTGAAACCCCCACAAACGGTAGCATAATGTCCCCCCATCTGCAGAGCAAGGCTCCCAGTGTACTTAAAACATAAAATACATTTCAACAAATGTACGCTAGCTGGAGGGCTACATCCCACCCCCCTCCAAAAAAAAAGAAAAGAAAAAGAAATTAAAAAGCAGGAAGGAAAGAAATCCACCGCATTCTAATTAGATTTGATGTCTGCAGCCGTGCGCGTCCCTCTCCTCCTGTTGTACGTAGTAATTGCATTTGCCGCCTAATTTGGGCAGGGGAAGTGAGGGCTGATTGTATTGCCTGGGTAATCGGCCGCAGTGAGCCTCGAGGATGCTGATGATGTCGCCGTGGAAACCCTCTCGATATCCCTCACCGCTTAATCCTTCCCCAAATATAGGGTATGAGAGGGGGGGGGGGGGGGGGGGAGAGAGAGAGAGAGAGAGAGAGAGAGAGAGAGAGAGAGAGAGAGAGAGAGAGAGAGAGAGAGAGATAAAGAGACAGAGAGAGGGAGGGAGAGATCTGTGCTTTCAAAGGATTGAACTTGTTTACGCCAATGTGCAGTCTTTTATTACTACATAATTTGCAACACAGTAATTGCTGCTATCTTGGCCAGGGCTTCGTCAAAAAAATAGATATTGTTGTAATCTCAAGGGGACTCACCTGGTTCAATAAAGGTCTAAAAATAGTAATAGTAATAATACATGTATTTATTAGGCTATATATTCTCGGCTATTTTACTTGGTTTAATTGTAGCTTTGAGACTTGATCTATTATTTTTGTGACTACACTTTTTATTCATTATGAACATGATGAACACTACAAATGCAAACCTGTTATGTATGTTTCTTTGCAGTTAAATCCTTCCACATATAACTACTGTATATCCTATTATGAGATACCATATCTATTTATCATTTTGAATACTCCCTTTAGCTTTAGAGGCCTTCCACACGAGAACGGCTCGGGCTGTTACCCGTTCAAGTTTGAAAACGGCATTAAAGTTTAGAGCGTCCACATTGCGGTTATGTTAATTATGCATGTAGTCCAGATCTACAAGCTCATAGCGCGGCACCGAGTGCCACGCTACGAGCTTGTAGATCTGCTATTTTTGAAAGATTGTGAAAATGTGGCACAAATCTTTGAATATATATTCTTTCAGAGCGAACGGGGGGTCCCTGGAACAGCATATTTTCAGATAATTCTGGGGGTCCTTGACATGAAATATTGAGCACCACTGATATAGAAACAGGTATTTCAGAAAACTGTCATGATTTAGAAGACATTTTTGAAATTTTGACATCAGGCCTAAATGGGTTAAGCATGGGTTAAGCATGACAACTGTTTTAAAGTATTGTACAGTAACAACTAAAGTCTCTTTAATGTTTATGTTGTACTATTACTACAACACAATCTAAAATAAAGGGATTTAAGATCATTAAAGCTGGGCTGTTGCCTGAGTCCAATGCATTTTTGCCTACTTCCGGTCCAGGACTTGTCCCAGTTGGTTGTCCCCATGCTCAATAGAAGTCTATGTAGGAGAGCCGCCATTGGACTGGCCCCAAGAAGTGAACACAGCTTGCGTAACTCTGTCTATATCTAAGGCTCTGGTCCAAACGAGAGTGGCGGGGCGCTATTATGCACGGCCTGTAAAATGCATACAGTATGTGGCATTGTGGCATAATCATTCAGTAGGCTACTGGGCATAATAAACTGTAGCTGATGTTTTTCTTTCTTTTCATTACAAATCATTATAATTATAATGATTTTAAATAGGCCTACTAATATGCTCATAACGACCCTCTTCTGCCAGAAGTAGGCTACAAAGTATACATAAGCATGAGATTCATAGTTTGCAGATCTTAAAGCTCACAACGAGAGGCAGCATGATGCATTGTGAACTTATGAGTTTAACTTTGGAGATTGAATATATTTGCCGGTGCGCAACACCGCTGAATGTCAGATAATTGCTCGTTAATAGATTGATTCCACCTGCTGCCTGCACAGTGCTAAACATTTTGCCTAATCTGCAGCTAGTTCACAAGAGAAATTGCACATAGGCTATACCAAAAGTATAAAAAAGAGGAATTAGAAACAGTGAAAACAGGCCGTTTATAGAGGAATATGGACAGTAAACGATGTGTTTATCCTACCTGGGGTCTCTCAATGCAAAGCCGTTTTGTATATAATATAATTTAGAGAGCAAGTTGAAGCATGCAAGCACCTTCAGAATGTTTAATTTCCACCCAAGAAGACGAAGCACTTTGACGAGGTCCATGCTGCTGTGCAGTGTGCACTGCGCAGTCAGACCTGCCTGAGAGGGACGGACAGACGGTGGCTGCGTGCTGCCTATCTTAATAGCCTATATTAATCTATTCTACACTACACCATTTGTAGGCTAACAATAATGTAGATCATCCATTTTTTTCTTGTCTTTCCAGTTTGGTAATCACCATAATTTATATCTGTTCTCCAAAAATAGCTCATCTACAAGCTCACTGGCTTCAGATCGGCTATTTTCGGAGAAGAGATTAGATAGACATTATGTGCAAATATAAAATAGCTGTGATACTGGAGGTGGAAAGTCTGGTGACGTGAGGTTAATTTGGAGGGGACGAGGGGACTATGTTTCAGCAAATAGGCGGCATTCACTGTACACACGGAGACGACAAAGTCGCGTCTCCAAAGTTTGCCACTCTGGGAGGTGGTTTAAAAAAGAGCCGGTTAAGTCCCCAAAAACGCATCTCCGTGTGGCAGAAAGGGCAGATCGGCTAAATACTTGCCCGGGTAACGCAGAATACGTCCTCATGTGGACACCACCTTAGTTCCATTAGAGCTGCTGTAGAATTATTTTAGTTACTGGTGATACATGGGAATACAAATATACCAGTAAGACGCCCTGAGGGCCCTAAAGGGCGAGGTCGCGTGCACACATCCACCTGGGAGACGGCAGACAGCAGACTGCTGGGCGAGCGCTGTCGCTTTGGCATGGGGGGTCAGATCAACAAATAAAAAGGACGAAGAAATGTGTCACCAAGGGCCTGGCTATTTGCCCCAAAGTAGGCAGGCGTGGTGGAGTATGAAGACAGACAACATCAGCAGACTAATGCAAGAATCTTAATCTTTCAGGAAATATTGCACGGGACGTTGCAGCATATTTCACCTGTAGGTGCAAACAGTCACTGTGTGGCTTTGGGGTGTAGTGTGTGTGGGCCCTGTGACTGTGTCAGCAGCTATACTTGGCACTGAAATGTCTCCCTCCCTCCCCTGGTGTGATAAAATGTTTTGATGATGTTTGTGTGAACTGAGGCTCATTCTATCGCTGCAGCTGTTGCAAGAGCATCCCCTAAATCTGTAAGATATGCAAATGGGATTCAAATGTATTCCCCACCATGCAGGACCGTTCTGCACTGGGCTGCAGCCCTGTAACCCCGTTTAGACCATCTATCTCAGCATGCCACACCAGTCTGGGCCTGCATCCAATCTGCACCTCCTCTCCTCTGCAGGCGGAGGCTAGTTGCTACGTAGTCCCATTCATCTCCCACTCTCTAATTCCCAAAGCCCATCCACTTCCCCCTGTGTGTGTGTGTGTGTGTGTGTGTGTGTGTGTGTGTGTGCGCGTGCGTGTGTGCGTGCGTGCGTGCGTGCGTGCGTGCGTGCGTGTGTGTAGTTGAATGTATGACCGGCATTTGTGTTTACTATTTACATACAATTACAAGTTCATTCTGCCTTCGGTCAACAGGTTCACACAAATACACACACTTGCACACATGCAGTACATGCACACACATGTCCTGTCAGCGTGTACCTGGAAAGATATATAAAATCTGCTTTTTCGGAAGCTGCCCTGTGTGGCGGGAGCGGCTTAATTGCTTTGGGGGAAAGGAGCGAAGAACGAGGCTCTTTTAAGATGCTAATGAGGAGCTGTCAGAGATTTTCTGTTTCAACTGAGAAACTGGAAGTTCGAGGCTCCCAGCTGGCCTGGCATACAGACAGAGCGGCCAGGCTCAGGCACCCAGGCTGGCCCGCTGCATGTCGCTATGCTCTGCTCGCTCTTCAACCCCAGAGCCTAATAGCGGCAACCTTTAATGCGCCAGAGAACAGACACACCGAACCCGCTAATTATGCATCTAGCACGGGACCCCCATGCACTGGGCCATGGGCGAAGCTGTATGCTGTCGGGCGAGTTGTGCAGTGCTTGGTTTTTGATCTGCCGTTTCCAACATGGCGGCCAAATAAATACACAATCTCATTTCAGATCAGCACTGCATACAGTTTGATGGTTTGAACGAAGGTTTGCGATCTGGCCGCATTGAGCTGGATGGACATAATTCAACCATAATTTGTTGCTTTCGGGAGGAAACCACCTAACTCCATTTTTTAGATTTTAGATTTTTTTTTTTGCATAAATCAGTGCTATTGAACCAATGGAAAGTAGTAAAAAACATCTTAACTCCATTGGACCCTCAAACTGTCTGCTAAAGCAACTAACTACACCACCTCTCCCCCTCTCATGCAAGTAATTGACAATATATAAATATATATAAACACCAACTTTGATGAGGCAGTATTGCTTTTTCAAAATATAAGGTTTTCTTAAAAAATTATATTTTCCATTTCCTGAAGAATGAACATTTTGGAGTTAGGTGGTTTCTTCCCTACAGCAGAGATATGCATAGATATGTCATATGGCGAATGATAGAAAGCCTTGTGCAAGCTCTGCATGATGTAGTGTAGCGTTATATACAGCATGTATCTACGAGTTTAGGAGTCTAAGCGAGAGGACGTTCTGATGCTGAAATGTGTGAGATACGTACTGTGTCAGGGAGAGGGATTTAACTTGGGCCAAGCTGTGAAGAGAGACGAGAGGAATAGAGCCAGGAGAAAGTTCCCATGATGGCATCTTAATAATAAAGGAAACAAGTGGATGTGACAGCAGGTAATTATATCAGCCTCACGCTGATGAAAGCTTATAGCTGAAATAAATCAGTTTTTGCCCTCAATAAATAGATTATAGATGCCTTTATATATATATATATATATATATATATATATATATATATATATATACACACACACACACACAATATATATAGCCTATATATAATACCGCTCGTGTTCAACCACCGCAAAATGTTGAGCCATTGAAAAATAGCCTTTTCATATTTTTTATTTAACGGTGCTGGAGAGTGGGGAAAGTTACAAATGATGCAGTGCAGCGGCAACTGTAATTCATAGATATGGAGACTGCAAGTTCACGGTTCCTACAGTGTAAATGTCAACGTTTAGAGATTTATCCAGTCCAAGCCTCCGTCGCTCTCTCGATCTTATCTTGAGTTGGTTGAAAGAAAGACGGGGGTTGCTAATTGTGTTTGAAGCCCTGTTCAATGGTGTCATGTGTCTGCATAAGATGTCTCGCGTTGCGGGACATCTTAGAAAACACCATCCAGCCAATCCAAGCCCCAAATGGAGCAGCCATAGTCCTTTGTGCCTCAAGAAATAGATGTGCAACGTGTTCTATACTGAGAAAATGCTGGTGAGAAATGCAGAAGGTGATAGCTGACAAAAGAACAGGTGCAACTTAAATGTACATTTGTACAACATATGGGTAGACTAAATGCAACAGCATGTGAGTGTGATAATTGCTTTGTTAAAGTGGTAAATACATTCAGGCAATTAAACACGAAACAAGAAATGGATCCTGCCTTTTTTTTTTTTTGCTTTGTTTTATGGACTGAATTCAAAGACGGTCTTTCATCACAGTTTGGCTTTTATGTGCTAAGCACAGCTGGTCTGCAGTTGCACTTTGAGTAAAGCCTAATGCTGTGAGTGCATTTTATAACGCCTTTTTTGCAGGTTAAGCATCATAAAACTGTATATTTCTCCTCGATAGGGTTGGACTTGTGTGTACCTTGACTCACAGATATGGTGCATCATGCTTAGGCTGCCGCTACACTCTTTTTTTAACCATTTAAACCTACCCTATTGTGCTGAATATAAGACCAATGGAAATATCCTAAAAAATGGGTTCGTATTATAATCGGGGACAAGACTATTTGACATTCAATGCTTTATTTTTAATCACACTTGTGTGAAGTGAGGGCCCCATTTAAACAAACATCATACTCTAAACAAACATTAAAAGTCCATAGACTTGGCTGCCACATGACGTCACAATGTGTTTTGTTCGGGGCTAGCACCCCTCAACGATGTGAATGAAGTTTTACTTCCTTGGTATACTGGCAACACGCAAAGGAAAGAAGCACATGGAGATGAACATCTGGGAATACATTCATCTCGGCTCGGCTGCCTACCCTAACTGCAGTAAGAAAAGAAGAAATAAAACAATTCCTGGCAGATGTCTAGGTTGACGATGGCAGATGCTGTTCAATCCCCAAATGTCGGATACCTTGTTTCCTAGAGGTGATACAACTGCCTAGCCTAGCACACACACACACCAGAAGCTTGCAATCTCTGCTGGTACAGTAATTGCGGTGTGGTGTGGCGCAGTCGAGCTCCGCTTTGCTCGTTGCTCCATCCTGGCTCTCACTCTATCGCTTCGCTCCTCTTTCTGCTTACTGCACATTGAGCAATGATAGCGCCGAGCAGCGGTCCATCTCTTGAGGGCCTGTATTAATATTTAACAAATGTTCAGCAGACGTTGGAAGAACATAAAGTTCAGGCAGCAGAGAAAAAGCAACCCCCCCCCCCCCCAGTCTCCATCACAACTCCAAACTTTCAATGAATACCAACTTAGGTCTATAGCGCAGCACCCGAGAACCACTCTTTTCTCTCCACAGTACACTCTCTCTTGTGCAAGAAGACAAAGGTAACCACTCGAAAATCAAACGCACCCGTCACGCACCCCCCTGAGTGAGTGAACATCCACTAAATCTGCGAATGGAAGAAAACATTCAAGCTTCGACAACAGAATAAAGGAAGGGGCACAGCAAACTCAGCAGTGTTTGTTTGTTTGTTTGGCTACTTGGGGATGATGCTGTTGGCAATAGTTACCTATACATTCAGCACTCGGAGTAGCTAGGGGAGTGGATCCACTATTCCACTCTCTCTCATACACAGTTTTCAAACTCTCCCCATTTTCTCTCTCTCTTAAAGCTTCAATCCTTAGAATTTCTTTAGTGAATAAAACATTATTTTAACAAATCTGTATGGCATGTTAATACAATATAACTAACAACTGCAGTGGTTATAGTTTCCCTGATCTTCTACTGTATAGATGATCAGATATATATAACCTTCATTCCGTCGGTAAATCCCTGCAGGCTACCCACATATTGGTAGCCTATATTAGCCCAATATTGCCGTTACGCATTTCACTTGAATAATGTTGATAAAACCGCATCGGAATCAACAGTGCAGAGCAAACTTTTGGTTTAGACCTCGTGCGCTGTGTGTGTGTGTGCGCGTGTGCGTGTGTGCGGGTGCGTGCGTGCGTGGAGAGAGACAGAGTTATTTAATGAAACTCAAGATTATAACGTCCTGTCCCACTCACAAGCATGCCGCCCTGTGTGTAGCCTGCATGGCTATTCCTGTGTGTGTGTGGCGTGCCGTGCACGCAGAGAGAGAGAGAGAGAGAGAGAGAGAGAGAGAGAGAGAGAGAGAGAGAGAGAGAGAGAGAGAGAGAGAGAGAGAGATGCGCCCTGTGTGGGTCTCGCGCTTGTATCACGGCATCCTGCACGTGCATGTCAAAATGAATTGGAATAAAAAAACAAATGATGTAGCCGCTGCCTATATGTATCGGTCTGGATCGCATCTTGGTGAACTCTTGCAGTGTGTGATCCCTGGTCGGCGATCAATCGTTTAGTGTGAAAGCCACAAAGATATAATGACAGCCGATTAAAAAAAAAGACTCCTGCAGTGTGAAATACATAACGATCCGATGACTCGCCGACAACTTTAAAACTCCTACAGTGTGTAGGGGCCATACGATAGATACTGTAGACCCTGTAGTTGGGTATGAGCACTGATATGTTGCATGAAGGTCAAATGCAATTTATTTTCTTCTCCAAGGGGCTTATTTATTTTTTTATAGCTCAGCAGTGGAAATTCTAGTGCTCGCGCGAGGCCTGCATGGGGTTTGAATCCCAAGAAGGACATGAAAGTTTAAAGTTTGCAGCTTTAAGACATCTTGGCTGAGTTGATTGCGACTTGACTTTTCCTGCAGGCTCCTATAGGTGGAGTATAGGGCCGCCACTCATAGCTGATTGTGTGTGGACATTAAGACTCAGAATAGTGCACAAGAAATATGACACTGATTACCCAAGTAATATGAGAGACACGCATTGACAGGCGTGTCTCTCATGATCTCCTTGCAGAGATAACGTACAGTAAGACACAGCAGCCACATACTGTAGCATGAATGATCAAAGAGTCTGATTTCAGATAAGGTGTATTAAGCAACCCCTAGGTGAAACAAGTGTTGCTTGCTTGTTAAGAATAAATGTATAAATTAACAATTACTTAAGCAATTGTTTATGAAGTAAAGGAAGACGAATAAAGGTCAGCTTTGATCTGTAAAGTTAAAAACCACAATCCAAGCCAGAAATCTTGGTGTAGTCACATACTCAGTCAGACCTGCATTTCAAGAGCCACATTAAGGCAATTACAAAGTTAGCCGACCACCACTTTGAGGAATATATCTAGGATTATAGGATTTATGTCTCAGAAGGATTTGGACATTTAGTGTATATTCTGTCAACTCGACTACTGTAATGGTGTCTTTACAGGTCTATATAGATTAGGGACAAGTCACATGAAATACTTAGTTCTCAGGTCGTCTGCTTTCTGAACCCAGAGTAAAAACCTAAAGTGCAGCAATATCCAGTTTTTATGCACAACATACCTGTATCTGAAAGAAACTCCCAGAAAACTCAGGGTCTGCTACAACCCTCTGTTCTTTTAAATCAAAGCTGAAGAAGTATTTTCTGTTTGCTGCTGCCTTTTTCCGAGGTTCTTGATTCATGTATTGTGCTGCACTGTAATTCTCAAATTTTTCTTTATCTCAAGTTTGTTCTCATTATTTATTTTTAATTGTTTACTTTATTTGGAAAATGCATTGTAAATGGTAAATGGTGCATTCATATAGTGCCTTTATCCAAGGCTCTTTATATCGATTGTACAATAATTGATCACATGCCTTGTGCAAAAGAAATGCCTAAATATTTTGAAGGGTGTTCAATAGCATTGATTTATGGAGAAAAAAAAATCAAAAACCTGATAAATGGAGTCAGGTGGTTTATGCCAGACAGCAACGAATTATACACTGACAACAGGATGGTTTTAACACATTCTTCAGTACTACAGTGTTGATGATGGCAACAATATGAATCTGGCAAGTCGGTAGTGAAGTCACACCTAGCCACCAAAGAACATCCTGCAATGAAAAATGGAAACTATGAGTCAGAGCTCAGGAGCTAAGGAGGAGACATTTACACAAAATGTCTTGCGGCGTCAGGTCCTATGTTGCCTTGATGAATAAACTCGGAGAAGCAAAGCCGGCCCAGCCAAGGAAACACATGAGACCCACAGCAGCTGGAATCGGCAGATGATAAGATTACAATGTTTGGGAATGCATTTGAAAAGGCTCAACAAGCGGTAGTATTTCCATTTTAGGAGATACTGAATCGTATTCTCTGTCTACCAGGTGTTCCAGAGAGCTTAATGTGAGGTTATCTTTCAAGTTGTCGGCTTGCCTTTTATATCTAAAAAAAAATCTTTCAAGGTTCTGTTTGATTTGTTTCATTTCATTTCAGCACTTGGTGGAATCATTTGGGAATACCAAGTGACTGACTTTTTGCAGGGCCATTTCCTCCCCTCGTTGGGTAGCAGAGCGATTTGCTGCTGCTTTGCAGCTTGACAGCAGGAGTTCACCAGTGCACACCTGAAGATGCTGCAGTCCAACTGCACTGCATCCAAACACCCATCTGCTTCAGCCAAGACCAAAATGAAAACACTCTTCCTTCTCCCCCCTCAGAGAAACAGAGAAAGCCAGATAGAAATGTTTTGTGTAGATGGAGAGAGAAATAGAGAGAGAGAAAGAGAGAGAGAGAGAGAGAGAGAGAGCGCGAGAGAGAGAGAGAGAGAGAGAGAGAGAGAAAGAGTGAGGGTAGGGAGGCGGGTGGGGTTTAATGCAGAGAGAACAATCAAGCTGCATTGATTCTTGGCTGATCGAACGGTGATGAGATGCTGACGCGCCAAATTAGCGCGTGGCTAACAGGTCCATGGTTGACTCACCCTGCACCAGGAGAGCATTCTATCACCTAGGCTCCTGGGAAGACTTGTCCTGCTTGTAGCTTAATTAATATAACATGCCCTTGCATTGATTATCCATAGCGGCCCTGCTTCAATGAACAATCAATGCAAATATCATTACCATCTTTTTGCATAGATTAGCAGTTGAGCTTGCGTCCCCACACCATAAATATTACAGAGCAGCTGATGTGTAATATACATAAGTACATGTCAGTGCAGGTGTAGGGAGTTCAAAGAATAAGCGTTGCATTCCGGTTCGATGAGAGTTGCGCTCTCAGCTTATACTACCTCATTACCGCCCCCACAGGTGGAAAATACAGCTGCACCCGGAACCCCTTTGTAATGTATAATTTCTGATCATGTGAAGGAGTGAATGCAAGCCTATTAGGCCTATTACATCTGTGTGTGTGTGTGTGTGTGTGTGTGTGTGTGTGTGTGTGTGTGTGTGTGTGTGTGTGTGTGTGTGTGTGTGTGTGTGTGTGTGTGTGGTTGAGTCTGTGTGAGAATGTGCGTGCTTGTGTGGTGCGTGCGTGCGTGCATCAACGGTGTGACCAGCACTTAGCAGTGGGAAAACAGTCAGGGTACATGCAAGCGAAGCAGAAAAAGAGAGCATTTCTGGTTCAACAAACGAGCCACAGAAATGCAATTTCACAGTAAAGCAGATAGTGGAAATAACTCTAAACGGAGGACAGGAGTCACCTCTCCACACACGGATGAGAACAGCAATCTCACAGCAATGTACAGAAGAAGGGCGAGAGAGGTAGAGAGGTGGAGACAGACAAGCAGAGACAGAATGATTTAGCCTCTAATCCATGTCCACCGTGTGAATTTATGAATGCATGATGAATCTACTATATAGTGGAATTTAACCACATGAGCCCTATAGTAATCCAATCCTGGCCATGGTCTGAATAAGCAAACTTGAAAATGGCCATTCCAGAAGCTCACACGCACGTAGAGAGCTTGTAGAATGACGATTTTCGGTGAAGAGGAGTATAGACCCCTGGGGCACCCCAGTCAATTCATTATAGGGTTTTAAGTGGTTTAGAGCTCATGTTATGAAATACGAGAAGTATTGCTAGCTGTAGAATCAACATCAGTTGCTCAATATTATATTGTGTGCACTCAGCCTTGCTTAGCGATAATATCACTGCGTGAGTATTAGTCTCGTCACTCTCAGCATTAGATTTCTTTCTGCAATGTCCCGCCCCATATTTGTATACTGGTTACTGGGCCCTGGTTGGTTATAGCCTGGTTCCAGACGAATCTGGTTGGCTCGTCACCACTTCGGTCATGAAGTCCTCCCACATTTGAGAGGGGCCAGACTTAATCTGCCTGGGCAATATGCATTGCAAAGGCAGATGAAGTCTGGCTACGCGAGACTAGCACTGAACAGACAGCTTGTCTATTATCTTATTCATATAATATAAAGTACATCGTATTTTGGTGTTCTTTTTAGTTTTAGATTGTTTCGGGCATATATTTGCATGCTTTATTTAGACAGGAGTGTGTTGAGAAGAGAGACAGCAATCTGATGGCAGAGAGAGAGGAAAGAGAAATGCGAGACGTGGTCATTACGGTCAATACACTAAGTCACTGAGTCATTAAAGCCACCGCAGGGACCCCTGTGGGCATTTTTTTTGGTGGTGTTTGTTAACATTGCATGAACACGAAACATCACAGGTCTCAACTTAAGCAAAACCATAGAAACCGAAGGATCATTCTGCAGATTCGGTAACCCTTACCCCTCTTACAACATCTCCGTAACAGCAAAAGGTCAGGGGCACAGTGTTAAAGGCTGCCTCTATTCCATGACATCACACAACACCGGGATCATGTTTTGAGAGCAAACGATCATCGTAAACAAATGGTTAGCCCCAGGACACCTTCGCTGCACCTAGCCTCTCGGCATGTTGTGTCAACTATAATAACCCCACAGACACAGCTCAGTGGGCCTTGAGAGAACTTACATAATTAGTTTGTTTCCTAATCTGGGGACCGGGCCCCCAGTGTGTGTGTGTGTGTGTACGTGCGTGCACACGGGGGGGGGGGGGGGTCTCAGCTTGTGTCAGATCAGGGGCTGTAAGAAAAAAAAGGTTGGGAACCACTGGCTAACATATGTGACCAGAGTTGAATGAGGGGCTGCCAGTGGATTTTTAATTTTCGTTTGTTTTTTCATGTCATATGAAAGCAGGGAATCATAGCTTCAAACTGGCATATTGGTTGTTCAGTTTGACCCACCAGTTTTGGAGATATGGCTTATAAACAGAAAACAGCGAGTTGAGAAAACAGGCTTGAAAGGTTCACTTCTGTGGACTCCAACATTACACCTAGCTACATGTTTAAGCGTTTATTTCATATTTACATGTTGATTTCAGCTCTGACATTTATTTCAGACATGCTCTAGTATGTGAAGAGTCAACTCATTTTGGATAAGAAATATATATATAAATGCAGTTTTTCTCCTCTGGTGAAAAGCAGGAGGCTGCACGATGGCGCCCCTCAGTCAAATCTGGTTAATATATTCCAGGAGCACACCATGGGCTCCATTTTCGTCACCGCTAAAACCCTTATCCCTAAACCTCTTTGCCTTTTTTTTTGCAAAACATTTTGAATAGTTAAAATGGCCAGTCTACAAGCTCACAACGTGTCAATGTAGATTGGCTAGAACTATTCAAAAATGTTTTTTAAAATAGTAAAAGCCCAGCATGTTCCAAGTCTTAACATCACAGATCTCGCATTTCCCAATCTGGAGTTGCACCTTAAACACGAGGCAACAACGTGGGACACTGGTGCTACACCACAACGGAAAGATTAAACTTATTTTGAAATGGATCGAGACTTCCCAGAGGTGGGCGATGATCCTACACTGCTGTATGACAAAGTAAAGCTTTCATTTACGAAAAAACGGAAAATGTTGAAATACGGAGATACAAGGTTCCTGGCCGACAGCAACAAAATACTGGAAATGAGTCATTTTGACTCGTTTGCTCTCTAGCTGGCTGGCTGATTAGCTGGCTGGCTGATTAAATAGTTTGCTGATGGAGGAGTTGGTCTCATTATGAAACACTGACATGTAGACAGAGCGGGGTCTGCACGTCAGGGGTTTATATGGAAGATAAGCGCCTATAAACATGGGCTTAGTGTTAGGGGTCTCTGCAAGAGCCAGCGACTGTACATAGAGCCTGATGTATGGGGACTTCGACACACCCTACGGACACACCAACACACACGCATCTCTTGCTCTCTCGGTGCTCCAGTTATACAGCAGCAGTCATTACGGTCTTGCGGACCACCGTTTCCCCTGCGGCCATCCTCCCACCTCCTCCTCTGCAGATAGATCCATTACGGCTAAGACACCCTGCTATGCCGGCTCATTTGTATGGCTTTGGAGTGTCCACAGGCTCCATGTCTGAAATCCGGCACTCAAGAGCAACCGATGAACACATCAAACGGCCGCATCTCATTGGCAGGCCTGTGATCTCATTTGTCTTTTTGTGGCACGACTCCAGGGATGGGACCCGCGGGGGATTGCCCAAATGCCCGTATTAGAATAATGCACGGCTATTTCGGTCACAGGCACACTACTGTACGTTTTGCCTTTTCTCCGCTCCTCTGATTCCTGCAGTGCAAACCCTCAGGAAATTAAAAAATAAAAGAGAGACAGCGAAAGGCAGAACAACTGAGGGCATTATACAGTCAGATCTTAATCCAACTTTACCTTTACATTATCACTTTTAAAGCTCCAGACCTTGCAGTGTAAAAACAGTGAAACCACACCACAGAAAACTACCGACTAATGACACATGAAAACACAACTTTCAAGCACTAAACTGGTAAAAACAACAACATAAAACATATAGTACAACATAAACAACATAAACTGTTCTTTACCCTTAATATTCACCGTTGCTTTGTCTATCAATGCGTATATCCCTTCTCTTTCGTGTCATCACTCTGCAGGGATTTTTCTTCTATTCCACTGTAGATAAGAGATAAGCTATTATAGCATGCAGGCTCTCTCTCCCAACCTTGCTGGCAGCTATGAAACCGCAAAAAGGAGGAAGATAACACCCATATCCACACATTATTCTAGTCTTTATGGTGACTGCTATGAGAACTGAACTTGGGCTCGGGTTCTCTGCAGAACTTTGTGGTAGTATGTTATGTCGATATAGTGGCATTTAATATAATCTGTGGGCTGATAACTGTGCACAGAATGAGCGGTGCACTCCATAAAAGACACGGGTCAGAGCTTCTGCAGACTCACACACACTCCCACTCCCACTATACAATTCTCATTTCAGCTATCATTCCATACGTTCTCCGTTTCGGCCCCATGCCATTTCTCATTACACCCCCCTTTGTGTCTCCAGGGAGAAGTGTCTTTTCATATTCTCAATTATTCCTTTTAAACCTCCTTTTATCCTCTCACTCGCTCCTCGCTCGTTTCTTTCCATAAACCCCTTCAGATGGCTTTTGTGGGGGGAAAAAATGGATCAGTGTTATCGGGAAATTTAAATGTCAAAGACACAGTTTGACTTTACATTATACACAGCGGGTGTTCAAAATATGTTGGTGCTTGACGAGATTGTTTGAATAGGCTATGTTTATTCTTTTCTGTACATTAAATTAAATATGATATAATTTGTACAGTAGTTGATCAGTTAATCACTGACATTTTAGATTTTTGAGGCCAAATGTGTCACAGTAGAAAACGTTAGCAATCGATAGTACTGTAAGTCAGGGGTTCTCAGCCCGTGTGGGGGTCGCCAAATTATTTTGGGGGGTCCCCAAATTACTACATTTTTTGTGAAACTGAATAGTACACATAGTACATGCATAAACTTTCCTTAAAGGTATATTCAGTGATTTGACTTAATTCAAATATCACTTATTTTTTCTTTTTTTCTGGATAATCCTCCCTACTATAGAGTTTGCTGACCATATAAGGAGTTCCTCCCTGTCCCCAGTGAACCCCTGGGGTCAAAAAACCCTAGTTTCAGTTTTGGTGGCGGGTGGCAAAACCGTCATCCAATCAGGATGAGTGGGGCCTTCCTCCAATCATGATCGAGTGGGGGCGGGCCTTGGTGCACATGCTGTTGGCCTGTTGCACTTCCCCCCACTGTAGAGCGTGCATGTGCACATGTGAATGAAACCACATAAATCACAATGTGGTGTTCGGTTGTGGCCGCACTATAGCAAAACACACCAACAAACCAGAGTGGTGTGGTTGTGCGAGATGTCCAATTTGGCTAAATGGAAACAGGAACCTTTATAATTACTAAGTGCAAAAGTGCTCCAAGAGAAGAAAAAAATAGATTATCAAATACAGTTTGATACAATTTTCACATTTCGTTTCACTGGCTTGTGCAGGCCAGTTTGTAGCCAGAAATAAATATAAATGTGCTTTATTGATTCCCAAAGGGGCAATTTATAATGCCACTAGTGACATTATAAATAACAAACCATGCAGTTTAAAAATAAAACCCTAACCCATAACAAATAAAAAAACACATGCAGAGGGGCAGCCACTATCACAATATAAAACAAAGATCATGCTACATTAGGGCTGGCCGGGCAATACAATTAAATCGATATCATGATATGAGACTATATCGTCTGGAATTATTCTATTAACATCATGTCATAATGGTTGTCTTTTCCTGGTCACATAAGCCCTATTTTACTTTAAAAGAAAGACAAACTCAGAAATAGTGCTATTTTCACTATGTTTGGAGAATAAAAAGCAGATCTACAATCTACAAACTCACAATGTGTCACACTGCGATCTTTGTGAGCTTGTTGAGCATCAATTTCCTTCAGAAGAAGTGACGTATTTGCTGAATAAGTAGTGCAGTAGCAGCATTTTGGTTTGTCACCTCGCTGCAATCAATCCTTGAAATTAATCAATTCCTTCTTGTGGATGCGTTTTTGATGTAGCTATACGCTCCACATTCAGGTAGCCCATTTATTTGCCTCGGCCGAGCTGATGGAACCGCAGCCAATTTGCAAGTCATTATTTTGTGACATTTCACGGGTCTGACTCTGACCGCTGCTGAAAATGGTCTTGACAGTCGAACAGAATCATATCTATAGTGTCTGTCCTTTTCCACTCCCATCCTATTATGAACAGCGTTCCTATCTCTCACATAATGTCTCACTTGGGTGTGAGAGTGATGAGCAAGTGCGCGTATGTGCGCACACGTGCGTCTGTAACGTGGGCGCCAGCACTGATGATGAATGAAGCATCTAAACAGGCCAGATTCAATCACCTTGGATACTACTAAATATAGCTCTGTGGTGATGGCCAACATATGTATAATAAATCAGCCAACGTGCTGCTCCACTGCGTCTGGAAAAAACCAATACACACGCACTCGTGACACGCGCCGCTGCGTGTGGACCATTTGGGCGCGTTTGTGCATTTGTGCACACTGTGCAATGCTCCGAGTTTGGTTCATGGAAGTGTGTGGCGTCAATGCTACCATTAATAACACATTTAAGGCTACTGCTACATACAGTAGGTGTACTTGTGTGAATGTATGTGCATGTACGCTGTGTGTGTGTGTGTGTGTGTGTGTGTGTGTGTGTGTGTGTGTGTGTGTGTGTGATGTGCACCATACAGTACATGCTTATGTTAGTGTGCATCCATGCATGCAACCGTCTGTATATTTGTGTATGTATGCAGTGTACCATAATGATTACATGAGGACGCTCATTCACAGGCGACTTGTTGCAGTATACATCAAGTGGGTTACTCTGTGTGTGTGTGTGTGTGTGTGTGTGTGTGTGTGTGTGTGTGTGTGTGTGTGTGTGTGTATTCCTATACGCGTTTCACACTGGCAGCTACAAAAGATACAAAGTGATACACAGCATAATCTGTCGCTGCGTCACTGTTGATGTGTTGATCAACACGCTCAAGCATGCGTCCGACGAGCAAGAACTGCCTGTACACAACATTAGCGGTTAGGTATAAAAATAAAAAAACATTTGTAAAAATGTCATTAATAAAATCTAGTCTAGTAAGTATAGTAACACAAGTGTGTGCGTGCGTGCATGTGTACCGGTGTAAACCACTAGGTGTTGTGTGGCCCCTGTGATTTGATGAATCAGTAATCATACCAGGTCTGTGGCCCCGGGCTCCGGGGTCACCTTGGAGATGACCAGGGGTCTACTCTACGCCATCTGGACTCTGTACAGCGGGGAGAGACTCCGCTGCCATTCATGCTCCACTGCACAGCCTGCACAGCCTGACCATTAGCCCGCACACACCTCACACAGCCCTGACCTGCTGCTGCTCCACACAGCTGCTCCGCGCGCACACACACACGCACACGCACACACACACACACACACACACACACACACACACACACACACACACACACACACACCACTCAACAGCATAACGGTTCCTGATTCACAACTCTTGTACACAGAGAGACGAGAGAGAGAGAGAGAGAGAGAGAGAGAGAGAGAGAGAGAGAGAGAGAGAGAGCGTGGACTGTCATGTGTTGGTTTATTGATTGATTGATTGATTGATTGAATACTTTATTAACAGTTGCAAAGAAAAAGGCACGGTGCAAAAGATGTATAAAAAATAATGTTAAAGGGATAACCCAGATAAGCCCTCATTGCTTGTTTCTATTAAGGTCCTGTGTACGATGATATATGAGTAGTTATAAGAAAGAAAGATATGTACAGTAAACAGTAATCATTTTCGGTGATAAGCTTAGACTTTTTACTTTTTACAGAGGCCAGTTACAATTTGCAGCCACCTGTAAGTCATATGCAATACTGTTGTTTTACAGAAAAGTCAAGGAACTGAAAATCATTGGAGAGATAGACAGAGAGCGAAAGATAGAGAGAGAGAGAGAGAGAGAGAGAGAGAGAGAGAGAGAGAGAGAGAGAGAGAGAGAGAGAGAGAGACGCACTCTCAAACACACACCATATGCAGTGTGTATATATAGTATGTGTGTGCATGTACTGCCTACACAATTGAATAACAGCATACGTCGTACAATATGTACAGTACAGCACCAGAACACATCAGCATCGTCATCTATGTGTGAGAGATGAAGAGTGTTGAGCTTCCTTCATCACAGGAGTTTGTGCCAGAGTATCACACCTTTACAATTACCAATGCAAGCAGACTTGCAGGCTCCCAGGGGCACTACTGATTTAAAGGACAACCTATAAAAACCAAGGTTTTTGCACACCTACAAGCGACAGGTGCGTAATAGAAGGACAAGGACAAGTGCCCGACGTCATGAAAAAGAAGAAACTCCCACACACGGTCTTCAAATGCAGTGAAAAGGTTTGATAGGGATTCGGGAACCAGCAACATTTCCAGCCTATACAGCCTTCATCAGGCTAACTTTAAAAATGAAGATGAAGCCTGGTGAAGGCCGCATAGGCCGAAACGTTGCTGGTTCCCTATTCAACTTTTTCATTGCATTTGAAGACACTGTGCAGGAGTTTCTTCTTTTTCTAATAACAACCTAAAATATGAACCTTTGTTGAAAAAAAAGTTGTCCTTTAAAGCTTCACTCCATCTGTTTTATGTCCATTGACTGACTGAGTGCAATTAACTCTCCAGAGAAAATTGCAACTGTGTGAAATACAATAAAGATGGCAGTGCATCTAATATTCAATCCGGTGTGCCGACGATGCTCAATAGAAGGGCGGGGAGACCACCTCAAACCACTGAAGACATATATCTTACATTGTATTGACATTGTCATTGATTATTCATTAAAACAAGTCACAGATTGTGGCTTTAAATGGAGCTACTGTGTACTATTACCAAGCCTCCAGAATGGCTGGATCGAAAAGATCGATGTCTTCCACAATCGATGCCTCAGGAAAATCTACCGAATCTTCTGGCCTGAGAGGATATCCAACGATGAGCTTCACCAGATGACCAAGTGCAACAGCGTAGTATCGGAGATCAAACACCGCAGACTCCGATGGCTGGGGCATGTGTTCAGGATGTTTTTTCCCTCACTGTATATGTTTCTTTTCCCTTTTTACCTCCATTATGATGAATTCCTGTTCTGTTCTTTGTCTATATAGAAGTGTCTATTTGTACGTCTCTAAATGTTTTGATGAATTGAACATGGTGGACCCTCTTGTAAACAAGTGTAATGCTTAATTGGGTCGTCCACTCACAGTTAACAGCCTTTGTATTGAGTTTGTGCTTGAAATGTACTGTAATTCTGCAAACTGTTAATAAATATTTCAATCAATCAATACAAAAAAAAGCCCAGGAGCGTGTACCAAAGGTAGCTCTAGGATGGACCCCTGTAGGGAAAAGGAAGAAAGGTCGGCCTAAAACAACCTGGCGCCGAACTGTGGCAGCTGAGCTGAAGGAGATGAACCTGACATGGGGCGAGGCACAACATGCAGCACAAGACAGGTCCCGATGGAAGAAGATCGTTAAGGCCTTATGTCCCACCTGGGACGAAGAGGATTAAGTAAGTAAGAATGGCTGGCCAACATTGAAGCCGTCGGCCCTACTGGTCAAAGCTGGAAATGCAGACTGGCCCGAGCATTTAGCACAAGTAAACCCTGCGCAGCTGGCGGAAAAATGAGGAACTAGATCGTTCATCCGGGTGCTTCAAAACGCCACTGAGCAACTTCCATTGAAGTCACTCGCGGTCCACCCTCTATCTTTTATAATTCTATAACTTTTACTGCCTTTATTCAGCATGTTAAAACCACCGGTAACAGCTTGCATACTAATCTGTGTGTGTGTGTGTGTGTGTGTGTGTGTGTGTGTGTGTGTGTGTGTGTGTGTGTGTTGGGGGGGGTGTGGGGGGGTTGCACAGAGTCATCACGCCATGTTGACGTTTTGGTTCCCACTGTGCACTTAGATGTGGTGGAATTGGTGATAAATCGGAGTGAACTCTGAGCGGATAGATTAGGATGAGGCGTTTAGTCATGCCTGGCATGTTGGGGTGTTTGGCTGGTGCAGCGAGTGGTGCTGGGATTGATCAGCCACGACACCTCCTCCGCTGAGAGGGTGTGTGGGGATGACTACTGCCGTCTTCCGTTTGGACCGAGTCCAGCGAGTCGATGGTGAGGCTTGTGACAGTAGTGAGGTGAAGACAGCAGTGATGGAAAAAGTACTTGGATTTAAAAGTAGAAGGAAAAGTAGCAATGCCGAAATGTAGAAGTATATTTACAAGTGAAAGTCCTGCATTCAAAATGTAACTCGAGTAAGTAAGTATTGCCATCAAAATGTGCTTAAAGTACTCATTACAACATTTCTAAAGCTAACAACGCATCATCTTGCGTATAAGCAGTGCATCTGCTATTTTCTAAAATCTGCAGTATAAATAAAATCTGTATGAAAAAGTAGTAAAAGTATAAATGACAAAAAAATGGAAATAACCAAAAGTACCTCAAAATGTTACGCAAGTACATTAAGTAATACGTACACTCGAGTAGTTCCTTTCCACCCCTAGTTAATTCTTACGGCAGGAGTGAGGTAGAGCGGGAGAGAGAAAGACAGAGAGAAATAAAGGTGTCTGTGAGAGAGAGAGAGAGAGAGAGAGAGAGAGAGAGAGAGAGAGAGAGAGAGAGAGAGACTCCAGTGAGTCATTCTGAGGTGTATGGAGCAGGAGAGGAGAGGAGAGGAGAGGAGAGGAGAGGAGAGGAGAGGAGAGGAGAGGAGAGGATCATCATTCTTAGCCAGGACGTACAATGACCCAAACTGCAGAGCCAAAGTCAATCCAACAACCGACAATTTAATATCCAGTAACCTCCTAATTAAGTGCCTTAATGAACTTTTAATGTGATCAGAGGACTGTGACAGATTGGAGAGTGGAACTTGAAGGAAAACTATTGAACACATGACAAAGTATAGAGAGAGAGAGAAACATACACAGATAGAGCCGTCCTAGCTCTTCAGTAGGTGAAAAATGAACCATTATTTTAACCAATTAATTGTTTGGTATACCACACTTTGTACATAACATATTGCTTTATTTGCTATGATACATGTGTACTGGAGACTCCTTTAGCAATAATTAAAATTAAAATTTGTATTTTATTTCTTTACAGTGATTCCAATAAACCATCCTATGAATTTGAATGGGGGGGAGGGGGAGAGCGAGAATTATTTATCTTGCTTTTTTATATTCACCATGCAGGTCTCTTGGTTTCTGCAGCGTTTTGACCTTTAACCCTCATTAGTCAAAGCTACACAGATTATACTCTTACATCCTTTCTGCCACATTCAGGGGGGAGGGAGGGGGGGGGGGGGGGGGAAGAGAAGCGTGGCATAAATGGCCAGGGAGGAAGAGAGGGAGATTGCTCTTTTGTGCTCTTTTGACATTTTAATCTACGCTGACACAGCCTTTGTGTGCTGTGTGTCATGAGCTTCAGATTCTGCTGCGGTCAAAGTGACAGAACCACATGCAAAAAAAAGCCACCACCACACCGGCATCAAGTCAGCCGCCACACATGCACACACGCACGCACGCAGGCATGTATACGCAATTACGCACGCACGCATATGTCCAGCAAAGTACACACTGACAAACTGTCATAACTGCAGTGACAACGTCACTAAAACTGTCACTCTAGTCTGCGCTGTCCTATATGGCCAACACACACACACACACACACACACACACACACACACACACACACACACACACACACACACACACACACACACACACACACACACACACACACACACACACACACACACACACACACACACACACACACACACACACACACACACACACAAAATGTTAGAAAGAAATAGATAACCTTTTCCTTCCCTTTACACTTGGACTAAAATAGGGGCTAGCGGGGGAGAACATCTACCTGGGGCCACTGAATGATGGATGGTCTGGGTGTCTGCACAGAGACAAACAGACAAAGGACAGTTTGACCTAAAAACAAGATGCAGTATTACTCAAATCCATGCAGTTCAATTTCATTGTCAATCCACCGCTGCAATGCAAATTTGCTTTTCTGCATGGGAGGTAAGAGTGTGATAATAAACCTATAATGATAAACCTCAGCTGAACAGGCAATACAAATGAGGGCAACAAGGCTATGTAGTAAAACCGTACTGGTAGCAATTGTCAACATGGTGTAGATGGAATTTTGGTCATTATAGGCAAAGAGTGACATTTTCACACGTACAAGCTCAAAATACATCACGGTGCACCAAAGTATATAGTTTAAGTGGTTTAAAGATGGAGTGCTGTGATCGAAAAATCTAAATGTACCACATTTTGTGACATCATAACCCTAACCCCTCCCTCATTATCATACAACAACAGCTGTGGGCAAGGCTTAAGTTAACTGGCCACATAAAATCCTAATTTTAACACTTTCTGTACCTGGTGATCATGTTTTTTGTTTTTGTTAGTTTTTAGGTTTTTTTGGGGGGGGGGGGGGACTCCATCATTAATGTAGCCCATTGACTAGCTTTGATCTTCAGCCACTTCAAAACCTAATGCTGAATGGATCTGGTGCAGCTCTGGGAAGGAAGTTCTCATCCACCAAAAGCACTTTATCCCCCTCCACACGGTCTTCTCTCTCTCTAGTTCTTCCTCTGGATCTTTGCAACGCCCACCAGAAACCCCCACCCCCCTCTGTGTGTCCTTCTCTCGTTATCTTTCGGTATCCATCCATGATTCTCTCAGTACTCTTAATTCAGCGTCATTAAAATCCATATCTCTCTCTCTCTCTCTCTCTCTCTCTCTCTCTCTCTCTCCCCCTCTCTCCTCTCCCCCTCTCTCCTCTCCCCCCCCCCCCCCCCCCCGCCTCTTCATCTCTCTCTCCCCCCTACCACATTACTGTTTCCAGCCGTGACCGCTCCACCCATTTCTCATCTTGCTTTCTTCTCAAATCTCTCTCTCTCCTCCCTGGCTTTCGTCCGGCTGCTTTACCTAATCAATGTGAGGCTGTGGTGCTGCGAGGCTGCTTACTGTCTTCTTGTGCTATCGGCCTGATTAAGACTTAACAGTCGGGAAGGTGGGGGTGGGTGGTTGTGCGGTGCCTGCTAGAGGACACCGCAGATCGTATCGCTCCTTATCTCCACGCTAGCATCACGCTGACCAAGGTGAGCGCCGGCGTGATTCGACGGCGATAGCATCAGTCCATCTCATTGAGTCCGTTAAAGCTAAAAAAGACCTGTCTCGCCTAATTCAATTTGAAACTCAGAAGGGTGATCCCGAGGCACCGGCTCTAGCTGTGACTGAGGTGTTTTTTATCGTTTTCCTCCTCATGTCTTATTTAGTGACACGCCCTGGGTACATAAACCACATAATCACAAAAATGCCCATAGGTTCCCTCTACCTGATTTTACCAGTCAAATCGGTACCAGGTGTCATCAATGTGTCCGTGGCAAGACTTGTTCTTTTGTTTGTTTTTGAGTGGTGTAAACCACTCCTACAACTGGCTTTGTTAGTTTACGTGTCTGTCCGTACCAAAAGAAATGAGCATGGTTGCTATGGTCACCCAGTTCACACGGTGTGATTTCATTACGTCAGACATTACGTCAGACCACAGCTGATCAGTCTATATAAGACCTTACACCACTCAGTTCACACGGGTGTGATTTTTTCCATATAACCCATAAGACCCAATTACTGAATGTCAGTCTCCAGGCCTTTTTTTCAGAATATTTATGACACTAATTTACTAAGAGAGTAAGGCACATTAGGATAGTCCCTAACTTTTCTTTTTCAAGGACCCCCATAACTCAGAGTGCCCAAATGGAACCAAAAGGACGCGTAGGTAGGGTCCATTTGGTTAAATTTGGTTCCATTTGTGCACTTAAGTTGCAGACCTGTAGAGGTCTAGGCTAGCTTTGGTAATGTTATTGTCCGACTGGGGGCAGGACGACAGCTCTGACTGGACACAGACACACGGGAAGCAGTGGCTTCATACAGGAAGCCACCTGCTGCTCTGCGGGGCCTGATGAAATCACAGATTAGTCTGGATGTCCTCACGGGAACCAGGACATAGAACAGAGCGCCCCCGGAGCGCCACAAGGGTAATTATTACATCTACCTTTCAGCCATTTAGCCGTTGCGGTTATCCGGAGATATTTAGAATGCACACAGCTGCAGCGCATTAAGCGTTAGCTATACCCAGTTACAAGTAACATATAGTACTAGGAGGCCATAGTTGACTGACAATGTTCCATAGATCCTACTGTATAGGAAGATTGTCGATCTACTGTAAGTTGGTCGTTCCAGAATGGAAAATACTAACAAGTATCGAAGTCCTGATGTCACTCGTTCATCCCCTGGGTCACAGAAGTAATTCTTCTATGGATAATAACATTGGGTCATCTAAATCATTTCACGTAAGCATTGTGGTCCAAAATGAGGAGCAACTTGGACACTCAGGCATGAAGGAAGCATGAGTTCAAGTCCGTTGCTCTCCCCCCATGTCCCCCATATATGGGGACTAGGTTGGCGGAGGGTGTGTAGATCCCAGGATCACATTAGATAATTGACACAAGGGTGAAAAATGGGTTGCAAAATCGTGGGATAAAAATCATTTAAAAAAAATAAAGTCAGTAAGAGGGAACAACGTGATTTGGAGAGAGAGGGGCATGTAATATGCTTAGAATTATCATACTGAAAATGTAAAATTAAATAAACACAGGCTCAGCTTTCCCTTGCCACCTTAATGTGCTCGTATTAAAGCCATCAATTCCTCATGTACGCTGAGAGTCAAGTATTTCTCGTGGTGGTGAATCATCAGCACGCCCACTCCCTGGGTTCAGACAGCTGTTCCGAACAACTATTCTGTTTCCAAACTATGCTCCCTGTAGCACAGACTTCTAGCTCAAATCAATATTACTACAAGAGCAAAGTCGGCCCACGACGGCAAATCATTTAGTCCACTGTCTGTATAGAATAGTAATATCTTTGACTCATGAAGCCTACATACAGCACTGGAGGAGCCAAGTCATATCTCTCTCTCTCTCTCTCTGAGATAGCAGAGTGAATGGGATTATTTGAGACAGAAATAGCCGGCTATTGAGATCTGGGGAGCTCAGCTCTGCTGGAAGAGTGCTTATCATAGGACCTCCCTCTGTGGATCTTCTTTATGCTAATATGAAACACTGTGTCATTTCGACCAAATTGCAACAAATTTCTTCCTTTGCCTTGTGGGTGTTTCTGTTTTCTTTTTTTATATAGTATTTCATCTAGAGCAGTAAATATTTACAGAATTGTGCATCTCCCTACTTTGTATTAATACTTTTCAAAGTGCCACCCGGCACACACTGTGGTGATAAACGACCCGCTCCGCACGACTCTGTGCTTTTCATTATTTCTTTTCGCCTCCTCCATCGATCTGTGTGTTTGTTTTACAAGTGCTGTACTGTACATAAATGATCCGCAGTGCACCGGTTCCCAATGCACAACCGCTGTGTTATCTCCCTTTAGGGCCACATTGATATCCAAGTTATCACGTGTTGCATTGAAGCCTGTTGTGTGTGGCGGCGTGTCGCCTTACAGGCCAGTACTGTACCTGTGCGCTGATGCAGCGCTGCATTGTGTTGCTACAGTGAGTAATGACTCTGAGCTGCATATCCTATTGTGACAGGCTAATAGGCTGTGTGTTATTGCATGAGATTGTGGTGTGTGTTCTGTAATGGAAAGCGTGTGTGTGTGTGTGTGTGTGTGTGTGTGTGTGTGTGTGTGTGTGTGTGTGTGTGACATATTGTTGCATATTGTGTGTGCTAGCCTGTGTGACCACTCCCTCCCCTCCTCTCCTGGGGAAATTAATCCTTAGCCCAGAGGCTTCGCGTGCGTGCGTGCGTGCGTGCGTGCGTGCGTGCGTGCGTGCGTGCGTGTGTGTGTGCTTGCTTGCGTGCGTGCACGTGTTTGTGTGTAGACTCGTAAGAGATGTAAGTAGATATTTTCTATAAAATCGGCTGACATTCATGTACACTTCAAAGGAGCAGTGACACCATCCACGCTGCATATGCAGATTAAATGCAACGGAACAATCCCTTTGTCCTTCTCACTTTCTGTCTCTTTCCCCATCAGCCTCTCCAGCTCTCCCTCTCTCTCTCTCTCTCTCTCTATGTACGTAACCGTGTGAGAGAAAGAGGAAGAGGGCCAGTAGGGTTGTAACAAAATGCAATATTTAAATATCCGAGCTGTGACAGTCCCAAGAGGCGCGCGGACACACACACACACACACACACACACACACACACACACACACACACACACACACACACACACACACACACACACACACACACACACACACACACACACACACACACACACACACACACACACACACACACACACACACACACACACACACACACACACTCTGGGCTAAAGCCAGATGTGGATTCACACACACTGTGTAATCCTACTGTGCCAAGTCTGCCCCAGGGCACTGCCCTGAGCAGGCAGCTGGCAGCAGTAGCCGCCAGCTGTGTGTGTGTGTGTGTGTGTAATATGGCATTTTGTTGACCTCTACAGCATGTACGTATTCAATATACAGTAATAACAATAATAATCTTTCTTCATAGCACCTTCCACACAGAAACATGCAGCTCAAAGTGCTTTGCAGTCATAAAGCAAAGAGGAAACATCCAACATGGAAAGACATTCATATTGTCACGTGTACACGTGTGTATCACACCTGCTACAGGTCACCTTAGCCTGGGTGGTGTTGGCTGAGCATCCATGTGCTGCCCACACCCCACCACGCCTCATTACCCCGACCCCACACTCACACTCACACACACACACACACACACACACACACACACACACACACACACACACTTCAAGAGAAGCTGTCATGGTGTCGAGGTGACATGTGAGACAGACGGATTACAACGAGTGAAAACCACCCGGTAACTTACAGCATGTCTGCCCAGGTAGGGCTGCGGTGTGCCGTGTGTGTTGTGTTTCTGTGTGCGTGCGTGCGTGCGTGTGTGTGTGTGTGTGTGTGTGTGTGTGTGTGTGTGTGTGTGTGTGTGAGCAATGTTTGTGAGTATACATTACAGCGAGTGTTCATTTAACGCTGAGAGGGTACAAATGGAAAAGTTATTGTGTTCCCAGGCTATAGTTATACAGTAGGCCAGTGTAGAGTTCTCAACGGACCTGGAAATGAAGGCCCGGCCCTAACTGGGCAATAACTGGGCTAGACTGAAAACGTGGGCTCGTGTAGGGTCCGGGCAGAATTTGAGAACTATATCATCTATAAAAGTATCTTCATGATAGATAAACTAGAAGAAGTGCCCCTCGGGGCACAGGTCTCCATCAGGATTGATATTTGGATAAAATCTTAAGGACTAATATAAAGAAAGTGTTGCACATATAAATGGGCCTCCTGGTGGTGTTCGAAGAGGCAGAATTAAAAAATGCAGGCCAGACATTTTTTCCTAGGGCTGTAGGGAGTGTGCAAACAAAGTTTTACGCAGATCGGTGCAGTTATATGTAAAGACGCGACTGGGCCTGTTATAGCGCCACCATCAGGCTGATTTGAAAAATGTCATTCTTCCTCAGCCTAGTGTGAATATGCGTAAAAACACGAATGGGCCAATTATAGCGCCACCATGAGGCTGAGCTGACATTTTTCTAGGGGTATTTCTTCCTTCCATGTGCGTGCAAACTTTCACGGAAATCACACAATTGGAAACGGAGCAGTCCTGCGATCTTTGGAAGCCAATCTTGGCCAATCAGGATGGAGTCTGAATAATCTGAAAGACCCGTTTTGTGTAATGACTATAGAGAGACTGGGTACCAATTTGCGTGAAGTTTGGACAAAATCTGTATGTGTACTGTCAAAAAATGTGTTTCCACAGATGGACACACGGACGGACGGACGGACGCGGACACGCACGCACGCGCACACGGACGGACGGACGGACGGAGTGCAAAACACGGCCTGGTGGAGACAATAAACAAAACAGACAGAACATGATTGTTATTTTTATTACTAGAGTGGTGCCTGTGTTGTGATGTCAGAACAACAGGCCAGATTCATATATGGAGATATAGGGGTGATCAGGTCCAGAGCCCGGGCAGAGGCTTTTGTGCTGGTTCTGGACAACCGGAAATGCCCCACCCAGTTACTATTTATGTGTACCTTTTATGCCCATATGGAGTTCTTTGTCAAGCATGCCAATTGAAGCTTTTGTGCTGGTTCTGGACAACCGGAAATGCCCCACCCAGTTACTATTTATGTGTACCTTTTATGCCCATATGGAGTTCTTTGTCAAGCATGCCAATTGAAGCTTTTGTGCTGGTTCTGGACAACCGGAAATGCAAAGTACCCGTTTATGTGCATTTATAGATAGATATAAAAAGAAAAGAAAAATCAGCATTCATTTTAAGCCCAACCCAGCCTTTCAAAATGTATTTGCCAAAAGCCTGAGTGTCTCTGCAGTGCATATTTTGAAAGAGTCCAATGTTGGCGCCTGGCAAATCTCCATGTGGAGAGTCCCACTGTACACATACAGTAGATCTGGCTGCCTTTTATGCCCATATACTGTATCTATCTGTACATGTCCTGTGGAGATCTGTCTGTCCATATCGCTTTTCTGCCCGTACTGTGTATAGAAATGAGAAGCGAAGTGAGGTTTTTGTTTCAAACTGTGATTCTTGGAATCGCAGTTCCAATGTCAAAAAGGACTACTAAAATGGATGTTACACAGATGGATTATAAGGCAGTGATTTCTGTAATGTTGACTGTATTTTAATATCCCCCCTAATGAACACCAGAGCATCTGGGTATTTTCCTAGCTTGCTGTAGTAAGGGCGCTCCGCATTGCCAGCTCAGCTGTGTTTTTGGTGTTTTACGCCACGTGGGGGATGTAGACACAGAGCTGTTGACCGTCGTGGGAAGTTCCAGAGGCAGGTAGTAGAAGTAAAGTGATAGGATCAGCCTCTCTATATGTCCAGTGTGCACTGCAGACCCCTATCATTGATCGTAATGTCGTTGCAATTGGCTACTGATGCAAATACAGACTCCGACCACCACCCCTGTCCTTACCAGGTTCCCTTGCCCTATGTACAGTAGCTCTGATGATGTTAACGTTACCCACTAATATCCAGGCTAAATATTGCATAAATGTTTCAGCAGGAACAGAGTGTGGCATTCTACACTCGGCCACTGGCACATACGTAGGTTGTCTATCTTGCTCCAGAGAACCTTAACCGAGGGAAAGGCGAGTGTGTGTGTGTGTGTGTGTGTGTGTGTGTGTGTGTGTGTGTGTGTGTGTGGGGGGGGGGGGGGGGGGGGGGGGGGGGGTCGGGGGGGCTAGTGCGTCTCCCACCTGCCACCACTCTCAAGAATTAAATTGACCCTGAGGATTGTACTGTGCGGAAAAGACAAGTGAGGGAGGAACGATGACAGAGAAAAGACAATAAACAGTGACGGGGAGAAAAAAAGTCAAAGAGATAAGGGAGAGAGAGAGCAAGAGAGAGAGAGAGCAAGTGAGAGAGCGTGCAGGCCCCCCGTGGGGAACACAGCTCCTCAGCGCTGCACTTTGAGAATGTGATTTGTCCCCTGCTGGTGTCTTTGTTTGCTTCTATACCGCTTCTCGACTGTTAGGCCTCGGGCCGAGGATGAACTCCACGCCGTCACCGCGTGCACTCCCAGTACTCCCACAGCCACGCTATCACCACGCATCCCCTGTGCTCCCACAGCCACGCTATCACCATGCATCCCCTGTGCTCCCACAGCCACGCTATCACCACGCATCCCCTGTGCTCCCACAGCCACGCTATCACCACGCACGCACTCCCTGTAATCCCGCAGCCACGCTATCACTACAGGCAATCCCCGTTCTCCGCCTGCCATGCCATCATCATGCATCCTCTGTATTCCCACTGCTGCGCTTTCACCATGTACACACTATACGTCCACATCCACGTTATCACTCACCATGCATCCCCCATACATGCACCTACATTATCACTATATGCACCAGCCATACACATTTTAAGACTACGAAGTGCCAAGATATTGCTGCTTGCAAAACTGTCTGTCTGTGCGTGCGTGCGTGCGTGCGTGCGTGCGTGCGTGCGTGCATATGAGTGCGTATACTTGCGTGAGCCTAGCTTACATTGCCATACAAAGCACCGTAACAAATAGTCAAATGAGTAGAAAATGATTTTACCACGGTTACAAAGACTTCTTTTCATCTGCAATTATTTTGTAATAGATCACAAATCCCCAGGCAGAAAGGTTTTGCCCTCAGCTAATGTGGAGCAATTTGGTCTGGAACAAGCACAAGTTAGAACCATTAACATGAGTCATGGTGATCAATTTACAATTTAGGCATTTAGAAGATGCTCTTATGCAGAGTGGCTTACAAGTGTAAGATCAGAGTAAATGGCATGCACTGGTCGAAAACGTGCAGGGTAAACTGTCGTGAAAGTGGAGTGCAAAGAAAATAATGTTGCCCTTTAAAGAAACTAGAATGGATCAGACACCATAATTCCTGTGAGCATAGAAGAGACGGTCATACTATCAGCGGGAAGTGTTATGTGTAATACGACTATAGCAACAGGAACTACACAGGGGGTGAATTAGTTTAAATTAGAGTGGGGGAAGAGATGAGAAAGATCTGACGGATTTTAATCCGTCTGCATCGGAGATTTGTAATGTGGTGCCTTGTATCGAGTGCTTGTTAAAAGCTAAATGCTTGTTAAACGCTACTGTTATTGTTAAGACGTACCAACATCCTGCTACTCCTGAGCTCTTAAAACCTCCCTCTGTTTGAACTTGAAGCACGAGAGTCCGACTGTAGTTCACAGGGCTAGTTGACGAGTGCGCGCGCGCACGCGCACACGTGCGCTCACTCACACAGCTAGCTGGTGTCCCTGTTTTAGACATGTCATAGCAAACATTTTCAAAAATAGTGAGCAGAACTACAAGCTTGTTGCACTGCGATGCATTGAGAGCTTTTAGATTGACTTTTAGATTTGCACTCTTTATTGCACAATGATGTGTACAGGGTAGAGGTTTACGGCGCAAATAATACATGTAAAGTAAAGTTGAATGGTGGAATGATCATCACATACTGAAATATTACAACATTGTCCATTATTTGCTGACAAATCATCATCCGAGAGATAGTGTAACCCCTGTATGAATGGGACATGACAATGTAGATAGTGGAACCACTTAATGTAAAAAGAGACAGCTGCATAGAGCTGCATTATTGGTAGAACTATCACTTAATTGGTATAATCCTGGCTCGGTAATACCGTACCAACGGATGGCAATTGGCAATTAAAAACATGCTTATTTTACATGAAAACTCTTCGATATCTATAACTTGCCTTAAATGGACTAGCCCAGTGCATATAAATAGGCCAGTACTGACATGAGGAACAGTGAAGCTGTTTACGCCTTGTGCATTTTTAGAAAGAAGGAGTCTTTTGTGTGTGTGCGCGCGTGCGTGCGTGCGTGCGTGTGTGTGTGTGTGTGTGTGTGTGCACGCGCGCTATTTATCTTTATCTGTGAATGAATAGGCAGCAGGATGTGAATGGCTACTAAAAATATGCAGGCAGCTGTTCATGAGGAGGACAGCTACTGTAGCTCATTGTTCAACACCACTCTATTAGAAAGCATGAACCTTTAAACACACACAAACAAACAGGCACGCATAGTGAGCTAAGCAAGGCTGTACTGATATTACTCCATATCTTCTTCCTACATTGAAATTCATTGGCTAATGAGAAGGCGGACAGGCAGATAGGCGGACCTTGGGTCAAGTCCTTCGGTGGTCCAGAACCACCTACCATGTCTGGTAACGACAATGGTGCATCAACAGCACTGCAAAATTACGCAAGACTACAAGAACAGGTTTCACATGACAGTTGCACCCAACACCTCAGGGGATCAAACTGCGTAAAAGTCAACTCTCCTCATTACATGTCAGCCCAAAAGGGCATGGTTAGAAGACCTGGCACACATGAGAACATGCGCGGTCGGCTGCGCACATGCTATAGTAACGTCACGGCAACGTCACAAGGTTAGTAGGCCACACGTAAGTGTGGCCATCTTGCTTTATAGCTGCGGCGTTGTGTTGCAGTCTCAGATGTTCGCCACAATGCTGGCTTTAATCATGATCCACCGAACACCTGATCCATGCTGGACAGCAGTGACGAGGCGCTCCGGTTTCACGGGTGACTGAGTCGTCGCAGGGAAACCTAGCAGTACACAGGTCCAGTTAGAGGCCAGTTAGAGTTAGAGTTCAGCGCCAAGAGACACACATGGGATCTCTCCAGGAGTCAAATATTCACTCCATCCCCCTGATGATAAAATCGTCAATGTTCATTTATCCAGATTTGTACGCACACATGTATCCAAAGGCAACCAGAAGGGACCATTTGTTTACATGTGAGAACTCTTTTTTCTTTTTTTTTAAATATATGTTTATTGGTAGCAGGTTTCAACAATTCAAGTTCAGTTTGAACATACCATTCTTTTTTCATTTTCTCCCTCACCCCATCCCTCCCCCCACAGTTATCGTCATTATTAAAACAATATATAAAAAAAAAAAAAAAACAATAATTATTGAGTACAGACATACAAAAACAATAGCAACAAGGAAAAAGATCCAGTCCAATCAAACAACCATACACATGTGAGAACTCTAAGTAAAATCAAGATTTTACTGGGTAACAGTGGGATACATTAAATGTATGTAACACTTACCAACTTAACAACTGATCTTATAGATAAAGTCACTACAGTTGCTCTTAGGCTAAGAACTGGCAACATTTTAACCAAGGCCCAGTGTGTGTGTGTGTGTGAGCGCAGATGTGTCAGATCATGACAATCACTAAACACTTTTAGATACAGTTAAATATAGTTATGCCACATCCATAAACAAATTATTTCTAATTATGTTAACAGATATTCTAAATATAACATCCAAGCAAAGTCTCTCTCTCTCTCTGAGGGGTAGTTGGATGGGTTAAATGGTAACCTAGGTAACACAGGTGTTCTGGGGTTGCAGCAAAGCTCAAAGCTTGTTAAACGTAATAAAAGATTACACCTGCCCTCAACATTACCCGCTATAGATGTGTGTGTGTGTGTGTGTGTGTGCGTGTGTGTGTGTGTGTGTGTGTGTGTGTGTGTCTGCCCTTCAAAAAGCAGTGTCTGTTCTAGTGTCAGTCTCTGTTAATTCCAGCTACAGACAAATGTTTTTGTTTTCTTCTTTCAATCTCCCAGATAAAATACGTCCCACTTGTGATTTCTCTGCAGGGCGTGTACTCTTGGAGGGAGATAAGAGTCTTCTCCATCCTCAGAAGCAGTGACAGGATGAAGGACCTTGGCGCTCTCGACGTGCACGTTTGTTTGTGTCCTCATCTATTTCCCCTCAAAGGGAATGGATCATTATGCGGTGAAATGCACGTGCCTCACCTGCATTAACCCATATACGCCACACATCTCTGATGACACAAGGGCAGGGTCAGACAACAGTGTGTGTGTGTGTGTGTGTGTGTGTGTGTGTGTGTGTGTGTGTGTGTGTGTGTGTGTGTGTGTGTGTGTGTGTGTGTGTGTGTGTGTGTGTGTGTGTGTGTGTGTGTGAGAGAGAGACATACAGTGAGTACACTTGATTTCCTCTTTCATATCAGCCTCTGACTGATGATAGTTCCCCTCTTTCTTCCAGTACATACTATATCTTCCTGTCCGCTATATGAGCTCCATGCTTTCATGTCTGCTTCATGATAAGTGTGTAGAAAAGCCTTCCTCACAGCTAGAAAAGTACTCTTAGATGTCAGCCAAAGCAATCCTAAAGGGCAGACTGACCGGACAGGCTTCAGTGGAAAAGCCTTCTTCGCTCAATGTTCGAATGTTACGATTTCTACTTTTAAAGATTGGTATTTCCAGCTATTTAGATACTGGCCAGTGCAGAGAAACATCTAACTGAGGGCAGAGAGAGAGATAGAGAGAGAGAGAGAGAGAGAGAGAGAGAGAGGGTAGACGTGCAAGACAAGATGGGAGTCGGACTGTCAAACCTGGGTCCTTACAGCTCACAAAGAGCATTTGCCAGTCACACACGTTTTGTGAAACTCGTGCTTGCTAGGCCCAAAATAGACCTTCAAATTTGAGACAGATCTAAAAGCCCCATTACTGTCCCGTAAAGGTCATGTTGCTCCAAGTTTCATGGCCATTACATTTTGAGATCTTTTACACAAATGGAATACTTGGACTAAGGGTGGCGCTAATGCTAATCGCTAGGGTCCATTCTCCAGGAAGCATGAAGGTGCACAGCAAATTTCCTGACAATCCAGTCAGTAATTATATGTTGGACAGATGTATGGATAGACATTTTGGCCAGACAGATTGCCATCCAAATAGTTCAACCTGGATTAGGTCTCATCTGAAATTCACTCAAATTAATGAATTACTAAACAGATAGCGTTTTAGTATGTACTGTATGTGGCGTGAGAGAGAGAGAGAGAGAGATTTAAGTAGACATCAATCCTTGAACTGGTCTTGAGAATGGGAGATGAATGAAAAATGCTGAGAAGACGGGTACAGCAAGGCTGGGTGGGTGGGGCTACACTGGGAAAGCACGAGGAAAGCAGTTTCATCTTCCAACAACAAGAACAGTGTGTTTTTGGGTGTCTTTTTAGCAGTGTATGAGTTTGTGCCACTGTCCTCAAAATATAACTTGTGGAGAGACTGCCAAGGTGGCTTGGATTGGCAGCACAAAGCAATCACGATAGCAGGAGTACATTTCCTCGGGTAATTCCGACTAACTCCCCCCCCAGACATAGCTGCGAGCGGTCCCCCCCTGGCCAAGCCTCTGATCTCGAGGCTTACTTCTGGCACTCGTTTGGAAATCTCATTCTTGTCCCCATGCACCTGGTCCCACGGTGGCCCGACGGACATGTGACACGCTGTGGTACTGTACGCTGTGGAAGCCCCCACACTGTGCATGCATGTGCATTGCACACACATGCATCACAAAGAAAACAGCTCACAGCTGCATGCTTTGTGGAGCAATGAGATCTCAAGGTGCACTCACACAAGACACTTGATGTTTTCTTGAAGCGATATTTGCTCCACACACTGACTGGCTTGTGAAAAATCACTGGAGTTGAAAAATGTTCAACCTGAGCGACTTATGTGATTTGCGTCGGCTTCAGGCATAGGTGTGAAATATCGTTCAATGTCACGTCATTATTTTGACTTACTATTTTTCATTACTCAAGAAAATCTGTCATTGAAACGTATCACACAAACACCGCTCATCAGGTCTATGTGTTCTTTATAGGCAGTAAATGTCGGATTCGCTGGATATCTGCCAGACGGCAGGAGTCTCTAATCACATCCAACAGCTCTGCTCAGCCCTGACTCTGTCTGTAGATTCATGTCTGCATCTATGTGTGTGTGAGGGTCACTAAATAACAGTGAAAGAAAGAAAGAAAGAAAGAAAGAAAGAAAGAAAGAAAGAAAGAAAGACCTCACTTGCAGAAATTGAAATCATAACTGGCTGTTGGTTTAAAGATACTACGCCTCAGGCCTCATACACATGTATCAAACGGATGTTCTGTGCTCTGTCTGTGACTAATGGCTGCCACAATGCAATTCCAAAGGGAGTCACATGGTTTGACCAAACATTTGTGTTTGATGAGGCAGCAATCAGAAATCAAACACAAATGTTTGGTCAAACCATGTGACTCCCATTGGAATTGCATTGTGGCAGCCGTTAATCACAGAACATGATACAGTATGTGTGCATGAGGCCTCAGAGTTCCTTCATTTGTTTTCTAAAAAGGTACACCACTAAATCATCAGCAAATTGTACACTCTTGGTGATAAATGAACATTGAGGATGTTATTGTGTATTCATATTCAATCAGAACACTTGGCCATCAGGGACATTTACCCCAAAAGTTGATCCACCTCTCCAAATAACCCATAATCCCCAAATCACACATGGCTCCGTCATGGAAGTGAGCAGCGACTGAGCTGATCTGAGTTGACGCCATGTTAATCAATTGAACACGCTTCACCGGATCAACAAGCTAGCGAGGTGACACATTCCTAGAAGCAGTGCTGCTCAAGCACCTTTTCTATTTGCGGTTGCCTTTCAAGGTATGATGGTACTGTTGATGACAGGTATGGAAGATTATCCATGCCTTTATAAAATATCTATCACTTTAGCAATAAACAGTACAACTGTCCATCACAGTGTGTACATATAACGCCATAATTAAAAACAAACAAACACGCATTGCATTGTATATTGCAGCCTTTTGTCAGAAACGACTGAAATGCAATATGGGGTATATTGTTTTACATCTCTCTGGATAAAAGCTATAGATATTTAAATATCTATCTAAATATAGTGCAACAAGTTGCAAATAGTAGATTACATTTTACACGCACACACGCACGCACGCACGCACGCACGCACGCACGCACGCACGCACGTCGGGGCACAGGGGCAATTGGGGCATTGAGTTGGATAAAGCAGATCTAAGGGGTAATTAGATCTCCAATCACACCCCACCGCGGAGATCAGGTCATGGAACATGTATGAATGAGTCCCCTGGCTCAGAGCCAGGGAGGAAGAGAAGGAACTATTAATCCTGTTATGATGGGATGCCGCATCATTGAGGACATTTGTTACACTGTAGACACATTAAGTCATGTCAGGCCCCTTGTGCCCGTCCTGTGGCCACATGTCCTTCAGCTGGGGCCCATTGTGAAATGTTACGGACTTAAAACCGAGAACTGGAATCCTCCTGGGTATATATAACAAATGGCGGTATTGAATTCCCTACCTAGCACTATTGCTGGCATCATGATTAATGCTTTTCGGAGCGTGACAGCATTACAGTAAACCATCTTCCTTCACCTCACCAAAGTCAGGCAACACTGCCGCCCCCCACATGCTGAGACAGGAAGTCAGCGTTCTAAATACATTTCCTGTTCCTGTCATTAATCTCTGGATGAAGGCACACATCCAGTTTGAGGGTTTGGAGTAGGCACCAGAGGGGGTGTGGGGGGGGGGGTTAGAGAGAAAACGCTGAGTCGCCAAGAGTGACGGCACTCACGGCAGCCATATTTATGACTTGCTCACGGTACATTATTCTAGTCATCAACAGCAGGGCTGCTCCATTTCCCTTTCAAATGCCCCACTTGTTTAGATGTCATTACTCACGGCCCCCGACGTGTTGCTACACACATGCTACACAGCCCTCAGCGAGAACCAAAGCAGAGAACGTGTGTACAGTACAACGCACAAAGCAGGGAGGGGAGGAGAAGATTATAATTGTTCATTCTAGTGTCTTGTTTGTCTTTAACCAAGGTCACACAGTGGATACACTGGGCATTGAAAAAGAAGGACAGGACCATTAACATCTTTACATCTTCATATTTCTCACATATACAGTACAGAGAATTGTTTTCATGCAGACTTTTGCATGCTGGCCTTGGCTATGTGTAAACGAATACATGTAATTATCCTCGATTCATTCTGATTTTATTTTACAGGCCCATTTCTCTGATGCATCTGATATGCATAACATGCACCAACAGTATGTCCAGTGGAGAGTCTTTTCTAATTATGTGTTCATGTTTTTATCTTCTTAAATGGCTTTTTTGTGGGGTAACTCGGATTTTCGGCCGTGGATTTCTACCGCAGATTACCAATGGAATTTTTGCACTGGGTTTCGGATAATGTAATACAGTGGTTCTCAAAGTGTTTATTTAATTTCAAGGACCTCCAAGTGTACAAGTGGAACCAAGTGGACCTGTTGGCTGTTACAGATTTGTAAGGGTCCATTTGAAACCCCCTCAAGCGTGGCGGTACCCTGATCTCACCTCAGCAACAAATTGCTCATCACGACGTCTTCTTCAATGTGTGATAGGTTTAAAGAGATGCAGATAACGGCTTCTTAGAAAAAAATATGTTAAATAGCCTATTATTACTTTTTTCTGCAAACATCAAAAACCCTAAATTATTTTAACCTACACAGTAAAATCGCATTAATTCACTCATTTCTAACTAGTTAAATAAACATAATTATCCATTAATTAGCAGGTGTGTGTGTGTGTGTGTGTGTGTGATTTACAATGAGTGGAACTGATGTTCAGGTTTAATGGCGGTCCACCCTCCTCTCCTATAAACCATTCCCCCCATGCCCACAGCGTTCATAAAACATCATGCTGCGCTACTACCACCACACCTCCGCCATATCTTATCAAAATGACATGCAAAGCTGTGCCGAGACAGTGATGATGTCGTAACAACAAATTTATAGGTTTGATGTGTGTGTTGTTCACCCTCCCCTGAGTTTATGCATTGACCTCCCATGGGTTCATCCAACCGTTCGTTCGTTCATTCATTCATTGGTTCAAGCTGTTATTCGGGGGCACGCTGAGGGATAGACTCATTTACCAAAGAGAAAAGGGGAGTATTTTCTCTATCACCCAGCAAATGGCTGCTCAGGTGGCTCTGATGAGTGCATGGGGGAGCTGTTGGGGTTAAAGGGATACTCCCCCCCCCCCCCCCCCATATCAATTACTTACCCAGTGAGGCCTTGAATTCATGGCGATTTTTTCTTTGTGTTGAATTCCTTCACAGTGAATTTAGAATAAAAGAAAAAAAAAGAAAATACAACTGCAAAACGAAATAAACTACTAGACAAAAGATAAACTATAGATATACGCCAACACAGCTCACAGTGTCATTGTTTTATGGTGTCCTCAGACTCTTAAATGGCATTGGATGTTAGGTTTTAGATTTGTGTATTACGGTATTACATTTTTAGCTTAGACAATTACACATTTTATTTTGAACTTTTGATTTATTGAGATTGAGGTTTAATGTTTAATCAGCCAACTCATTCAGAGTTGGCTGTGAATGTCTTTTTAACCTGTGATCATGCTAATCATCATCTGCCTCTCTCTTCTGTTTCCCTTTCTCTTTTTAAAGAAAATAACGAAATCGATGGAGCTTGCACAAGAACACATTTCAGATTCTGAAAGCTGAATAAACATAACTCCCAAAACAACTTTTTCTCTCAAACTTTCTCTCTCTCTTACTTTTTAAAACATTGAAGGGATAAACAGTATCATGCACGAGCAAGTAGCATGTCTGGGTGTGCATGCCTGGCTGGACACACAAGTATGAGAGACAATAGGTTGTTTTGGAAGTAATCGAAGACACAGAGACTGGATACAAAACACTTGGATTATACTCTGAGAATATCAGGGGCGCCTAACTTTGTTTCCAGGTGGGGGAGCACAGATTTGGACGCAAAAATGCGCGTGCATGTGCCTCGTGCACGTGCGTTTTCGCGCATTTTCACACGGAAAAGTGGCTTTTACTTTCCCTCTCCACACGCAAGTTATATGAACAAACTGACAAAATGCATCATAAAAAGGCATAGGCCTATTTAGGCTACACATGACATTGGCAAGGCGCCGATATCAAGTGGGGTCGCAATGCGACGGTTCATTTTAATCTGGTGTCGCAGCTGCTCCGTTTGCTCCATGGCTCAGGCGCGCCTGTCTGAGATGTGTTGGAGTTTATAAATAGATTTTTGATCTTGGATCTCATTTTCTTCAATTCATCAAATATTCTCTTTGCTTTTGGTTTCTTTACTGTGAAGCAATGCAACACAAACAAAGGTTCTTTGGATTATAGTATTATACAAGACATGTATGTCTTGCTGAGGGTCCGATTCCCATCTGCATCTATGCATCTATACAACAGCTATGGCCGCCCCATGGTACCACACTCATCAAATAAGACAGACTGCACAAACGCATAATAAAATCCTAAATCAATGTTACATTCAAAGATGTCAAATCAAAATCCCGATTTTGCTGTGCACTATTACAGTACATGGACTGCGCATGCAGTTCTTCACACCGTCCATGTAATATGGAGTTTGGAGCATGAATATTGAGTCCTGTGACTCCTGTCCTGAGAAAACACTGCATCTGCACTCTTCAACATCCACAGTCTCTAGCTCTGCTCATGTGTAAACCTTAAAGGGGCTTCTGGTGTCTCTATTCATGCGTGTGCACATCGCAGACCTCATGTCGACCCTCTGGGGTACGTATCCGGCCCACAACCCGTGTCACGCGTCACCTCCTCCTACCTCTGTTCTTCAATCTAATAAAAGAAAACATGCCAATAACCAGACATCTGGGCAGGCTGTCGGATGAATGTCACAGAGTGACTCAGACTCGTTGATGTGGCAGTTTTACTGTTGTTGTTGTCGTTGTTATCGTTGTTGTCTTTTTATCCTGGCTATAGTCTCCACAGCAGCAGCAAGTGAGCTAAAAGCCAGCGGCTAGCACAGATGCCTGAAACACACTCTGATAACAGCCTTATCTCTCCCTGGGATGGAGGGACCCACACACCACAAACTCTCTCTCTCTCTCTCACACACACACACACACAGGAAAAACTAAACTGCTGAATAAACACCAATTCAAAGACTGAGGACACAGAGAAGCAGGGTGTGGGGCAGAGAGAGAGAGAGTTAATGTAACACGGCTCTGTTTACACCTTCATTTTAATCCTATTTATATTCAATATTTATTTGTAGATACATTGTTTTATCTTGATTGTTTTGTTCCACTTTTGCTTTGGCAATGTAAACGTATGTTTTCTCATGGCAATAAAGCTCCTTTGAATTGATTTGGAATTGAATTGAGAGGGGGTTGATGGGATGGTCTGGAGGTATGTGCTTAGGACTGCACTCTGACACACTCTCCTTCCTCAGTCTCCTTTCATGTCAAAATAATGACTTGACAGTGTAAAGATAATGACTGTAGAATCCCATTGCATTTGATCTCCCCCCATGATCTAATCGTTCTGGGGGGAGGAAATGGGACAATCTCACGTCGTCGTCCCCCCTTCTCCCTGGTGGATTTCCATAGTGCGAGACCGGGGCTTCTTGACATTCAAATAAGTCACTCTACGCATGATTGCCTATGCAGCCTCAAAACCCATTAAAGGGCTCTTACATTATCATATGCACACACATGGAAAAGCAAACACACATGCACACATGTGTGTGTGTGTGTGTGTGTGTGTGTGTGTGTGTGTGTGTGTGTGTGTGTGTGTCTACTCCATCACCCGCCGCACACACTCAAAGAGACTTGCATGCATAAAGCTCATCACACATGCATCCATGTATAATATGCAGGCTCAGAGTCCACGTCATGCGAGCTAAAGTTATGCTTCTCCATACATACATACATACAGTACAGCCAGTCGTGCTCTCTGCACTGTGCATGGCCTGCATCCACGACCTGAAATACTCTGGGCTGATGGCCCGGTGCATATGTGTCCCATCAGTTCAGATGCAATTACAGCTTTTTTGTGTCCCCTCGCAAAACAAACCCTGTATCTCACCTTATCTCCCTGGTTCAGGCGCACTAAGAGGACAGAAGAAGGATAAACACGCCACAGACGGGACCAGGGGAGAGTAAATCCTTGCGGGTGGGGCAAGGTGTGAGGTGCTAGCGCAGCATGTCGACTGAAGCAAAGTAATAAAGAACGCCAATCACCATTCAGAGAGAGCAAGAACCACAGAGAGACGGGGAGAGAGAGAGAGAGAGAGAGAGAGAGAGAGAGAGAGAGAGAGAGAGAGAGAGAGAGAGAGAGAGAGAGAGAGAGAGAGAGAGAGAGGGCAGCGAGAGACAGGCAATATGAGGAGGATGCTAAGACTGTGAGGTAAACCTTGATGTGTGGGAGGTAAATTGCCTAGATAAACAACTGTTCTCATGGGACCGTGTGCTACAGTAGCAGCGCTGGTGCTTGTATGGGGGCATGATGTCCCCTAACTCTGCCTCCCTGGGCTATCGTCACCATTCTAACGTCCCGCGGAGTAACCACCCATTTATCTGGAGCTTGATTTTTTTTAATGCTTTTTTGTGGCTTTCGCCTTTATTTTATATTTTTTATGGAGGGACAGACAGTAGGCCGACAGGAAATGGGGAGAGAGATGGGGGGTGACATCTCGGGATCAGGAGTCGAACCCGCGGCACACTGCCAGACTGGATTACCAGCCAAGGTGTCTGGACCGCTGAGCCACAGCCCAGGCCTATGGAGCTTGATTTACTGAGGAACTCGGTGGCCCTGAATTCCTCTAAGCCAGGCCCATCCCACGCACCCTGTACTCTTAACATAAGCTCTCCTTCCCCTATATCAACCCAGCTTCGGTGGTTTTATGGAGCCGGCCCGGTTCTACAGCACCAACACATAAACTGAGCTCATAGAGGTAGAATCAAGGGAAATAGATGGGATATGTATCTGTCTATATATCTATCATCCGTCTAGAGACTACCAATCCACAGCCAGATCTGTGCTCTACAGCGTGATGTACAGTACTGTATGTATTTGCACTGCCGGCCAAGTGACCGAATATAATCCTCTTTGCGTGGCGGGGCTTTTCACACCTGCCATAGCTGGTTGATCTTGCGTGCCACAGCTGCAGAAGGAGCGCGTGCATTTTCCGGCAGTGGTGATGCACAGTTTCCTCTACCACGGCAGTAATTCCACTCGTACTCGCACTCCACAGCTGGTTGGTTGGTGGTGTGAACGTATACTTCCTAGTTGAAATACGTTTTGCGCTTGAATCGGACAGGGGATAAAGGGTTGAATGTAATGTAGATACCGGTAAGTGTCACTCTCTCTGAGATGTTCTCGATATTCAGACGAGCACCGCGAATGGCTGATGCCTTTCAAAAAAGAAAGAAAGAAAGACACGTTTATGACTCATCACAAGTCACACATTGTTGACTTTCGGTGCTTTGTTAAGTGAACTGAAAATTACCAATTATTATCAAATTAGAAGTCCTTCACTACATTTATAATTGGGGGAGATAGAGTGGCAGAATGTTGAGTTCCTATAAGAAACAATAAAAAAAAGACATCAAACTACTTTTGGCTCCTTGTTTAGTGAACTGAAAATTGGCAATGATTAAATTAGGAGTCCTTAACTATGTTTATAATTGGGGGAAGGGGGGCATAATGTTCCTATAGGGAAATGGTAAAAAGACCCACACATTCCAATGCCCAATAGGATGGGTGCTGGATCAAAAGATATCTTGAAGAGATGAACAGAAAGCGCTGCAAATAGCTTCCATTTAAAGGATTTCGATTTCTGAATTGATGTCTCGAGCACAAGGCTCTTCCTCAGAGAGTTGACATTTTAAATACCAAGAGTCCACTACACACATGTGACAACACAGCTGCTGCACATTGCCATCTATCTATACATTCCAGAAACCTGTCTGTCTGTCTGTCTGTCTGTCTGTCTGTCTGTCTGTCTGTCTGTCTGTCTGTCTGTCTGTCTGTCTGCATATCTCGAGAACCGTTCATCCGATCACCTGCACACTTGGCTAGTGTATTGAGAGCAGTGTCAAATGTGAAGTTGATTATTATTATGTATTTATTTTAAACTTGACCAAAAGAAACAGAACACAGAGTGGTTTACCATTCAGTTCTTTAGCTTACATATGATTCATGATGACTATTTATGTATTTGATGTATTACCATGTTTTTGTTCTTTCTTACTGTCTGCTAAATGCCTACATTTTAAATTGTGTTCAAGAGAGTACTAGTACTAATGTTGACTGTAGTGCATGTGGTGGACATTTTGTGGTTCCACACACAGAAACTCCATTCATTTTTACCATCAAGATTTCCAAAAATATTAGTTAATTTAAGCCTGGAACCAAGCCATCCAGGCTCCCATGGTGAATCATGACCATAAAACATTTAATTGTGTGAGAATATGTAATATTGAATTATATGATAGACTATATTTAACCAGTAAGACTCCCTGAGGGTGAGAAGCGAACTCGTCCTAAAGGGCGAGGTCGCCATAAATGAGGCACCATAAATCGAAGGGTCTTCATGATGTCACGAGGCGTGACCATATATGGAGATGTGATGTCACGAGGCGTGACCATATGGAGATGTGATGTCACTAGGCGTGACCATATACAGTATGGAGGCATGGGTGACGGACAGACGGACGGACGGACGGACGGACGGACGGACGGACGGACGGACGGGAGATGCAGATTTTCATAGTAAATGAGACAATAAATATTGTTTTGCCGTTTTCAAATATATATTTTTTCACAGAATCAAAGGTTTTATGGTCACCAGGAGCCTGGGTGGCTTGGATCCAGGCTTGAAATAAATATTTTCGGAAATGGGAAATGGGAAAAATGAGAGTTTCTGTATGCGAAACCACACAAAGGCCACCACTGCTAACTGCGTCAACACGGTGACTATTCATTATGCTCAAAACGCCTCGAAAACGGGGGCGGGGGGGTGATCATTTAACCCATTTTGGGCGGGAACCCCTTTTGGTTTTAGCATTATGTTATGCTTTAGCTATTGAAAAATAGCAGATCTACAAGCTCATAGCGCGCCACCGAGTGGCGCGCTACGAGCTTGTAGGTCTGCTATTTTTGAAAAATCGAAGAACGACTGACATAGAAACATAACTGTCAGGATGTAGAAGACATTTTTAGAATCTGATCTCAGGTCAAAATGGGTTAAAAGGTTTCTATTTGGTGCGCGGATCTTTCTGCATAATGTTCTTACAGAATACATCTACATCATAGATCATAGGGCGTTCTGGGGGGCTTTGAAGAGAAAAGAAAGGAAAGACAGAGGAAAGCCAGGCAGTTTTACACGCCTCTGCCGAGCACCGTGAAAAGGAATAAATGCCTTTGATTTTTGCCGTCAACGAGAGATGACCTCACGCAGCCCGCGGCAACTCAGAGCAAACAGCTCCTCCTACACATACATGAGTTTGCAGATGAAAACCTAGGGACCCGCATCTGACACGCATCCGGGGATGCCCGTGGAGTGTAAGCAGAGGAGGGAGAGTGGGGAAGGGGTTAGGGACGTTGTGTTAGATCCTACATCAAAATGGCAAGCTAAGTGATCTCGCCCTGCTATCTGTCATTGTGCTGACGCCAACGGATCGCCTGGCCCTGGGGAGAATGGCGGGGCGGGAGCATAGTGGAAGTCAAAGCCTCAGAGCGGAGAAACTCCCAGCTGAGCTATGCATTCTAGAGTGCATCATTCTCTCATCTCCTTATTGAACACCCCGTTTGTGTGCTTGTGCGTGCGTGCGTGTGTGTGTGTACTGTGTTAGTGTAATGTGTGTTTAAGTGTGTGTGTGTGTGTGTGTGTGTGTGTTTAAGTGTGTGTGTGTGTGTGTGTGTGTGTGTGTGTGTGTGTGTGCACGCGTGCGTGCGCACAGAATGTAAAAGGTATTTTTCTCTAGGCAGGGCTGGCAGACACTTGTGTGCAAGCAAGAGGCTGGCCGTTGTCCGTCCAGCAGTGTATTTATCTGGCTGTAATGGCATGCCATTGATATTCACAGTGAGCTATGGATCAATGATCCTTGGCAGCCTGGCTATTATTTCATTTCTTGTATCTAAAAGGCGTAGCGAGGATTCAGCTAAATTGTTTTGAGTCGGATTTGGCTGACTCGTCACAATGGTGAAGGGAGGAGAGAGAGCAATATGCTAACCTACCCTGGATGGAGCGAGAGCGAGAGATCGAAAGAACGAGAGAGAGAGGAGAGAGAGAGAGAGAGAGAGAGAGAGAGAGAGAGAGAGGAAAAGAGAGAGATAGGGGGGGGGGGGGGGTGCTAGTGTGAGAAGAGGAGTGCACAAAGGGTGGGAGGGAGATAAGAGGGAAGAGAGTAAATTGACGATTGCATGTTCAGAAACTTCAGACCACAGAATGACAATTGATACAGCAATAGCCTACAGAGGGTATGCCCAGTGGCAAAGTGAGTTTAACGTTGTTTAATGTCGTTTAATGCAATCAGATAGGACTTTTCTGTTTGGCTATATGGGCTGTCAAGGTCAGAATGTAATTTTTGAGTGGTGTAAACCACTCCTACAACTGGCTTTTTGAGTGGTGTAAACCACTCCTACAACTGGCTTTTGTGTGCATAAAAAAATGACCATGGTTGCTATGTTCAAAATAATTTCTGACGTAATTAAATCACACCCGGGTGAACTGGATGACCGTAGCAACCGTGGTCATTTTCTCTGCGCAAAAAAAGCCAGTTGTGAAATCACATCCAGGTGTGATACATACATTTATCAAAAATGATAGCTTTTTTTACTTAACATATTTTGTGTGATTTCATTACGTCAGACATTACGTCAGACCACAGCTGATCATGCTATATAAAACCTTACACCACTCAGTTCACACGGGTGTGATTTTTTAACTTACGGATATGATGATGATGATGATGTCACGCGCAACACAACCAGCTAGCCACACCATATTTAAGTAACATATACAGGACATTTCCATCCATCCATACAGTACATCATCTACCTTACATCCTTTCCGCCCATGCATCCATCCACCCATCCATCCGTCAGTCCATTCATCCATCCATCAGATGCTTCCTGACTGTCATCTCCCAAAGTTGCACGTCTGCCAGGCACCAGTGGTTCAAGTCATACCCCTCCCGCTGGCCCTCTTCAAGCCCCATTATCATCCATCTCTCAGGCTGAACACAGACTAGATTAGGCTCCCGGCTGGTGCCTAACTTCCCCACAGCGTTCTCACGATGCGCTTCCCTTTCCAAGCCTGTGGGTAATGTTATCAGAGGGATCAGCGGGCCGGAACAGAAGAGATGTGATTCAGTCACGGAGCTCTGGACACACAGAAAACTCGTCCGAGACACTGTTAAGTAAGGTTGAGCTGAGGGCCTGGGGAAGGGGCGGGATGGGCGGTAGAGGGGGGACTGGGGGAGGGAGACTGAAGGGAAGAATCTATAAAATGAGGAAAAAGCCAGCAAAGAGGGACAGAGGGTAAAGTGTAAGAGAGATCTAGTGGATGTCACACTCATGACCCTGGAACCGCCTCAGGGGGGGCACTTTTAAAGTGCTGTGTCAGTGGATGTGTGGAGCCACGGTGCAGCAGGGTGACGGTTCCCTCTACACGGCCAGCGGAGGCAGTGGCAGCGGGAGATAGATGAGACCCAGCAGCACCGACATGGACGGTTAGCGGTGCTTAGCAGACTGTGGATGGATTGCACCATGGCAGTGAAACATAGCCTTAAATCAGTGGCCCTTTTTATCACACAATGTTAGTAGAAGTATCGGTGCAGTGGCAAGCATTGATGAGTAAAATACATAGCGATGGCTGGAATGTTTAGCCTTGATGAACTGCTTCAGCAGAGTTGCAGTGCTACAGGGACAGGGAGTTTCGCAATTGACTCACTGCTCGTAGGACCGTACAGAACATAAAAGCAGAATGAATTTGAACATCAATAGATAGAATGACCTTTATTTGATCCCACGGCAAGCTCGGCTCCAGGATGAAATGACTGAGGGGGGGCAGTTAAAAACGGCGAGGGTGCACGTCTCATCTTTTTATAGTATAAAACAATATGTACATAAAACTTAAACTGAGGGGGCGGAATCTGCAACTGAGGGTGCCAGCCCACCTCTGGCACCCCCGTGGCACCGGGGCTGTCCTAGAGACATGGCAATAGACTAACTTAATGATATGATTACTGCTACTGCCATCCCTTCAATTCCACCCCAAAGAAGAGTTGCTTGTAACCTCCTGTCCTGCACTACTAATGCAGGGTCTGGGGATTAGCTACAACTGCAAGTCTGAGAAAAGAAAACATGCTCCAGTGCTGGCATCACCACAGAGTCAGAGATCTGCAGGAGGGGAGGAACTTAAGGAGTGAAGGCAGGCCAGCGTGAGTGAGATGCATTACTGCAGCTGGCTGAGGTGCTGGCACGCGGGACGGGGGATGAGCGTGCTGGCGTACAGCAGCGCACGCTGCCGAGTGCTTCTCTAAAAATGGTGTCAGCAGTGGCAGGAACGGCTGGCTCGCTGCAAAGTGGAGAGCATGGGGCAGCGTGTGCACGGTGAGGCCTCTGGGGAACTGCCCTGCACACCGGGAGGCGGGATGGACGCACATGCTACAGGCGCTTTACACGCACATAGCTCCAGACAGTGTGGTGCCATCAGGTGATGTGTACACACAGTATACTGTGTGCTGTACATGGATGGGTTAGAGTTCTGACGGATCATCGCACGCACGCACACACAGTAAATGTATTGGTGCAAGCACCTTATATTCATAATATCATTACCATACACTGTAGCGTACACACACACACACACACACACACACACACACACACACACACACACACACACACACACACACACACACACACACACACACACACACACACACACACACACACACACACACACACACACACACACACACACACACACACACACACACACACACACAATCAGATGCCATTGAGAGGAAGAGGAGGGGGTTAGAGGGGGAGAGGAGATGGGGATGTTTTAAAGATGAGTTGTTGAAGAGCAGAAGACCTTGCCAAATGTCAGCATGTCCACTAATCTGCTGTCATCCGGAGGACGGAGACAGGATTAGAGCAGCTCAAGTTAGATAAACTAAATAAAAGAAGAAATCTCACAGAGAAGCAAGGGCACCCCGAATGTGATAGTATGTGTATTTGTTGACATGCACGGCGCATGCACGCCTGTCTTAATGCGTGCAACAGTGCACTTGTGCGAATGCTAATGCACCGGTCTGACCATGTCCTCTCATTCAGTATAGGTCATTGCAGAGACTTTGCGTATCTGAAATCCTCTACCTGCTGGGAAACGAGGATGCAACCTGCACTGTCACCGTGGCCTTCTATTTACAGAGGAACTCTAGAATCCCTATATACCATGGTTTATGCTTCAATGTCACTCCTCAATCTAAATTAAGTTGATTAAAAGCCTGGCCCATTCCTGCAGAGACATATTATGTCCAAGGTTGTCTGACATTCAGATATCTAGGAAGGGACTCTGAGGAGGGAAAGGCCATGCTAGGTATAGGACAGTCAATGGTAAGTAGATTGTGCTCTCTGGGGCCATGTGTTTGGGAGGGCTGTGGAAGACAGCAGAGAACTCGCCGTGACCCCATTCTCTAGGACACCGGTGTATAACTATACAGTAAATCCACGCATTCATCTTCGTTATGACATATCCATGGCAAAAACGTCTAGTGTTACTAAGCGTCAACAATGAATTAATTTCAACTGTGCTGATTAGAGAGTTGTAGTGATTCTGGGGTGAGTGTTTGTTCCTCAAGCCAGTTTGGCTTACGAAGTGCTCAATGCAAAAGTGCTCTACTCTCTGAGTTGAATTAATTCTGAGGATATTGCAGTGTGTAGTGAGCAGACTGTCAGTGGGTTGGCACAGCAATGTCCCTGTGTACGATTGTGTGACTTTACAGAGCAATTCATAAAGAAGGGGGATTGATTCTCATCTAGTATTACAATCCCCGTAGGATCACTTGTTCGCACGGTGCTGTTCACAACGTGCTGTTGAACTCGTGCTGCGCTTGGAGCTTCCATTTGTGAAATCCGCCATTACTCACAGCACGCATCTTAACACCCTGAACGCCCGTTGTTATTTAATCCATTAAATCATAGCGCCCAGCGATTTATAGCAGCGGAGCACTTTTACCGACGGACCAGATGTTATCCCGGATGTGGCTGTAGCAGCTAGATGTAGCCAAAACACTCTATAGGCGATCGACAACAACGGGAGGTATGATTAAATCTACCGCGACTAGCGACGGGACCGCGGTGGGCCGTCTAACACACTTTGCTTAGAATTAGACGTTATGATTTAGATCATGATTTAGAGTTAACGTTTTATGATTTTCGGTCTCGTCGGCTAAACAGGGGGGAACATTTTTGATGACGTCCCACTGTTGCGCAACATCGAGTGTTGCGCCACAGGTGCTCCCAGGCTGTGGAGCGATGCGATCGGTTTTGATATCAATAACCTCCGTCTTTTTGATCAATCTTCGTCCTGGGCGCTGGGTGTTACTAATTGAAAGGACGGTGAACTTCGTCCTGGGCGATCGGGGTGTTACTACAGTATTTGTCTTCAGAAGCGTTTATATTGTAAGCTCGACACACATAACAGCATAACTTCAGAAATTATCCCAGAATGTCCGTGTTGTGTTCAATCACCACGGGTGGCGCCTTGGCTTAGATTACACCAAAACAGCCTTTTAAAATGTGCCCGAAACAGGAAATGCACTCTTTTGTTTACGGTCAGAACCTCTAGTGGCAGACATTTTTCCGTTTTGTTCACTTCAGTCAAATTCCTATACTGAACACTTTTTACAGAATGTGACGTGACCATCCCTTGTGCTATTTTGGAAAAGCACCTACAGTACAGTACAGTACAGTATACAACCTACTTATCTAATCCTCCAGAGGAAGTTGAGGAACTAAACATCTTAAACCAGGAGACTCAACAGTGCCACCTCCATACCTGCTCCGACACTGCACCAACCTTACCCTGATAGCAATCCTCCCCTTAGGCTTACCTTCACCTACATCCACCATGTGTTTATTTATTATCGTAGTCACTTACTTAGTTTATATATAGAATTCTGCCTACAAGTATGCGCATGCATAAAGTGAATGGCAAAATCGAGTGGCAAATCGAGTGGCAAAGTGAGTGGCAACGTATATTTAACGCAATCAGATAGGTTTTTTCTGTTTGGATTTTTTTGCCACTCAGTAGGCATTCCCGCAAAACTTCCTTGTATGATGATGATGTCATGCGCATACCCTCTATTTGAACGATTTCTGCAACGTTTTCATATGCACAAATTCCTAGCAGGACTGTAAATTGCTCAATCACTTTCTACCATTTACTTTTGCTTTCTTGCTAAGAGTACTCTCTTCCTATACCAAGCTCAATTTGATGCATAAGCTTATTTTTCCTAATGTATTAAAGAATTGATTTGTGTCCATTTCCTCTCAATCGCTGATATCAAGGACTTCAGCACATGGTTACGGTGCCAAGTGTATTGGAAGTGTATTGGCTAGGTCTGGAATTGTATTATTTTAGGAGCAAGGCCACTCAAATGCCTGCATTGTAAATTGTAATTATTTCTGTGGACTTAAAAACATTGTTTTATTTTATGGACATGCTGGCCTGGCATTTTACCTTTGTGACAAACTGACCAACACCAAAGTCCAACAGGATGACTTTGATTAAGGGCCCTATCTTGTGCCACCCCTTACCCCTTAACTTATTTGCCATTTCTTACTATTTAGAAAAAAAACGTTTAAAAATAGTTCAACTGGCCGATCTACATTGACACGTTGTGAGCTTGTAGATCAGCTATTTCAACTATTATAAAAGGTACTATCATCAAAATAGTAACATGGGAAATAAGTTAAGGGATAAAAGGTAAGGGGTGGCACAAGATATAGCCCTATAGTGTCCTGGTTGGCCGGTAAAAGATCTGTGTCTAACTATTTCAACAGAACCCATTGGTTATGTGTGCAGCATTTCAATTGATGTTGCCCAATAACAATTGTGTATCTCATGAAAAGACAGTGGTGTCCTAAAAGCAGTAGTGACAGGAAAGAGGCAGAGGAGAAAATGTTGCAATCAGCTGCGGTGTGGCCACTGTGGTCACACAAGGCCAAACTGAAGGGACACAATGGCCATGGCCTCCATAATGCTCATGCCCTGGTGTATAGGCCTACCTCCGCATGCTGAAAATGATTAATTTAGAGGGGCTTTCCAACACAGAAAACTGTCTTGACTTGGCCACTAACTGCAATTTTCTACACTACATTTGGTTTACCTTTTCCTTGCCAAGACGAAGGCCTCTATAGCTGTGGGCTTGGCACAAGCACATCTACGTAAGTGCAGACTTAGCTTGCTGAACTGCTTCTTGAGGGTCCATTTCCTCATTGATGGAACGGGTGTGACCCTTCTTAAATCTTGTGCCGTTTATCAAATCAAATCAAATCACCTTTATTTATAAAGCACATTTAAAAACAATTTCCATTGTACCAAAGTGCTGTACAGACATTTCATCAACACCACAGATAGAAAATTAAAAAATAATCAAACAATATACTATTAAAAAACAAAAAAACAAAACAAAAACAAACAAGGTCACGGGGAATCAAATGCTTGGGAGTAAAACAGGCCAGTTTAGACACAAGCATCAATTAGTCTTAAAGGAATATTCTGCTGTTTTTCAACCTTATCACCACGTCTTTGTCGGTTGGAGTAATGATCAATACATAGTGCTGTCAATGGTCTCTGAATCACTGAGGCAGCAAATCGAAAACACCACTGCGGTGACTGTAGCCATTCTCCCCTCTGCCACTAGGGACCACTAAGGGCCATGCCATTGATAACCATAGATATTAAACAATATAGATGCCTCATTGGCCGCTGCAGTTCATTGGAGCGACGTGTCTCCATTGAAGGTAGGCAATCAAGCGGAAGTGCCATCGGGAAGCACTGAAGGCACGCTGCTTGCTGTGACGTCACTCATGCGACTCCTCCATGTCACTCAACTGACTACTGGCCAATCACAGCATGTCTTCTCCGAGACTTCCCATTACACAGCTCATGTTTCCGCTATGCTTCGCTAGTAGGAATATTGGGGAAATTGTGCCTTCAATTTTGACACGCGCCCCAGAGCCGGAAGAGCCGTCTACCTTTATATGTCTATGATGATAACTACTTGAGAATGCAGCATTTGCAGTGAATTCTGGTAAATATATCAGCTTACCTCATTTTCTAAAACTGTAGACACCCCACCTTCCTCTTTGTATGGTTTACATGATACTGTCGCCCCCAAATAATTGAGAGCCTAACATAGTGAATATTGAACACTGCGTTATCTCGCGTAGTTCAAAGTTAATCCTATAGCTATTTTAAGTTATCCACATTAAAGGTCCCTGCACACAGAGCACGTTTTTTGGATTTTTAGTGGGTTTTCCGAAAAACGCGCCCAGTGTGCAACCACCTGGCTTCCCTATGTCGTTATTGATGAAAATTCTCCAAAATAACTTTTGCCTAAATGCTAACATATATACTGTACACAGTCACAGTGTGGTGTTACAAGTGGTTTATTTAAATTGACAGCAACATATTTTTCACAGGGTGCGGTTATGGCCATAGTTGGCACAGTGTCTGAGCAGGAATTGATGAAGCAAAGGTGAAAGCCTTCTGTAGCCATTCCCCTCTCGCAACCCATTTCTGTGCAATAATGATTATAATGATCTCTATTGCCATACTGAATGCAAGCAACAAAATAGCAAAGCTTGCCATGCAATTTCGAGGCGATGCCTTGATGTGGTAAGTTCTAATGTTCCAATTAAGCATATTTGTATTTCTTGGAAATACACTCTTGATATACTTTTCATTATGTACGGTAGAAATGTACTGCTAACCATAGAGGGTACATACTTCTGGTCGCTATGATCATGCCCCTTTATATCATATCTTATCTCAGGTACTATGTATATAATTATGTAGATATTTTTGTTTAGTGTTTTCTTGTCTGATCTTGCCTCCCCCTTATCCCCCTACTTCTCCCTTTTCTTTTTTTTCTATGGAATAACAATACGATGGGAACTATGCACGAAAAGTAATTTCATCCACTTTTTACCTTGTAAAGCTGTGATGCGACAATACAATAAAGCTGATTCAGATTCTGAGGGTTGGGTGCAATGAAGTAATTCCCATGTGTATAGAACAATATGGTGGTCTTTCTTCTGTTGCCTGGTTGATTGAATTCAACATCAAATCATATTTGTGCATCGTAAACACATTAGGAATCCTGGTGTTTATGCTTTTGTGTGCTAGCGTTTCAGTTACAGCCCATTTGTCAACCTCTGCTAAGCGAAAAGAAAAGAAAACAAACCTTATCGTATTGCGAATCTCATTCGCATTTAGATATGCAAATGAACTGGTCTTATCTTTCCCCTATTCCTGTTTTATAAGCTTCCATAAAAATCTCAAGACATCTGGTGCACTTTTGTACTCCGTTAGGGACTCCATTAAGCGCTGCATGCAGTTGACTCTTGCATGTCTGAATGCACTCTGCTTTCCAGCTTGGTGTCACAATCCATTTAATGTTCTGTATCCACAAATGGTAGAACATCTACGCAGTAAAATCTGCAATGTTAATTTAGCTCTGTAAAAATGGACCCATCTTTACACTCTCAGGCCTAAATTAGATGAACTGAGGAGACCCCACCTCCCTATGGTTTCCCCATTCATCATGCATCTGTTCTACATAATAATAAAGCTTCTGGTTCGGTAGTTTTTTGACTCTATATCTCACATTCTTCTCAGATGTTTCTTTTAGTCATTATTGAATCATTTTTAAAATCAGCATTAACTGATTTCCATTCATTCTATTCCGCGGCTCTGAGCCATTTCATTCTACGTTTCTGCCCACTCATCTTTTCCTTTCTTGGCTGCGTGCCTGACCTCCTCCCTTCCCTCCAGTAGTTCAGTTCTAATTCAAGATGCAAGAAGATTTATTTTTTCACACACTCATACTGTACAAGTACAGTACAGTACAGTACAGTCACACTGTACTGTACAGAGCAAAAAGTAATAAAGCAAAAAGTAATAAAGTGATAAACTGTGTATCTGTGTGTACATTACAATGTGTAGGAAGTTCTAAATAATTGTATAGGTCTGCCAAAAAAACAAGACAATTTAGGATTGGTATTGCATCTTCTCTGGGTTGCTGAGATAGAATAACTATGTTGCAGCCAGAGGAAAATACATAAAACAGGAATATACATTATACAGTATATAAATGGGAGAGTAAATTAGCAACTGGGATATACAGAATGTACATGCAGCAGACAAAGTATACATTATGTATAAAATCGCTGTCCCCTACACTTTTTCCATCAGCTCACCTCTTCTTTTGTGTATTACATTTGAAGGCCTTTTACGGCCATTTTCAGCCAGCAACATTGCCAGATCTGAAGCGTTTTTATTTCAAATAAGGTCTTGACTGAACTCAAATAAAGCACTTACTCCCTAACTCACAGGGGAAATCCAGAGAGGACCCATTGGACCACAAGTGCTCAAATGCAGCAGTATAGAGAGCCTCTCCTGGCAAAGTGGCAAACACACCAAAGCTCCAGGCAAAAATAAAGCCCTTTATCCAATCAATCCTGTGAGGCTAAGCGGGGGGTGGTCTGGAACTGAATTAGAGTCATCAGAGAAGTAGACAGCTCTAAGCTGACCCCCCTCGCCTCTCTGATTGCTTCCTCTCTTTAAATAGCGGTTTACCTACTGGGACTGGAGGCAAAGAAAATGCATGAAGTCACGTCTCTGAGACACTTTCTATCAGTGGTGAAAACTTAATACAGCTACAAACAAAGACATCAGTGATTTCTCATAAGAAAGTAAGCATAAGGCTGTTAAGTTACCAAAAGGAGAAGATCAAACAAATGCATATATGCAGCATGATGATGGTCTTGATAGTAATATCTCAAGACCTCTGTGGAAACGACACAACCCAGTGGCGGATATTTGGTGTATGCATTAGTGTTTCCTGCAGGAAAAAGCTTTGGCATGGAGCTGGGCACGGGGGGACCTAAAATTTGGATTAATTAATTAATTCAATTGATTAATTCATTCATTCATTCATTCATTCATTCATTCATTCATTCATTAGATTAATAAATTAAGATTTATTAATCTGCACTGCATGGAGAGGCACTGGGGGGGACACTGGGGAGGCACTGGGGAGGCACTGGGGAGACACTGGGGAGACACTGGGGAGACACTCAGGGGGACACTGGGGAGGCACTGGGGAGACACTGGGGAGGCACTCAGGGGGACACTGGGGAGGCACTCAGGGGGACACTGGGGAGGCACACGGGGGGACACTGGGGAGACACTGGGGAGACACTGGGGAGGCACTGGGGAGAAACTGCAGCCACTGGGGAGACATTGGGGAGGCACTTTCTTTTTTTTTGGTTCAGCTTAGCATGGCGCGATTTATTTCAAGCATGGCGCAGCGCCATACCACTAACATTGTGCAGGAAACCCGATATACTAACATTCATCTCCATTTGTTTCCCATAGCCTATTGTCTCCCAAGAGTTGTGCACTTTGCCTGCCTTCTGCAGTTTGAGCTTATTTAATATTTACTGCAAGGTGTAAACCGTGTGTGTGTGTGCGCGCGCGTGCGTGCATGCGTGCGTGTGTGTGTGTGTGAGAGAGATACAGTGAGCATGCATGCATATGTGTGCTTGCATGTCTTGCTTGACGTGCACCATTTGCACAATGCACCGGCTCCCTCTGTTCCACACCATTTGAGTGGAAGCAGACACGCAGACGGCAACAAAACACCCCAGTTAGGCATTGCTCCAAATTCACCTTGACATCCATGAGGAATGAGTCTGGACTTTAGCCAGCGACACGCAGATGATCATTCCCTCTCGCACACAGATACAGCAACGAGGCCAGGAGTCTGTATGCTGTCTGCCGCTGCACAGCACATACGTTGCACAATTATTCACTGCCTTTGGCAACACAGAGCGCGGTACACTGTTATTGATCTCCTCACATCAGAAGAACATTTGGGATTATAGGTTGAAACCAGAGAAGTTTTCCGTTGAGGATCCATTTGGGTCCGTTTGTACGAGTGAACACTCGAGATTCACTGTGTAGAGTCCCATTAAATCCCCTGCCAGTCTCCAGCCTGCTGCTTCCCTTCAGTCTGTTGCAGAGACCTGGTCCGGTGCCTGATCCCTGCTGCTTCCCTTCAGTCTGTTGCAGAGACCTGGTCCGGTGCCTGATCCGGCGCTCCAGTCGAGGTCTCGACCATGGCGCCGGGTTAATCAATAGTCCAAAGACCATACAAGGAGTACAAGGGGCAGGCGGACACAAGAATGAATCTCTCGCTCTCTCACTCAATCTCCCTGTCGCTCCAGTGCCCTTCATCAACCTCCACTCTATCCCCTGGAAGGTTCCAAACTTTTCCTCTCTATTCCCCTCTGTTCCCCCCCCCCCCCCCCCCCTCTCTCTTTCTCCTCTCCCTCTCTTGTTCATTGCATCTCATTTTCTGCTTGACTCCCTGTGTCTTCTTTGTTTTTAATAGTTTTAAAAGTTTGGCAATAACCATTCGCATTTCCAAATGAAACAGCTCTGCTACTGGAGTTGCTGATCACTCTGAACTGCAGCGTTCCGCTAAGCGTCTCTCAATGCTCATCTCTGCTCTCCTCACACAGACACAGACAGAAGCCATATCTTCACCACTCAGCTGACTCTCTAGGTGGCTTTCCAAGGCTCCTATTTAAAATAATCACATTAGCCGCACAAGGTAACTAGGATATAGTGAGCGAGTCGGCACATACAGAGAGAGAGAACTGTGTACTGATCCTGACCCATGTAGTACTGCATTCCATTAGCACCTTTTGAAACCAGATTTAACATTATGTCTCTCCAGAGTTGGAAAAGCGAAAGAATGCGTGTGAGACACAGAGAGAGAGAGAGAGAGAGAGAGAGAGAGAGAGAGAGAGAGAGAGAGAGAGAGAGAGAGAGAAGATACAGAAGTTAGACAGCATGGGATGAAGGGATAAGTAAGACATGAAATGAGATGCTAAGCAGGGTTGAGGGTGCATAGATGAACAGATGGGCACAATACTCCCAGAATAGCCCTGAACTTGATGAAACTCTATAACACCACAGGCACTTTAAAGCTACCAAGCATGTGATTTGCATCCGGTATTGCTTGCATGCGGCAAAATCAATACATTTAACGGCAATACCAGCAGGCGTCTCAATTTCAACTGTGCACCGGGGGCAGCGCTCGCTTATCTGTGATCGATTTGTGTTCCTGCTCGGTTCTGAAAACACCCCTTGAACTGCACCCCTTCTGCATAATAATAACCCCCGCCCACACAAACACATCAATAATTTCCAATTTTCCCACACATGACACATATAGCCACAGCTTGCATTTCTTAGGCCCTGTTGTCTTGCTATCACTACATTTCAGTTTCCATGGCTGAGTGCCAGCATGTTAGCGCATGATTAGATATCATTACTAATTCACGCTTTTCTCATTGATCTCATCCAAAGACCTCCTGAAAGAAGGTCTCTCTCTCTCTCTCTAATTAGCAGGCAACAGTGCAACACTATCTCTCTCTCTCTGTTTCTGGCACAACAGCGCCACTTTTGCCCCTACTGGTACTCTAAACATCGGGACAGTCATATAGGTTAGGACATAGTCACATAGGGACATTGCTGTTCCTTGGAGTGGTTGCACCACTCAAAAATAAAAATCTTACTGAAGTTATGATTAAAACTGTGGCTGTAAGGATGCACAATGTTGTTTTCAGAGTTATGGGAGGAAAGACTCTTTTACTGATGCCACATAATTTTTGTGCTCTAAATTATATCCCTATTTGACTGTTGCCAAACAGCGTAAAACTCTGCGGCATGAGCGTACGGATCTTAAATGAACTGTCCAAGTGATATACAACATGAAGTCATAGGTTGGCTGTGTAACACAGACAAAGTATCTCCCGATTTTTTCCTCCTCATGGTAATCTATCAATTTTCTACAAAACGTGGAAGAAAAAACTACTGATGATTGTGCTGGAAAGCCAGACTCGCATGTCTCAATAAGACAACACAAACCTGAGTCAACTAATGTCAAGACTGACAAGACTTAACTACCGGTACCCACACACACGCCTTCAGGGTGAGGTGTTGGCTCAAACAGCCTCTATGGAAGATGGCTTCTTACATGGTCATGAACCCAACAATCCAACTCATAACTCATAACAGTAACACCCTTGTGTTATTTTACAACAACACATGGCAACAGGAAACTTCAGGTGTTACAGATCAGTGAGTCTCCGTCCTCAGCTGCTGCAGAAGTCATGTTCATATCTCAGAAAACCTCCTTTTAATTTAAAACTATGAGTTCTCTTAAATGAATAATTATTCCAGATCTCCTCAACATGATAAATCCCTGAGTCCATGTATGTTTCCACCCAGTCTTGGCAGCTGGCTGTGTGTCCACCAAAGGAAAATCTTTCCCACTTAAAATGCAAGGCGCTCACCTAAAAATGCTTCCTAATCCCAGAGTTGAAAATATATCAGCTCTCGAGCACAAAACAGTCAAAAATGCAGCTCTTCCGTTGTAAACAATTTAAAAAACATACATAAAACAATGTCTTGGTGGACATGTCACGGACCCATAGTTAAGTATTGATAGTCTCATATATGGATCCAATAGGACAGGTGTGCCCGTTTGACATTCTACTATATGAGGCTGATTTCATTCGACCTAAGGCCTTTAGGCAGAGTACTGGAGCATGGCAGTAATTACACTGGGGTCACATTTCTCCACATTAAAATCACAGCGTGTTTAAACTCCCCACTTAACGTCCACTGTGTCATCACACGCCAGCAACTATGGATGACTGAATGAGAGAACTGAATGTGTGATATACATAACTCTACAAAGTGTGGTGTGTGTGACAGACAGACAGCATCATACAACCTCTTGTCAATTACTCCGGTCCCATCACCATGATTGTGCTCATTTCTGGGATGAAACAGGAAAACGTTATGGGATGTCGACTTCTTTCCATCTATCAACAAATTCATGTTTTAGAGCATGGCACCTATAGCATGGCACCTATATGAGTGAGCCGTATAGAGAGTCTTTTCATTTCTCACTCTCGTACTGTATGTATGTTCCCCACATTGTGTGTGTCTGTCTGCAGCCAATCTCAAAAACCATTAGACATAGCTGCAGATTACACAAGGAAGCCACGTTGTTATTAGACTCCGTCTTGTTCCCTTATGTCATAATCAAGGGGAATTATCTCAACTCATTGGTGTATTTGCTGTATGCACTGCGTTGGTTGCACTCCGGTTCCCCCAGAGTTCTGTACTAGACCTTCTACTTTTGTCCCTTTGTTTGCACCAAATCTCTATGCCAAAAATAGCCAATCTACAAGATTGATCAAGAATAATACAAGGAGATTCTCTGGCCACCATCCATGCTGTGGTCCAATTGCAGGGTCATAGCCACTGAATAGCAACTCGTAGAGCTTATTAGCGATTCAGTGCTTGCTCAAGGACACTTCAGCAGGGCAGCCAAGGGGCCTGAACTTTGAACCACACCTTTTTTCTGTGTGTGGTCAGCTGTTTTCCATTAACAGACTTTAAAGGTGAAAGTAAAGGTGGACACTGTCGTCCACCTTTTGGGTCCATTTGCTTCCAGACTCCTCAGACTTAAAACCAACTCTAATTTACTGATGTTACTGTGCCTTGTGACATCTCTTTAAGCATGGAGAGTCGAGACCTCAATTGCTGACCCTTCTCCATTCCTGTTTCAGTCTCTCTCTCCCTCTCCCTGTAACTCACTAGGTTGTTTTACCAGGTTGGATGTAGCGGCAGCAGGGAGGTCAACCCAGTAAATAATAAATGTCTGCTGCAAGGCTGGCCTCTCTCTAGCACTGCTGGAGGATCAGTAACTCGAGATTCACAAAACCAAAACTAGGTTATCAGACCCATAAATGACACGTGCGTGCGTGCACCACACACACACACACACACACACACACACACACACACACACACACACACAGTGTACTAGACCTTCTACTTTTGTCCCTTTGCACCAAATCTGTATGCCAAAAATAGCCAATCTACAAGATTGATCAAGAATAATATAAGGAGATTCTCTGGCCACCATCCATGCTGTGGTTCAATTGCAGGGTCGTAGCCACTGAATAGCAACTCGTAGAGCTCGAGATTCACAAAACCAAAACTAGGTTATCAGACCCATAAATGACGCGTGCCACACACACACACACACACACACACACACACACACACACACACACACACACACACACACACACACACACACACACACACACACACACACACACACACACACACACACACACACACACACACACACACACACACACACACACACACACACACACACACACACACACACACACACACACTCTCTCTCCATGGGAGCTAATCTGTTTTCCAGTCTTGTCACTTACTTAACCAGCACAGAGTTAACATCTTTATTCTATTAAACTACTCGTAGAGAAACTTCATTTTACACCCAGTTAGCCAAGACCAGCCAATCACTCACTTACTGTACAAATGACAGCAGGTACTAAAAGTTACTGCTGAATGCTTCTACAGTGACAGTGAAAGGATACTCATTAGGGCTGACAAGTAGCAGTGTTCATGGCTAAGGGGCCAGACCATAGAGTATATATATAATAGAGACTGAACTGGCGCGAAGCTCCGCCCCCCCAGCTATTCATGTCAGTGGAAGTTGCTCAGTGGCGTTTTGAAGCACCCGGAAGACTGCCGGAAGTCCCTCCCAGGACCTCAACTTTGAGGTCCTGAGTGACGTAGGGCAACTGAGCGCTCAACGTTAAAGCCCAGCTGCACGGGGTTTCCCGGTCATGAATCCACGGGTCCGCCTGTAGTCCCTCCTCCTACCACTAGGACCCAGAGCTTCAACGTTGGAAAGTCTGCCTGCCCCCTTGGGCCAGACGCCCCTATAGTGTTCACCTCCATTTGCACTGCATACACATGCGGGGAATAAGAAGGTCACCGGTTCTACCCTTGGCTCGCCCATGCAGTGTGTGTATGTTCAAAGTGTCCCTCAGCAAGACATTGAACTCCCATCAGCTCCCCCTTGTGTGCTCAATAAAGTCACCTGAGCAGTCATCAGACGTGAAGCTGTAGGGGTCCAGCCAATATACGGTACCCTTTCCTTAGTTTCCACAGTAATGTACAATGTCGATCTAAGTTATTTTTACAGAGAGATTTTATAATGCACAATTTATTTTTTCATAAATAAATACAGATCACAATATTCTCCCACCAGCCTCCCTGACGTCACAAGTTCCTCTTTGAGTCCGTTATCCTTAGTTGTTCTCCAATCCCCCTTTTTCTTGCTGGCTTCAGCACTGACAACTGCATGTCTTGACAGTGAATGAGCCAATTTGAAGCAGAGTGATTTAATTGGCCCCGCTCACTTAGACTAAATCCACAAATGAGTCAATTAGAAGGACCGCTAAGGGGCCAGAGGCTCATGACAAAGGGGGTTAATCTGGAACATGGATGGACCTTGTTCATGATCTCACAAATGTGAAATCACAGGGCTGCAATGTATAACAGACACAGTACTCAAACAGGCACACACACTCACACAGCCTCTCTCATATACATTACACACCCAATTCCTCGCTCACCCAGGCTAGGATGAAAAGCACAGTGGGGGTCTGGATAAGCATGGAGCTAACAGGATGAAGGACAGTACAGCGGGGAACTGGGCTGGAATTAAAGCCTCCATCATTGGTCACGCAACTGGCTCAGTGAAGCTTGATGATTACATTGCAGAGACACACTGTCTTAAAAACCTATAGTAGACCTATAGGTTAGATGAGTGAGAGGAATGGAATGGAAGGTTCACTGAGAACCTTTGTCTCTGCGTATTTTTTTGCTATTGATTGGTTGTAAAGTTGGTCATTTAATAATTGATGCTTGCTTACATGTAAGTTGCCCCTTATAAGAGTGACGGCAAAATGCCAAAACATGTTAATATGTACACAAGCATGTAGAACACATGTAAAATTGCTCAAGTCTGAGGTACCAGTTTGACACAAAGCAAGGCCTTTAAATTGGACAGCACATTTCATACACAAAGGCAATTCAACGTGCAACAATACTTTGTTGGCACAACGTACACAACAAAGTGTACTGTAGTGTAGTGTATATATTCACAAGAAGTAATTTGAACCCTACCATTATTATTCTGATATCTCAGCCACTATGTACGCTTTCCATGTGTATATCCTGGGGTTATTAGCATTGTGTGGTGTTGCAATGTGTTTCACTGGGTATTGTGTGATAAGCTACAGTGTTTGTGTGGGGGGGGGTCCTACTGAATAGGACCAGGTGCTTGTTTGTTTACACACCACCACAAAGAGTCATTTAGCTTCTCTTAACACCTGTCAGGGTCAGGCCAATGGGAGCACAACACACACACACACACACACACACACACACACACACACACACACACACACACACACACACACACACACACACACACACACACACACACACACACACACACACACACACACACACACACACGATTATCATCTAGGGTGCAAATTAGAAAGAATAGGTGAATTATTGATAGTTAGAAACCCAAATGGGCCCTTATGGGTTTGTAAATTTGTCCGTTTGGTTCCATTTGTACTTACATTTACACTGAGGAATGAGGATTATACCGTGCCTAATTCATAGGAAACGGGGTCCTTGAAACTAAAAGGCTGAGAATGATCCCTGTGTGACTGTGGACACACACCACACTGCTCATCGCCATAACAAGTCAGCACCTTGGACAGTTCCGTCCGGAGGAGCAAAGTATTCTATTCACAGTTCACGTTTCTGTTCAGCACCACGGACAGAGAGCCTGGTTCACCATTGGGAGCAAGTTTCTGCACAGTGGACGGACGGCATACAGCTTTGAAAAAGGCGCAGTAGGCCTACGATTATATTGCAGCTTCAGGAGCACAATAGCTCCACAGGTGGTCTGTGCAGACCTTTCTCTGTGCGTGCAAATTTTGTCAAGAAAGAAAGAAAGAAAGAAAGAAAGAAAGAGCAGCAATGCACAGAAAAATAGAAGAAACCAAACAGGGTCATACAAATAATGGTGAATAGTGACATTTTTTTCTGGCAGAAGTGCTTTAAGCCCCCCTTCAAGGTTGTTTTATGTGAATGGAGGTTGCAGCTGAGCCATTAGAGCAGAAAGTACTTGTGCACGGCTGCACGCACAAGCCCACGCACGCACACACACACACACACACACACACACACACACACACACACACACAGTCACACACACAAAATAGGGTCAGCAGCACCTACCCCAGAGTTGTCATGGTGACAATGGTGTACCAGAAGGCAGCTGGGATGCTGGTGAACTTGCTGGCCGAGGAACCCTTCTCGGCATAGAACATGACGGTGGCGAAGATGATGATGGCCATGGTTAGGGAGAAGAGCAGGAAGCCCAGCTCCGAGGCGCAGCTCTTCAGCGTGTACCCCAGGATCCGCAGGCCTGCCGAGTGCCGCGAGAACTTGAAAATCCGAAAGACGCGGAAGACCCGCAGGGTGACGAAGGCCCCGCTCACCTGGTCATTGTCGGTCATGACCAGGCCGATGTAGTACGGCATGATGGCCACCACGTCGATGACCGACATCACACTCTTGACGAACCTGTAGCGGCTCGGCGCGGCCATGAGGCGCAGCAGGTACTCCGCGGTGAAGATCATGACACAGGCCGTGTCCAGGCAGAAGAAGGCCAGTCCGTAGCGCTCCCCGCACGACACCTCCTTCACCCGGTTGACCGCCGTGCCACACGGCACCGTCTCCACCACGTTGGCCATCACCGACACGGCGATGAAGAAGCCGGTGACGTAGTAGAAGACCAGGGCCATGGTGCTGGTGTGGGGGTTCTCGAAGGCCCGCCACATGGTCTCGCGGAATGACATGTCCGGGTCCACGATGTCGTTCTGCTGCTCGCTCTCCTCGTCGTCCTGGATCCGCTCCTGGTTCTCCCGTCGCCTGTCTTTGTACTCTTCATAGCAGCAGTCCCCGATGATCTCGGGTATGATGCCGAAGAACGCCAGCTCCTCGTCGTACGCAGAGATGCACTCCTGCCGCGGGTAGTGGAGTTTGCCGGTGCGGTAAAAATTAAGGACGTGCCTGAATATGTCGGGGTCGCGGTCGAAAAAGTACTCATTAGTTTCCTCGTGGAAAAAGAAGTCGCGCTCGGTGCTTCCCAGCAGGGTGTCCGGGTAGCGCTCCAAAGTGTTCCGCCACGTCTGAAACTTTGTGCCGCTCACATTGAGCACGATGAGCCCGTCCTGCGTTCGCCTCCTGTCCTTGGGGGGCACTGGCATGGGCGCACTCGCCACCGGCATCCATCCTATCGCCGCCGCCCTGGCAAACGGTAGCCACGATGCTACTCCCCCTGCCATGCTGAGCCGCTGCCTGCGTCCTCTCTCTTGAGTTCCGCTTCGGTTAGAATATCACTGGACAACTGGGCGCCGTGGTGGCATCTGAACCGGCAAAAACACACACACACACACACACACACACACACACACACACACACACACACACACACACACACACACACAGTGTGTTAAATAGTGGAGTCGATCTGCAACAGATGAACCATGATGTTTAGAAATCCAGCTGACTTTATCTGAACAACCATCCATAAAACACTATTGCAGTGGATGCAGGCTATCCCTCTATTGCCACTGCGAACAATTTAAAATAAATAAAATGAAATAAATCAAAACCCTACTAACTACAGCAAGAGCGCACATAACACAAAATAATCATCCTAAAATTAGGCTATGAGGAATATCTGAAATATTGGGGCTAGTATAGAGTAGCGCGCGCGCACGCACACGTTATAGTGGAGTCGATCTGCAACAGATGAACCATATGAGGTCTAGAAATCTAGCTGACTTTTATCTGAACAACCATCGAAACATGGCCATAAAACAACACTTTTGCATTGAATGTAGGCTCTATTGCCACTGCGAACACATTTTAATAAATCAAAACCCTACTAACTAGACTACTAGAGTAAGAGCGCACAACACAAAATCATCCTAAAAATGTGACTATCAGGAATATTTGCGCAAAATAATAAAACAGTAAACTAACGTTATCCATAGAATTGCGCATGATAGAAGGACAGCTTACCTCTAAATAAAAGTGACAATTTGAGTTTCATAAAGATACGGATTTATCCGGTTCAAATATCCTCTTCAGCTCTCGCTTTTTTCCGTACGGTTGTGGTTAAAAATGAATCCTCCAATTCCAAACCATATGATTCTATTCATCCCTTGGCTGTAAAGACACTGGCAACAAGTTTAACACCAAGGTATTTCCGCGCTCCAGACCCGAAGACAGACAGCCGAGGACATGTTTTCTAGAACCCCGTTTCACTCTCGTGGAGGAGAGGCGAGGGGAAACAGCACAGTCGAGGTCCTTCCTGGTTGTTGAATGTCCAAACCAAACCAGTGTGTTGTGTGTGTTTTAGTCCAAGAGAGAAATGACAGGGAACATATCCACAAGGCAAGCCGTGCGCTAGCGCTGCTGTAGCCTACTTAAATCAACCAAAACGCAATGCAGGCAACCGGCCGGGGGACGTACATAAAACACAAACTACGGCGAAGAGGAGGAAAACAACGGGCTGAATTCGCAGAATCGTTTTAACGACCGCAACAAATGTGCCCGTGGATGTCGGCTCTTTCTCCTCCCCTCCTCTCGTGACACAGCTTGCTTTTGGAGTGGAGAGAGAGCAACTGGATGCAGCTGCAGCGGAAAGACTGTCCCCTCTCTGCGCGTCACAGTCGGGTCGCGCTCCCTGAAGGGGGAATTTGGACTGAGTTTTGGATTTGAAGTAAAAAAATATATACATATATAAAATATATATATAGTTATCGACTATACACCGAGCAATGTCTGGCGACTATGGTCAGATAGGTCTACATATTAGCTGGTTCATAAGTTACGCAGGCCACTTATTTTCGCAGCTGACAAAGATTGTGATTAAATCACACTTTCAGGCGCACCACTAGGCGGAGGCAGTTCGCTCGTGGCGCAGGTGCATACACTACAGAGAGAGGTAAAGGAAAATCCAAATATCCAATCCATATAAACGAATACATCTTCTGATACCATACAGGTGGACTGCATACAGTTAAGAAAATCCGATCATGATCCCTGGCATGTTGCCTATGCTGGGCACTGGGCAGTGGTCCAACAACCACATGGCACTGGAGATGAGGGAAGTGATATGGTCAGACATTCTCCTTTGCCACAATTGGCCAATGTCTGACCCGGCCGTTTTTTTTATTTTGTTGATTACTTTACCGTGTCTTCCTTTTGAGGTTTTAAAAAGGTCTTAAAAGTCCTTTCATTGTCACTGCCCACTTTTGCCCCCCCCCCCCATGTCATTTGCCAGGCAGGCTCGACGGGTCACTTCACTGTTATAAGGCTTACTAAGACACAAAATCCTTCAATGTGTTAATGTGTACAGTAGCCCCAATACGTTCCCTCAGTCCCTACGCTCATTCTGTAGCTCAGCCCCAATATACGTTCCCTCAGTCCCTACGCTCATTCTGTAGCTCAGCCCCAATACGTTCCCTCAGTCCCTACGCTCATTCTGTAGCTCAGCCCCAATACGTTCCCTCAGTCCCTATACACTCATTCTGTAGCTCAGCCCCAATACGTTCCCTCAGTCCCTATACGCTCATTCTGTAGCTCAGCCCCAATACGTTCCCTCAGTCCCTATACACTCATTCTGTAGCTCAGCCCCAATACGTTCCCTCAGTCCCTATACACTCATTCTGTAGCTCAGCCCCAATACGTTCCCTCAGTCCCTATACGCTCATTCTGTAGCTCAGCCCCAATACGTTCCCTCAGTCCCTATACGCTCATTCTGTAGCTCAGCCCCAATACGTTCCCTCAGTCCCTATACACTCATTCTGTAGCTCAGCCCCAATACGTTCCCTCAGTCCCTATACGCTCATTCTGTAGCTCAGCCCCAATACGTTCCCTCAGTCCCTATACACTCATTCTGTAGCTCAGCAAACGTTCCTTTTGGAAACCATGCGCCGTTTGTGAACCGCGGTGGGAGCGGGCGTGGATGTGACCTCATCTCGGAGCTACAGAATGAGCGTAGGGACCGAGGGAACGTATTGGGGCTATGTGTACAGTAGACTAGGCATTGATTACACCCATCCTGTCATTGGCATGCACTTGCAGCCTCATGTTTGTACTGATCTGGCATGATCGCCCTGACTACCAACTTTACAGCTGGTGAAATTATCTTCAATTATGTCTACATCCCTCCATCCTGATCCTACCATAACAACCTGTTCAGAAAATGATCATAAATGGGCTCATAAATGCATGGAATCAGACGCTGTTTGACATTTCAGTCCATCTGGGTAGAAGAAAAGACGCTTCAGTCCCACAGCTGGGGCGACGTGCGTGACATGGCCTTGTGTGCCATTTTGAACGTCCATAATTTGGCTAATGGATTTGTCCCATATTTCCAAAGCGACCTTTCTGATGGCTGATTTAGCTGACAATTACCAGATCACTTTCTACGTTTGGCTGCTCATAAGCTTCCGTGGTTTCCTGACCTTTGCAGATGAGTTCTGTCATGTGTACAGTGCCCCCCCCCCCCAGAACGAGACACAAGACAACTTAACATGGTTCAGACAGCTGAGGTAGAATCGACTGTAGCTGAGTTTTAGTGAGGCCGTCTGGGAATCGGAAGGACACATACTCGCTCTCTGGGACACCCAGTCTATGTGTCCCTGAGCAAGAAACGTAACTTGACTACTCCCCGGTTGCCGTACTGTATTAATGGAAGACACTGCTCCTAACACTCTGGATGGGTAAATGCAGAGGACAAATTCTATGCATTTGCAAATGTACTGTAGGACATACATACCCCAATAACAATAAGGAGACACAATTACTGTTTACTGTATGAGAGAGACAGACAGACTCACAGACAGACAGACATGACACATACCTATATATCAATGTTATTTACAGCAACCCCTGTTTAATCAGTCTGCATTCTGTCATTTCTATCGGGATACATCCCCATTTACGACAGCCTGCAGCTGTAGTCGCAGATTGTTACACACATACACTCCCTTTTTCCCTTGTTTTTCTTTCAATTTAGAGTATCCAATTAGTTTTTTACCCCTTTTTCTTCCCAATGTAGTCGTTATGTCTGTGTTGTTACTGCTGTTGTATCCTACTGGTGCACCTGCCAGCGAGGAGCCCCCTGACTCATAGACATAGAAAGGTATAGACGACTCCTTCGGCTCTTGGGCGTGTGTACTCAAGTGAGGGCAAGCTTTCCCGTTGGTGCTTCACTAGTCTCGCATTGCCATACAACTATTGCGAGAGGCAACAGTCTGGCAGAGACAGAAGCTTCCGCGTGCTTCACAGAGCAGATGTTGGGGTCTGACAAGCCAATCAAAGACGTGCTTTGATTGGCCAGTAGTCAATAATGAGTGGCAGCATGGCGTAGCCTTGCCTTCCGCACTTCTGGTGCACTTCCAGCGCACTTCCGCCCTCACGTCGATCGATACACGTACCTCATAACCCGCAACCGCAACCTCTGCGGTTGTGGGCAGGGACTTTACCACTGCGCCACCCGGGCACAAATATACATACAGTATGCTCCCATTCTACCAGCAGTACAACCACAATCTAATTACCAATCAGCGGCTCCACTGCTGTTGGGGGTCTTGTTTAAGGGCGTACTAGTCCTTGTTGAATGTTGCAACTCACAAGGATCATGTGGTAAGTGAACTGGTTGAGCCACCAGGCACCCTCCAATGAGGTTAGACAATGTGTGTGTGACTGACTGGGAGTTGCCACTGCCTTGCGTACCGTCCCGGGGCTATTTTCCACCATGCCTGCACTTCTCTCGGGTGTTTGTCAAGCACTCTCTTATCCAGAATACATTATATGTGTATCATGCCTTATCGGCTTCTGTCTTTCTGAGCACTTATTGTCTACACACTCATTCAATCCTAAATCAAAAACTTGGCAAGCATACTGTATAATGCACGCACGCACACACACACACACACACACACACACACACACACACACACACACACACACACACACACACACACACACACACACACACACACACACACACACACACACACACACACACACACACACACACACACACACACACACACACACACACACACACAGAGAAAGCGAAGGAGCGAGAGACTACACATATCAATCACCTTTCATTTCCAAGCCTTCAGTCCAAGCCAGAGTCCGTCTTAGTCAGCCATTGTAAAACACAGATCAGTCACTGGGCTGACGTTTAGTGAGAAAAGAAAGGTATATCACTATTTAACACGAGTGTAACTTCAATAGAGGAGGTCATGTTGGTTCTCCTAAATCACTGTGAAGGAGGGGGGGAGGGAGGTATGAGGGTGGGTGGCTGACAGAGTGAGTGAATGTATTTACATTAAGGAGAAGGTCCCTATGTTTGTGCCGAGATGTCAATCAATACGGTTGATTGATAGACATTTCCTGAGCTAATTGTGAGTATATGGTGCAGAGCCAACGCTGTGGAGACAAGCGTGCGTGTGCGTGCGTGCGCACACGCATGTGCACATGCCTTTTTTTCTATTCTCGGTCAGTTCCTATATGCACAAGCTAGCAAAGTAATAAGTACCCCATTTATGGAAGAAAGGATCTCAAATGGTCTGTGGATGGAGGAATGCTTTTAGGAGACAGCAGTCTTTTAGGGAATACCCCAAACTTGCTGAATCTGTAATAATCTAATCTAATAAAGCCAAGCGGTCGAGCCAGAGGGTTCATGGGGTGTCAGCTGAGTCTGTGTGCATTTCTGTGAGTGATCACCAGCTACACTGACAGTCTTTTCAGGAGACCCTTTTCAGGCATTTATCCTCCCATCTATTCAGCATTAGTACTGTGAAGCTCAGCAACAGAACAGCTCCACAGGGGGCTGTTATCTGGCTGAGCCTGCATGTTCTCACATCTTCAGATGAGATGAGATGAGATGAGATGAGATGAGATTCATTGTCAATGTACAGTACAAGTACAGTACAGTACAGCGAAAAGTATTTTCGCATCTCACCAAAGTGCAAAGTAATAAAGTATAGTAAATGCAGATATGAGCAGTAGTCATTAAATAAAGAAATACATAAGTAAGGATATATGAGTAGGAAGGAATAAACATTAGATATTATTGACCATATTGCACATAGCCCAATGCACAAAGTTCTAGACCAAGGTCCAGAGATCATGGGGCTCTATTTTCGTTTGAGCATTCTAAATACACTATTTGGGGATTTAGCAGTGGGGGAGGGGCGTTCCCGCACTAAAGTGGCTATTTTGTTCACCTGTCTAAATCCCTAAAACACCACCGCTACCCGTTACATTATGCATAGGTGTGGTTTGGCTATTACGATAATGAAACCAATCACCATGCCACATGCCATTGCCATTGCCAACCCCCGGGTCGGACAGCGGATGACTTGCGGGCCGCGTCGCGGGTAACAGCGGCGGCGAAAATGGAACCCTTAGTACCTTAGGCTATGGCTACAATTATAAACGTAGATAGCAGAGAAAAAGTTAATCACTACCTCCATTAGAGGGTTTAATATGAATGCACCGTAAATAGAGCCCAGGTTCCTATGAGAGGCGAAATAGGGCAGGGTGAAATAGGCCAGGGCACCCAGTATTGTAGCAAGAGGGGGGATTAATAACAAGCATTTCTTATGGTTGTAATAATGCCATTACTCACTGCTGACATGACCACTCTCACAGCCGTCTAGCTGGCAGCAGCACACGTCCACTATGTCCATCCAGCCAATTCAGTCAGTTATGGCCTATAAGAGCTCTGCAGTCCCCAGACAGATATGGCAAGCAGTTCCAAAGATGAAGATTATACTTGCACTATCCTAATCTTGTGTGTGGTTATACTTATATTTCTTCCCTTTAGTGCTACTCTATTTTATATACTGACCAATTGCAGTAGTGCAGTTTGTCGCTGGAATCAATAATGTTGTGCCATGTTTGCAAAATGTAAACATAACATTTATTGGTACACAGGCCTGATCCTGAGGGAAATTCAGGTGTTATCATAGCAGCTCCACAGTAGGCATGAAACCTGTAAGAGTAGAGAGATACAAAAATCACCTGTGTAAAGTGAGGGGCGCATCATCATCCAATTACATCATGTCGGCCAATGACGATTTGCGTCCTCACCTTCTTCAATGTTTGAGTTTACTGTTTACACAAACACTGTTTACACAAACACTTACAAAAAAGTAAGTTAACACTAATTTAAAATCAGGTCTGACCTGGACATCTGCACTTGGATTAACAGGGTTAGCCTAATGTATGAGCCATTCATAGATATACCGGTATGTATCATTCACACATACATTATCAACAGTGGATATGATATGATGTGATATACTATGTACAGTGGCAGCCAGCTACAGTGATACGTATATTCAATCTATAATGAATATAGTGGAGCAATATACAATCAATTGACAGTTCAATATTTACAGCAGTTAGCCTAAGCAGGCCTCTGATTGCATGTGTATGATGATGTATGAGCTAGCTGTACGTCCCAGACAGTAGCAGCCCATAAGCAATAGTGCCAGGGTGAATAGCATTTATGAATGCACCAAGTATAACCCACATGCAGTACATGCAGACTGGTCTCCAGCTCACTGCTGAAATGTAGAATGAAGATGCCTATACATATAATGATGATGACCAACAACACTTTGCCCTTCAGATCAAACTTTATTTATGTAGCACATTCCGTATGAAGATTAAAGGGTTGCACTCAGGAAGATCTTCATGTATAGGCCTATCTCACAGCATTTCCCCGCCCCCTTTCCACGCCCCCTTTTGGAGCTAGTGGTGTTATTTTTTTTGCGTTCCATAGGCTTCCATGTTAAAAGAGGTATTTTCACAAGCCACAAACTACCGTTTTGTAAAGGTAAGGTTTATTCTACTTATTTGAGTTGTTATACCATTGTGTTTTCTTCATATTATTATCCGTCTTTGACATTTTAACATTAGGAAATGTACTTAGATTCTCCAGAGAAAAAAAGTGTAAATGCCTAATGTTAAATGACACCACTATCTACCGGAAGTGGGCGTGGAAAGGGGGCTGTGAGATAGGCCTATTGCTTAATTTAATCATTAATTTGTCACGTGTCCGTCTTTTGCAGGGCAACTCATTGTGCTTCACAGAAAAGAATACTTGAATGGACGGAAAGACACGAATAAATAATAATAATAACTAGAAAAGTCGAAATTTGGAAAAATTGCAAAGTGTGGTTGCCGCAGTCGCGTACATAGGCCCCTCCCTAATTTTGAAAATGTATATAACATCATCATCATTCAAATTCATTAAAAGTAAATAAAATAAAAGAACTGCGATAATAAGTAAACCTAAGTAAAATAAATGCAAGAAGGTGCATGTGTCTTAAAGAGGGAGTGCCGTGATTTTTGTACTTTTTCCGTTTTGTATGTGTCTATGGAGTTAACATTACTCTAATATACCCCCAGGTGTGGTTATAATATTCAAATATGTCTTCCCTGTGTATTTTTAGCTATAGTGTAGATTCTTGTACCTACATTAAATGCCATTGACAATGAATGGAGACCTGCCTGGAGCATGAATTGCTCATGCAACAGGCAGACCAGACAGGAGAACACTACATTAATCATCAGGCCTGCTAGTAATAAAACCATGCATTAACTTTTCAGTATCAGTCTGAGATATGGTTGAATATAGCAATATTCATACAATGGTAAAAAGATACTTTTCTGAAGAGTAGTATTTTAGTGCACTCCATTTGTCTTTGTCTACAGATAGATATGATATGATTATTATCATAGAGGGTTCCAACACTAAACTCATTGGGTATTGGGCCGTTAAAGGGAAACCTCACCCTTTTTGCAATGTTATGTTGCATGTTAATGACGTTTAGAAGCTTTAGAACACTTTCCTGGGGGTCTTTATGTGTGTAATATATGGTTTTAGATATTTTAGATTTCAGCAGTGAGCCCAGTGTCTCTGATGTCATCATAGAGTATATAAAAGGATAGAGACTGAACTGGCGCGAAGCTCCGCCCCCCCAGCTATTCATGTCAGTGGAAGTTGCTCAGTGGCGTTTTGAAGCACCCGGAAGACTGCCGGAAGTACCGTCTCAGAACGTCTACTTCCGCATTTGACCACCAAATTTTGGTGGTCAAATGCGGAAGTGCAACCGAGCGCTCAATGTTAAAGCCCAGCTGCACGGGGTTTCCCGGTCATGAATCCACGGGTCCGCCTGTAGTCCCTCCTCCTACCACTAGGGCCCAGAGCTTCAACGTTGAATAGCCTCACTGGCCCCTTGGATGTCATGGACATTGGGCTCACTTACTTCCTGGACTATATGTTGTCTCAGTAAGACAGCCCTCCCCCTATCCACAAGGAGGAGCAGTGCACCAACGCATTATGGGAATTGTAGTCCAGGAAGGAAGTGAGCAATCGTCTTGCATTACTGTATTACTATTGTCTTGCGGAACATGCCACACCAACATTTTGCTGCTTGTACCCGAGTGAGTGAGTGAGTGACAAACAAACCCTTCTTAATTCTTGAAATCAATTTAGCAAGATGCATATTCAGTACATTTTATAAATGGATTTCCATATGCTAATAAATAGCAAGTACCATACTACTAACCAACTCAGAGGCCTTGTGGTGTGAGTGTCCCCACATAGATTGGCTGGTTGAGGTTTAATCCCTGGCCAAGTCATACCAACGACTATAAAATGGTACCCATGTCCCCCCTGCTTGGCAGTGGCACACACACACAAATAAGTAATGGATAATTCATGCTTTCAATGCCCAGGTAAACAAGCTGTTTCTCCCTTTGCTGTAGTCAAGCAGCATATTTGAAAGTCTGATGCATTGACCAGAGACAATGCTGCCTAGTAACTAGCTCCAAAGCTGATTATGAGTCTGACTGTACTTGTTAAATTAGCAGAACATATTTTAGGCTCTGCTGTGCTATCTTCCTGGTTGACTGAAGGCTGATGGGATAATGGTGTGGGAAGTTCACTGGGGGCTTTATTAACATCCACTTCGCTGACTTCGGAACGATAATGGAGCTGCCATTATCCCAGATGGACATATAATAAAGGAAATTACATGTTTAGCAGAGGGCAGTCCGATAGTTGAACAGAAGGGGAGTGTGTGTGTGTGTGTGTGTGTGTGTGTGGGGGGGGGGGGGGGGACCATGGATAAGGCGGGGGGGGGACCATGGATAAGGCTGGATGGACGGATGGAATTGCCCCCTAGAGACTACAGCCACATGGCTACAATAGAGACAAAGTGCTGATGGAGAGTCCAGAACTTAATGATTCTCAAACACTTAACTGGTTGGGCTGGGCTGTTAATTCTACCTCTGTTTTCTTTTATTCACATTTGTGCTGGCTTAAATCAGTTTTGCGGCATGCACATCATTCATGAAATTACTGTATTTGCTATCAAATTGGATGCTACTTTGAAATGCTAAATGCTAAATAGCAAATACTATACTTCGGTACTGCATGTATAGCTCCCCCATTTATTCAGTGTACATAAGTTAACAGTGGCACAAATCTAATCATTAGGTCCTTTAATTTCACCCATTTGCCTGTCGATTCTCCACCCCCCAGCTCTTTCAAAATAATATAAAAAAAGAAGAAAGAAATGAAAATATGGATCAAGTGCTGGATCAATAGCGACAGTGTAATTTCCATCACTCCTTACTGACCATTAACCTCTCACCGCCATCGCCATCATCATGAATCCAAAGCAAACGGTCAAGTAGGGAATTGAGCCACATCTGATGCAGTCATCCGTTAGCTTCTGTCCACTCAGTAATAAGGACCGGAGAAGTGCTCTTATCGGAGCAGTCCATGGCAGATCAGCCGTCCAATTAGCCCCTGTGTGCTAGGGCCACGTGAAAAATGCTGTGATTAAAAAAACGTTGTGATGCTTCAGCGGTCCGTCTACTGACGTTTCATTAAGTCCTGTAGAATGCTCTAACCACATTCTAAGCACACTCACCATTTAGACACATTACAGAGAAGATGGGGAGATGAGAGGAGGTTCAGAGAAAAAATGATGTTCCCGTATACAGTAGTGTGGCTTTGCTACTGAATACCACATTGTGTTTTGTGCAGCTATGTGCACAAACTGCCCACATAATGTAGTAACATAATATCAATAAGTAAAGATTGCAGAGGGATGCCACACCATTAGAGTCTGCCTTGATTTTGCTTTATTTAATGATACGTAGCTTGCGGAGTTAGTTCAGTCAGATATACTCGAGCAGGTTCATGCTACTGTATGCTCAAGGGACATACATGTATTCGAGGGGTTAAAATGCTGCATTACTATGTGGGTGTATACAGTGTTTGTAAGACCCACACGTCATACGCTGATGTGGCAGTCAGCTGACCAATTGGGTGGGGTATTCAAGCTCACCTAGACTGCATGCTTCTTCCTGCCTTCCTTCTGCATATGGTTCTTGCATGGTTGTTATGTGATGTTTGCTCCCACCAAACATGGGAGGGGGGGGGGGGGTTGTTATTGTATATCTATCTCCCTGCTCTTTATGTTTAATGATGGTGTTTAATTGTGCCGAACAGGGAGAAAACTGCAGCAGAGCCGAATGCCAAGATAATATATTATATGCACACAGAATGGTATCGAGACAGGAAAACGAGGGCAGAGTAGAAGAAGGGGAAGGACATGAAACACAGGTCTGCAGCCAGAAATGAACCAGAGACGTCTATGTGGTTGACACATTATCACTGCATCACTGCACCCCCACTCATTCAATTTGAATTAATACCAGTAGTTTAAGTCTAAAAAGTCCAAAAGCGCCCCTGGCTATACATCCAACCTATCCAAGTTCAACCAACATTGAACAGACTAGTGTGAGGGGGGAAAATACATTTGAAAAGATTTTAAATTATTTGTGCCAGAATTGTTGTAGGGTATATCACTATTAGACTGACTCCGCCAGATGGGGCAGCAGGGGGGGAACCCAGTGTACTCTCTGCTGCCCCATCTGGCGGATGGGGCAGGTTATATCACTATAGGATCAACAGATATTGTAAACAACAGCAAAAATGTTAAAGTTAAATAAAATGAAGTACTATAATTTATAAACGAAAGCTACATAGCCCTATTATATTTGTCCTGAGGGTGGCACAAGAAAAGCAGTGGAATCACTAATATCAGCAGGGTTCATCCTCCGGAAAGAATGCTTTCAATTTTTTTTAATTAGATCTTCGTGTGCAAATAGAAATAGAATATGAGAGAGTGAAGGTGTGAGCAAAACAGAGGCATTATTCAATTAGGCCCATTGAGGAAGATGTACTACAGGAGCTACACTAGTATAGGATATGCTATTCTGTAGCTCTGAACTGTGCTTTGTGTTATTGTGAAAAGGAACAGATTACTTGATAATACTCATGTTTCATACAGATGAAAATAGTCTCAATGTGCATGAACGCTTAGCTAAATTCTCCCTGGTGTTTTGGGCATGCATCCAGGATAGGTTCTTTCCTTCGGTCTGGTTCAAGCCCAATTTATACTTTGTTGTATTAGATATGTACTGTATATGGATATGTTGCACACCAAGATTTTTAATCTACAACCTCACAACATTGTGATGTGTTTTTTTTTTAGCTTGTAGATGAGTTCATTTCAGAGTGTGATGCCATCGTACAGCAGCGCATAAACAGGCTTCAGTTCAGAGAGCGTCTCTCTTCTCGCTCATATAAAGTTTAAACTTTACAGTGACAATAAAATAATCAAAACATCTCAGAAGGCAGCGGCAACCAGAAAAAGTGTTCAGCTTTAAAAGATTTAAAACCACTGAGAGTTGTGGCAGACCTCTAGTTTTCTGGAAGTTTGGTTCAATAAAAACTGAACACTGCTTTTTTAACTTTGGGGACAGAAAGCAGACCTGTCCCAGACAACCTGAGAGGTCTGGTTCATTAAATAATGTAGCAGAAGATCATAAATGTATTTTGGCTGTTATATATTTGGCTGTTGAAAATCCAAGAGTCCATGTTTTGTTTTTCATCTCCTGTGTTCAGCTATTCAACAATTTCCATTTTCAATTTTTTACCAGTTTTGCAATTTCACCATGGATATCTTTTCTTATTTTCTTCATTGTCTCCACCAGGCCGAAGGCATGGGGAGAGAGTATGTTTTGCACTCCGTCCGTGTGTGTGTGTGTGTGTGTCCGTGTGTGTGTCCTTCCGTCCGTCTGTTACCAGCTAATCTCCGGCACCGTTAACCTGGTCGATGCCAAACTTTGCACACACACTCCCTGGATGCCAACGATGAACCTCTGCCCCGCATTTTCCAGAACGGCCTGTTATAGCGCCACCATGAGGCAGCTTTTCACATTTTTTACCTAAAACTGCACCGATCTGCGTGAAACGTTGCATGCACACTCCCTAGAGGCCAAGGACAAACCTTTGACCTGCATTTTCCGCATCTGCCTTTTATAGCGCCACCAGGAGGCCGACTTTTGTAAAACACATTTTTTGATATTACTCCTCCAGATTCTGTCCAAAAATCTCACAAATCGTTACACAGTATCTCTATGGTCATGTGCTCAAGTCGGATCTGTCCGATATTTCATATTCCATCCTGATTGGCTATAATTGGCTTTCACAGTTTTTTTGAACAAAAGCCTTAAATCATGAACGCAGCATGCAATTTACGTGAAATCTTTCACACATTTTCTTAATAGGCTGAGGAATATATCCCACCCTTTTCACATTGGCCTGTTATAGCGCCACCAACAGGTTGATTTTTGCAACACAAAAACACATTTTTGGAACAAAATGCCTCAAATCATCCAATTGCCATCAAAGGCAAACATGTTTATATTACTCCTAAACATTTTGTCAAACATCTCACACAGTCCTATCCTCCTGGTGGAGACCTGTGCCCAGAAGGGCACTTTTTCTAGTTTTAGAACTGAAATGATCTACAAGCTCAATGAATGAGACCTAAGAGTGGAAGGTAAGCTTGAATAAATATTTCACTGGCCACCTCACATAATTGCTGTCGAGGCAATAACAGGGCCGTGCTTTTAGCCAACCCCCTCCCTGCACTGTCAGAAGCTCGCAGCGGGACTAACATTTCATTCACCTGGGCAGTTCCTTGTTGACATATGTTAATCTATTTATTTCATCCCCGGTGGCTTGGCTGATATGCCAGGACCGCAGTTGGATAACCTCTTGCAAAGACAAAATAATGCCCGGGTGATAATCTATATATAATTCTACTGACGTCTCTATTTTTCAATGGAATACAAGATACAATGCAACTGGGACAGACATGGACTGCCAAATAGACAGAAAGACAGCCAGCCAGATAGAGGATGCTGGAATGGGAAAAGTTCTGGCCACCAACCTCTTCTCCGTGGCTCCTAGTCCACTCCCAGCCATCTGCTTTGAACAGATAAATACACACACCCACAAGCACGCACGCACGCAAGCAAGCAAGCATGCACCGCGCGCACACACACACACACACACACACACACACACACACACACACACACACACACACACACACACACACACACACACACACACACACACACACACACACACACACACACACACCAAACAAAATGCACTGACAAACAGTCCTGAGTGTTCGTTGTCGTTGTCCTGTACCCGTGTTGAGCTACCCAGGTACAAAGAAAAAGCAACAGAGAGGATATAGAATGTCCCTATCAGTCAGTAAAAGATACATGCGTGCTGTCATGCCCTGTGTGTCCCCGCCCGGACCAGCAAGTATCTGGGTGACAATACTGCACAGTCTGTCACCTACCCAGAATGAAGAATGAATTACTGTACTTCACCTCTCTCTCCTTCTCTCTCCTGAAAGTCTTCCAGGAGCATATTGCCTCACAAAATCTACCACAACTAAGCTACTTTTGGATACATTAACTGAAACTGTGCCTGAAACTGTGCCCACAGTCTAATATATTTCAAGCAGAGTTGCCATTGCTCTTGTTTTTGTTTTGAATGTATCAGCAGTACAGTAGCATATTCCATCTTCTTTAGCAACTATATGCCCACTGTGGTGCATTTAATTTTTTAACCTGTGACAGCAGTGCAGGACCTTGACTGGTATGCTGAACAAAGAGAGCTACAGTATACTGTAGATGTGGAAAAGAACAAAACAATGTCCTTCCCTGGTCTTTGGACTTGGACACGAATGAACGTCAGGAAAACCAAATAAAACAAAAATCCCACATGTAGCCTAATCACCTTGTGTGTACAGTACTTCACTGGATTTCAACCCATGGGGCCCACCACACACGGCCAACTTCATCATATAAAAGTGTTGTGCAAAATAGCGTAAATAGATAATCTATACACGCTTTCAAAAGTGAAAGTGAAAAAATGTATTTCAAACTGAAAAAGTGTGAAAGCAAATGTTGTTTTCATTTTACCAATGAAAAAGTATTAACATAAGAGTTTGTGACTAAATAACAACTCCATTTGATCTACTGGAACACAGGTTATTTTCTCCACTTCCTGAAAAGTAAAGTTTGGACTTACAACTTTTGACATTTTCAAGCCAAGCATGCAGTCAAATGCTAAGTAAAACAGCAGGCAGAATGAACAGGCTCTCTGGATAGTGTGACATTTGAATCCTCTGGCAACTCGATCTTATAGTTGCACATGTCACTGTTAAAACAATCCTGCATGGGCCATAACACCAGTAACCACACTCATTCCAGCCAGGTAGCTCTTTTGGAACTCTGGTGCAAGTTGGAATCATCTTTTACAAGATTGGTGACTCGTAGAAAATGTGCACACTGACTGACAGTTTGTGATATGAAACAATGAGCTGTGTTGTTGGAACAGATCATCTGTCATGGCTGATGGAGCTCAGACTAGCCATCTGCTCTGTCAATACATGGAAACGAGAGGAGTTGTAATCAATTACACGTTTTATTCATCTGTCGTTGGTTGTACTTTGTGTACTTGCATCAGACTCTGTCAGACTGTGCTAACAATGTCTCACATAATATTAGGTATAAATACAAGCAACTTAATTGGTAATAAGTAATAAGTAATACATTGAAGAATATCTAAATTAGTATATCATTTCTCTGGAGAGTGAGAAGGAGCGTTATTGCAGTCACTGTACCACACTGTTGTGACAAAAAGAGAGCTGATTTTTGTATTTTTTTCCAGTTTTTCATGTGTTTATGAGGTGACAGTATGTGCAATGATGTCTTCCCTTTAGAGTTCCTTCCTGGAGGCTGAAACCTTGACAGTCAAACATGCTAATGAAAAGAACAGTGATATAGTGACATCACAATATCACCCCCTCCCCTAACCCCTCCCCCTTTATCATACAGCTGTGTGACTTCACTTCAGGTGCCCACCAGGCAAGTCATGCAGACATACTAATACTAATGAACTGGTGGGTGTGTCCACATAAAAACATAGTTTTAACAAATATACTGTACACATTTTTGAAAAAAATCTTCCTCCTCCTACCTCCAGTAAGATGCCTGAGGACTGCTGGGCGAGCGCTGGCGCTTTGGCATGGGGGGGGGGGGTCAGATCAACATATAGAATGAATTCTGTACTGGCCATATATGGAGCGTGTCACACGCTCCATATGCGTGTCTTGAGTGTACAGGGTTTGATGAGGGCCCAGGTAGGGCCTTCATTTTCGGGCCTGTTGAGAACTCTAGTCTGTTAGTCTAGTTAATGACATCAGGGATCTCCATCCCAGATGATGTCACGTCATGTCACGAGGCATGACCATATATGGTCATGCCTGGGGGTGACCAACCAAACAACTGACTGACTGATAATACCTGATGATCATGTTTTAGGGTGGAAAAAAATCATGGCATGCCATCTTTAAAGCTCTTGATATAACCCAATGGATTTCTCAATTGAAGGGAGCCCACATCAAACCGCTGCAGATGCAAAAAATTGGTTAAAATAAAATGTTATTGATAACAAATAAATAAAAAATAAATGTTTCTATAAAAACATTTATTTTAAACAATTACTAAACTCCTGGCTGCATGAAAGGTTAAAATAAGTTTGCAGCTTTAAGTAAATGTAAAACGTTTACGCAAATAACAGAAATGTGATGAACTAGATTTCTGAGTTCTGAGCTAGATGCAATACAATTTATTCAACGTGATAATAACAAAACAAAACAAAACAAAGCCAAAACATCTGTGCTCTGTTGGTGGGTGGGTGGGTATTCACAGCCGTAGTCAGGGTAAGTGGAACAGACACAAGGCCTGTAAAACTAAAATATTCAATGTCTGGATGTCTAGAGGGGACTTTCTAGGGACAAAATGTTAGTGCCTGTATACTCGCACTCTCACTTATTAGGACTCTCTGAGGGACCTGTAACGCCTGCATACCCACTAAAAATACTCCTCAGTGTTAATGTATCCCCATTTGTAACAAACACAGAGTAATACAAATGTAATCAAAAGAACCCTATATCAACTTCAGGTGTACTTCTCGGAGTATACACATTTTACAATGTTTACAATGTGACTCATTCTCATAGTGTCTCATCCAAAACTTTCATATTGCAGGAACATGAGGAAAACACGAGTGTAAACTTAAAATAAAAAAAACTCCTTTGATCTACGATCCTATCTATGAAAGAAAGAGTGTAAATAGCCGGGGAGCCACAGGCCCAAAATTGGAGAGGACCTGTGATGTCATGCCGTACTTTTTATTTGTGTTTTTTCTATTAATTTCATTAAGGACCACAGAATGAGAGGTCTGCTCTGCTGGAAACATCGAGAAAAAAAGTTATGGCCATTTTTGTATACCACACCATAGACAACCAATATAAGGCAACATTTCCCAAATTTCACCATGCTTTAAGTAGCATGCGACAATATTGTGACATGTCAAACTAGGGGGTTTTCATAATTCTGAATCCATTCCGAGCATTCGTTTTGCAGAAAAACACTCCTTGGCCTAAATTCGGCCATAGCCACTTGCCAAAATGTGCCCAAATGTGCTGACCTCATCACATTTGTGATGACGGCTATGGCCGTTTTTAGGCCAAGGTGTGTTTTTCGTGCAAAACAAATGCTTGGAATGGATTCAGAATCATGAAAACCCCCTAGTTTGACATGTCACAATTGTCACATGCGTTGCATGCTAAGCATGATGAAATTTGAGAAACTGCCTTATATTGGTTGTCTATGGTGTGGTGTACAAAAATGGCCATAACTGTTTTTCGCGATGTTTTCGGCAGAACAGCTCTCTCATTCTGTGGACCTTAATGACCAAGTGAATAGAGAAAACACAAATAAAAAGTACGGCATGACATCACAGGTTAATCCTTAACTGCTTTTGGGCCTGTGGCTCAAAAAGAGAGATATTAAGCTATGAGAGAGAAGAAAGGCGGCAAAAGAAGCCAGGCCCCAAGAATAAAGGCCAGGAAGCAAAGTGGAATGGGAACAATAGCGGCTCCATTGGCTGTGATAAGCGATACAAGATGTCCTCCGGCAGTAGAAGTTATCCTCAAACGGTGCATTCTCAGCACGCCGATCAGCAGGTATCAGGTGTGTTCCTGGAAGAGATTCTTTTCAAGTTGCGATAGGGTTTCAGGGGCCATTGCTGCCACAACAATGCCCAGGGTAACTTTATGCTCCTACAAAGGACATCACTTTAGTCCCATTTAGTTTATGGCATCTTCAGCTCAAGGAAATATATACGTCTTCAAACATGTCTCTCTCTCTTTCTGTATGTGCATGTGTGCGATGTGCACGTGCGTGCGTGTGACGGTGTGAGTGAGATGATATCTGCTGCCTGCTGTTCACTGTGACTTATGTCCTGATGTCAATGGGAGAGTGACACTTTGACGAGCAGAGCGATGGAGTGACGGATGGATATCTGTAGATAAAGAGAAGGCCAGAGGGATAGATGACATGACACTGTGGGAGGCATGAGTGTGCAGGGTGACCGACAAAGATTGGTGCATACAGTAGCCTACATATAAAACATTATTGCTTATGAGTTGTCGTTAGTAGTTATCTTTAATGTCGTGTCTTGTGCGCGTGCGTGTGTGTGTGTGTCGTGTGTGTGATAGAGAGAGAGAAAGAGGGTGCACGTGTGTGTGTGTGTGTGTGTGTGTGTGCGTGCGTGCGTGCGTGCGTGCGTGCGTGCGTGCGTGCGTGCGTGCGTGCGTGCGTGCGTGCGTGCGTGCGTGCGTGCGTGCGTGCGTGCGTGCAGGGATCACAGAGATAATAGATATACTGATTCAGATTCAGATACCTTTATTTGCCATTTGTGTATACACACATAGGAATTTGCTTTGACATAACATGAGTGCATTCAATTCTTTTTTCACAAATAAACAGACATAAGACAACACCGTGCAGGGAAATAAATATAAAGGGTATACACTATACAGTAGTTCATAGTGCATCAAATGTTGCCGGTGATTAAAGTGCCGGTGTCAGTAGGAGGCAGGGTTGGAAGGGAAGCCAGAGTCATTGAGCAGCCTGGCAGCTGAGGGGAAAAAACTTTGTCTGTGGCGGGCTTTCGTAGCCTTCGGCAGCCGCAGCAAAGATGGTTTATGTATGAAGATGGGCCAACTTCATTGGAGCCACTAGAGGCGAAATGGTACACAAAGCCTACAAATGGTCTCCTAAATATAGTAGGCGTGGTTTGCTTCTCCCCGACCTCCACCCTCCCCCACCTGACAACAACACTGTTTCCACACTCCGTCTAGTAGGTGGCGGTAATGCACCATTTAGGTTTGCCGACCGCCATGAAACCCGATAGAAGAAGAAGACAACAACACTGACAAGTCATTTAACAAAGTACATTGAAAACAACTGACAAGGTGTACTTTTGAAATAGTCGTTTTAGTTTCTCGAAGTCCTCCAACCATATAAATTCATGATTTGGATCTATCTCATTAAAAAGTCTCTCCCTAATAGAGTTGTAGAACAATAAAATGTTCCTTTAGATCACACAGACTACATAATCTATCCTCCTCAACCGTGCCTACATATCTGCCTGTCTCAATATGCAGACCAAGTATGCCAGCTCTAATTTGGGCACATAAGGATAATTTCTAATCGTTTTAAATATGTCCATTCATTTCACATTATAATATTCACATATTATCATCTTAAATATGGGGTCAGAGCCCCCTATGTGTTGTCCGTGAAATTGCAGATGGACAGAGAGAGGCTTCCGGACTCATCTCAAATCTCGCGAGAGTTTGTTGCTGGGATAAAGAAATGTCATTAACAAAGTCGATTTTCTCCTGATTTGTCTCGCTAAAAGAAGCCATTTTACTATGAATATCTTGTAAATATTGTGTGCCTTGTGATGATTTGGTCCAGTATTTAGTTCAGTGACCATGGAGTTAAGGAATGGTTCAGAAGCTGTGTTCACGTTCACTCTCCCATTGGAAATGAATAGACTCCAACATTCTTCCTGTCTCCTAATAATGTTACCGCCCACCTCACGCAGATACAGGAAGTAAAGCAAAGTGGTCTCTCTTGCTAATTCTCCTCTTGGGCCGCAGTCTTCTCCCAGAGGGGAGCAGGGTGAGGAGGCCGTGGCCAGGGTGGGAGGAGTCGGCCATAATCTTCCTTGCTGATCAGTCCATATGTGAAATCAATACCCAGATCTCTCTGTTGGGAGGATGTCTGTTGTTTTTGGTGAGCCTTGTGTTGACTGTAGATGGCACTGTCCTGCAGCTGGCCACTGTAGACAGGCAGCACTCTCCAACAGGCATTAGGATGAAGCCTTAACCCAGTCTCAGAGAAGATGTATCAAACATTTAGTCTATAATATAACCAGAACATCTGTTACAGTAAGTTCTCTCTGTCTCTGTCTCGGTCGGTCTCTGTCTATATCTCTCTCTCTCTCTCTCTCTCTCTCTCTCTCTCTCTCTCTCAATACAGAAGATACGAGATAGAGCATTCATCCTTCTGGTAAGATCTTTGTTGATCTAATGAGGTAAGAAGGCACGGAAGTATAAGCCGAGTCTCTTTACACAAACTACCAAAGAGCATCATTTGTATATTGTCGTCTTCTATTATTAAGGTAAGGTTTATACAAAGCAAATATACTTTTTTGCATAACCCATCCCTAGAAAGGCTTTTGTAAAAAGATGATATACACAGTGGGGATAAAATAAGGTCTACAGCCAGATACAATAAAAACATAAGGTAAAAAGGTAAAAGCACACATTTTTTAAATGCTGCAACTACAGAAAACTATCTGCTGAATTATCCAGTCTCTTAAAACTGGTACATTTTGCAACAAATTTCAAGTGATTGGGTAGCAAGTTCCAGGACTTTGAATCTTTGATCATTTCACAGAAAAAGCTAGTGAACAAAAGCTTGCACATGCAATGAAGTTTTACAGATGCCACTTTAAGCTGCTATGGTGGATCTGGTGCAGGCATATCTGTATTAGTCCCTCAATGTAAGGCATAATAAATACAGAGGAGCAAGTACATTTAAATACAAGCTTTTAATAATTACAGTACAGTATTTTTGCGTTTTGTCTATCTGTGTACGCGTCTGCTGTGCTGTCATTCAGTGTCACACTTAGCTTGCTTTGCCCATTCAGCGGGTGTAAGCGAAATCAGTCTGGGGTGATTCAGCGTTTGTTGGCTAGGGGTATATGTTTACGTTATGTAATCCTATTCGTTTGGCACGATGCTTCATTCACAGGATGATTTATTGGCAGCACAGGTAAGGAAATACACTGCAGTGTGCGTCATTTACAGTTCCTAGGAGAGGAGGGATTTCTATATTAGTTCCATCCCCGCAGGGGAGACAGGAATTCCTGCAGGACTGGCAGGTGGAAGGCTGGAAGGCTGGGTCTTGGGCACCATGGTTGATGTGTTTTTTAGGCATTCCATGGTGATTCTCATTCAATGACCAGTCATGTTTGGTCCATCAGTTAGGATATATATCGACGTACACATTGGAAATTCAACTGGAACAACAGGGACTTTGTTCTGTTTATCATTTTCTCTCCCTATGAATTTTAATTATGGCAGAATGCCACAAAAATGAGAAAGACGTCTCCCAGAAGTCTCCTCGCTTTAATATGCACCTTTGTATTCAGTATTCATAACAAAGTCACAGGAGAAAGAAATGTTTACAAGATGACGATGAACATGAATAAAAAAAGACTCTGTGGTGAATAGAACTCTTTCATCTTCCAAATAGTTTAGCTGCTCTCGTTGCACCATGCAAATACAGTACAACCCTCAGAACCCAGATCAGTCAGAAGGAGTGAGGCTATAGTCTCTAAACAACCGACTGAATGGGAACAATTATGAGCATTTACATATAGTGCAGACACAATTGTTGAATGGGAACAATTATGACCATTTCAAGTGCAGATCACACTCTATGAGTAATTCATCTTGGTAGTCGGCATCTGTTTGCTCACACTCATGCCCAATTTGCATTAATTACATGTATTGGATACACACAAAACAAAATATTATTATGTGTTGAAATATTCTTGTCATTGTGGGTGTAAAAATACATGTAATACTTTGCAAATAAGGAAAATACTGTAGCTGATCAACAATCTCACAACACTCACAGCAAGTTGTGAGATTTCCCATCCTCATCCGCAGAGTCGGGTTGCGGGGGTAACAGTTACAGACATCTCTGGAACTCCTCTGTAACGTCTGGAGTGCGTTGGAGGGACATCCAAGGAATTAAAGCTGTACATAATGCTTCAGTGGCTCGAGAGATGGAATTTAATGAGCGCCTGGTGTTCAGAACAGTAAATTACGTCCTCTATGAATTTCATCGGAACGGCAAGCCTTTCCAAGTTAGGACAGGTGGGATGAGAAAAACACGGAACGGCAAGCCTTTCCAAGTTAGGACAGGTGGGAGAAGAAAAACACGGAACGGCAAGCCTTTCCAAGTTAGGACAGGTGGGAGGAGAAAAACACGGAACGGCAAGCCTTTCCAAGTAAGGACAGGTGGGATGAGAAAAACACGGAACTGCAAGCCTTTCCAAGTAAGGACAGGTGGGATGAGAAAAACACGGAACGGCAAGCCTTTCCAAGTAAGGACAGGTGGGAAGAGAAAAACACGGAACGCCAAGCCTTTCCAAGTAAGGACAGGTGGGATGAGAAAAACACGGAACGGCAAGCCTTTCCAAGTAAGGACAGGTGGGATGAGAAAAACACGGAACGGCAAGCCTTTCCAAGTTAGGACAGGTGGGAGGAGAAAAACACGGAACGGCAAGCCTTTCCAAGTTAGGACAGGTGCGAGGAGAAAACGAGAAATCGACCAAGTAGTTGCTAAATCTGCGTGAATCTTTGTTTCCGTAGTAATTCTAGTGTGTACAGTATGAATACAGTGTTGACAGCATTTGCGAAATTTGCGCAAATAATATGTGAACACGCGAATGAATGCATTTGTCCCAGTGACCAAAATCACATGAATGAAGCCACTACAAAAATATCGTTGCCTCTGAGTCTGGCATGAACACATCATGATGCTTTGCTTCCCTCCCCCACGGCCACAGTGGGGAAAATGGCGGTCGCTCCTCGCCATCCAGAGCAATTTGCAGCGGCAGCGGCTGCGGCTATGAAGCAATATAGCACTAACGGACGACGGTTAAGGGATCTATTAAAGGGATCTCTTAAAGCCAAGACTGGTGATTGGTTAAATATGGTTTAATTATTGCAACGCCCAAACCACACCTATGCATAATATAACGGGTAACGGAGGTGTTTAAGGGATTTAGACAGGTAACCAAAATACCAACTTTAGTGGGGGAACACCCTTTCCCCACTCCTAAAACCCCAAATAGTGGCTTTAGAAAGATGAGACAAAAATGGAGCCCTAGTTATCATGAATCATACGTAAGCTAAGAACATAACAGTGGAATATCTAATGAAACTATGCATACTATATTATGTCTACATAAAATGCTATCTAAGTTACATAAGTTGAGCCTTTGCATTCGCCTGTAAGGTCGTTGAGCTAGGGCAAGTGCTACGGTCCAAGATGGAGTCTGAACTCTGAAGAGGTGGGTTTTCAGACTACGGCGGAAGATTGGGAGTGAGTCTGCAGTTCTGATTGTATAATGGGAAGTGCATTCCATAGTTTTGGAGCCAGAAGGGAGATGAGTTTGGGACGTGTGGAGCGTTGACCCGGCGTAGCTGGGAAAGGCTGATGCTGGAGTGAATTCGGCTTCAGGAGTACCAGAGGATTGCCCACTTGCATTATCCTCTCAGCCCACCGGTGTAGTGCATACAATACTGTGTGTGTGTGTGTGTGTGTGTGTGTGTGTGTGTGTGTGTGTGTGTGTGTGTGTGTGTGGTTTCGTTTGTGTACCTATACTACTCTAGGCAGCATGCCCTCTCTGTCTCCATTTGCTTGTTCTGTTGGCCTGAGGGGAGCACAGGAGTGCCGCTCACATTTACTGAACTGCCACGCTGCTCAAACACAGCCTCGATCTAAGACACCGGACAAACTTACACCGTGGCCTCTGGAAGGGTCATGTTTGCAATATAAAGGCGGGGAGGCAGGACTGAGTACCCAAAATGAAATAGTAAACCGCACATTATTTGAGAGTGCTTGTGCCACACCCATAGAGGGAGAGAGTTGCGACCCGCTTTGATCTTGTCGCAAAGCGGGGTGCTCTGGGTTATACAGTAGTTCCAGAAGTTTCAAAAGTATCAGATCTACAAGCTCACAGCATGTCACAATGTGACGCGTTGTCATCTTGTTACTTATATTATTTTAGTCCACTTGCCAGAATGTGATCCATACCAACTCCAGCTGTGCCTTGTCGTGTGATTAGTCTCCAGTAGCCTACCTGCCTGTTCCTTTATTGTTTGTCCGATCGTCTGTAAATGCCAGCCTGTTGATGTAAGCCTATAATAAATCCTGTGAAGTATTATTTTATGCTGCCTGTATCTGTATCTGTGTTCTTTAACAGGAGAAGTAGAGTCTGGTTTGTCCCCTGAAATTCATCTACTCTGTTCTAGAGTTCTCAACGGGCCTGAAAATTAAAGCCCGGCTCTAACTGGGCCCGACTGGGCCAGCCCGAGGCCCGGCTCGGCCCGAACAGTTCTCATCATTTTAGGCCCGAAAACCCGACAAAACCCGAGAGAAAAAAAAAGATTGTTAGTGTGCGCACTGCGCAGGCAGCGCCATGTTGCGACTCGCGAGTGAGAGAGAGAATGGAGTCAACGGACATTATAATAGTTTTATAAATGGAAACATCACAATCATGTTCAGTTGTTGAAAACATAATGTTAACTTAGTAAGTTCTCTTCTGCGCGAAATAGGTTATAGTAGGCCTACGAAATAGGTATTTAGCACTAGAATGTTAAATCCCCTTTGTAGCTCTCATTCTCTCTCTCTCTCTCTCTCCCTGACGGCGCTGCCGCTGCTCGTGTAATTTATATTTTATCAGCAGAGCAGAGATCTTTTCTAGTCTACAAAGTTAAACAAAGTTACAAACCCAAAACATGTTCTACTGCAGTCGCAGACCTGCTATGTTCGGTGAGCGACAGACGCCACTGACCATGCATGCACTTGCGCTGTGCAGTAGTAGCAGTAGTACAAAACAAATCATATTCTAGTATGAGAACAAGGCAAGCTCAAGCAGACCTTGTATTTTGAACTGTAGCCTACTGTCTTGCGCTTGTATGTAAACTGCTAATAAAGTATTCAGTCAATCAATCAATGCTTTATCTGTCTGCCTTGAATCCGTGCGTCTGCTCTGCTGCGTGCTGCTGAGCACCGCCGTGCCGCGGCTGTAAGTGTAACACCTTTAGTCATGTAAATTCAGGCTATTATTTTCTTTCTTCTAACAAAGGGAAGGCTATAACACCTATAACAAGTTTCAGCCTCACTCAGTCTGACAGACTTTATGCTGCGCGAGCAGCGCAACGCGTGCTGTTCTCTCTCTCTCTCCAAAAGTTTTACATCCCAAATTCCCAATCCAGTCACTGTCAGCGGAGCAACACAACACACTGACAGCACTGCTGTTCATTATTAATAAATAAATACACAAAGACAGATTGACAGAACAGAATCATTTTTATTGAAAAAAAAAAAAAAAAAAATCCCCTTTAGCAGCGCCAACCCGAGAGCCCGACCCGGCCCTACCAATTAGCATATATTTCAGCCCGGCTCGGCCCGAACCCGTCGGGTCGGGTCGGGTACCCTCGGGTTCGGGCAGAATTTGAGAACTCTACTCTGTTCTGCATTTGGGTCAGGCTTAAAATTCCTGACATGTAGCCTACAGGAGTGCTGCTGGGTATCAATCAGGTGGCTGGTTTAAATTAAGTTGGGTATTCGAAGCACATCTGACACCTTTCTATCAGCCAGAGGCCATATGAAAGATTTATCTTGACAGTCAGAAAATGAATTAAATACAATGCTTCACTTAATTGAATCAAGCAGAACTAAATTCAACTGAAGTGATCTGAATTTAACTTAACTGAATGAAACAGAAACTTTATTTATCTTTGGACCACAATTCTTTTATGAGAGATGACCCAATGTTATTCTCCATAGAGAAATTACTTCCGCAACCATGGGGATAAGCAAGTGACCTCAGGACTTCGATACTCTATTGATGCTCGTCTTGCAGGTCGTTTTCCATCGTTCCTTCAGCTTCAGGCAGTGCTGTACTTGTGGTCATGGACGCTGACAGACAACATTATTCAACACTATGCTTGTTCAGGCAGAGGCCTCTGCTTATAAACTTAATCCCATGTGATGGCGTACATGCATTTAAATGATGCGGCTTGTCGTGGCCTTCCATGCGAACAACTTAGCTCTGGGTGACGGATGGAAAATTGATATTCTGTTTTTCATCTGTTTGGTCCCGAGACGCATTAAGAAGTGCCTGCGGGTGAGGAATTAATTTCCATAAAAAGAATGGGGGACAAGGGCAGATAACCTTGTCAAATCTGTTTGTATTCTACTGCCTTGAGGCCAGAGGCGGAACAGACAGGCTGCCATGTATGCACCAGTGACATATCTGGATCCAGTGACAGATCTGGGAGCACTGGGACCAGTGACATATCTGGGACCAGTAAGATATCTGAGACCAGCTAGACATATGGGACCAGTGACAAATCATGGATCCACTAAAACCTGTATATCTAGGACCAGTAAGAATATATACTATATATATATACTATATATATATATATATATATATATAGCGCACTGGCCCCATTATGGGACCAGTGAGAGATGACGGGAAAGATACAGACCTGTGCATTCATAGATCAGGGGCCTGTTTCACGAAACTTGGATTAGAGATTAAACTGGGATTTAACAGATATTCTGGTTTAATATATCCTGGATCAGCGATTAACCGGTTTCATGAAAGGTTTTTGATTTCGTATAATTTTGATTTCGTATAAATTAGTCCTTTAATGACAATGTGTGATCTATATGATGTTTAAAAATAAGGCAACATAAACCCATAATAATTGAATAAGTGTGGCAAAAATCATTGGTTTGTGATCAGATTGACTGCTTAATGAACAGTAAAGACATCAGGATTAGGTTAAACCTGGCTGTTAGCCTGGTCCGGAGCAGGCTAAATCCACAGCATTAGTTTCCATGGTAACTAGTGTGGCATTGCTTTCATGAAACTAAATCAAGCCTCAACATATCCAGGTTAACTGGCAAACTTAATCTGGCAAGATTACCCAGCTTTCATGAAACCGGTTAATTGCTGATCCAGGATATATTAAGCCAGGATATCTGTTAAATCCCGGTTTAATCTCTAATCCAAGTTTCGTGAAACAGGCCCCAGGAAAACCATGCCCACTGCTATGCCCTATACTTACAGTAGTAAAACACACCTGAGTTGGCTCTGTACTTGGTCTGTTCTGGTTTCCTTCTACACCAGTGCCAGAAATGACAGATCTACAAGCTAACCACGCAATTATACACACTCTGATTGTACAGTATCATACAATTGACCAATCTCATATGAGTAGGGCAATAACTATATCTTGGTTTACATTTGTCATGAATGACTAATGTTTCTCAATGCATATACCACCATCTGAGTTGCTATCATGACACTAATATAGACTAATTGCTTTATTGTAAAATAATAACATTTATATTTCAACAGATGTATTGCTCATTTCATTCATTACCAGTAAACAATAAAGTCAGCACACTGCTAATTTGCTCCCACTGTTTATTACAAGTACTGAAGAATATTTAGATATATAGATACATATCTGGATCTTTATCCGGATTCTTACTTGAACACAGCCCTATAGCTACAGTACTAGATGGGCTAATATAATGAATAATAAGTTCATATCATAAAACATTTAACCTTGTAATGTAACCTTGTAGTGTAACATTGTAACCTTTTATAATGAATACAAAGATCATCAAAATGAGTATTACGGCTGACAGTGACCCATTAAAACTGGTGTAGCTGATAAATGGTGCGTGCGTGCGTGCGTGCGTGCGTGCGTGCGTGCGTGTGTGCGTGCGTGTGTGGGTGGGTGCGTGTGTGCATGTGTATGTGTGCTTTCTACAGGGACTGTGCTGACACCTTAATGATCATTACATGGCTGAATGCATCTACCAGCCAGTAATGACGCTTTAATGGGCCTAATGTACGATGTTGTAAAACTGGGAGTTGAGTATTAGGCAGGCTACATACACAGTAGAGAGCAGCATGGACACGTGCACACACCAACACACACAATGTACACAGTAGAGAGCAGCATGGACACGTGCACACACCAACACACACAATGTACACAGTAGAGAGCAGCATGGACACGTGCACACACCAACACACACAATGTACACAGTAGAGAGCAGCATGGACACGTGCACACACAACAACACACACACAGTAGAGAGCAGTATGGACACGTGCACACACAACAACACACACAATGGGCCAGTGGGGACAACTGACACTATTGACCACAATGCATAGCCTACGTAAACATACAACATTCATAAACATACATCATGCCCAAAATATTAAAATATGGATACCAGGATGAAAGTGCATGGTAAATGAATAAAAACTTAAAGGACCACTTTTCAACTTCTCTTCCTATAATTGGTCCTAACTAATGTTCATGATAAAATACCACCATTTTTTTCTACTCAGTCTGTGTCTCATAGGAAGGCTGTGGGCAGTTCAGAAATCCGTCCACCAGTGACATCATCGATGGTGAATCCAAGCTAATAGAAACGGCAGGCTTTCTTTTCCTGAAAAGTTGCAATGCAAAAGTTGAAGCCATCGTTCTCACGATAATAAAAATCTAAATATATTTTAAAACAAATCTTGTTTAAAAAAAAATCTGCCTAATGATGATGTCACTGGTGGACGGGTGTCCGAACTGCCCAAAGCCCTCCTATGAGACACAGACTGAGTAGGAAAAAATGTTTTTTTATCATGAACATTAGTGAGGACCAATTATATGAAGAGATGTTGAAAAGTGGTGAAGTGGTCCTTTAAGTAAACAAAATAAAAAACGTTTCTTTTACACATATTCCACAGACGCATGCATCCAAGCAAATTAACTTTCACGGCATTCTAGTAAATATGGCATGCCAAAAGGTTTCCGATACTGTTGGGGGCCTCCCTTCTGCGTCACCCAGAGACAGAAGTCATTAATGCAAGAATCCCATTCAGTCCCTTTGTTCCAAACCACAAACCCCCAACCTCGGTTGAAGAAAATGTATTTGTTTTTCCTCACCCGTGTGGATGCCAACTATCGACATCCTCTGTGTTCGATCTCGCCCTGGGAAATCTCTTCCCTCAAACCACTCTGTTATACTGCTAATGGAATGAGCACCCCAATTCCGTGCACATTATTATAGTTGTTATATGGTCATCATTATTTTTGTTGATGTGCATCTCTATCTATCTATCTATCTATCTATCTCCGTCCGTCCGTCCGTCCGTCCGTCCGTCCGTCCGTCCGTCCGTCCGTCCGTCCCTCTTTCTCTCTTTCTCTCTCTCTCTCTCTCTCTCTCTCTCTCTCTCTCTCTCTCTCTCTCTCTCTCTCTCTCTCTCTCTCTCACCAACCGATCAGGGCAGATGGCCACCCACCTTGAGGCAGGTTCAGTTTGAGGTGTCTTCCTGTTAATGGGGAGTTCTAGCACCATCACCAAGTGCTTGCTCATGGGGGAATTCCATATGACCTATAATTCACATGTAAATGTCAGAAGCTAGTCCATTCATTCACTTCACGCCTGTATCCTTCTCGGCCATGTGCCACTGGCCTGCAGCCCCACTCGGACAGTAGTATCCTAATCGTCTGTTGTAGCGAGGTGATAAATGATATACAGAGGCGTTATTCTCAGTCAGCAATTGACAGGCTGTATTCCTGGTGCTGCTCCAAACATGCTCACAGGCACCTAACCATATTTGGCTGAACTCCTTACTAGCCTCGACATGCACAGGAAAGAACTACACTCTACCTCCACTCCACCAATCATGGGGCCGGATGCTACACTAACCTGCAAGCATCCCAGAGAGCAGACAAATTAGAGGCAAGCTGACACACAACCACACTACCGGGTTGCAACATTACACTACACTACAAGTTCCTTGCCCTCAAGGAACAACATAAATAAACAAAGTTTCCCCACATTCACAAGGGCAGTATGGCATATTCCCTATCTCTGCAATACAAAAGAAACACCCTGGGGGTACTAAGCACAGCAATCTCAACACAAAACAATGTAGCTAAATACACGAGGGTGTTCAGCCCCTGGGCAAGGGGAGGAGTCAGCACGTCCTGCAGACAAAATCACCAGCGAGGGGCTGTGAGCAGTGGTGGAAAAAGTCATCTTTTTTTTTTTTTTTTTTTTTTACCTGTGTCTGAGCACGGAAATTGCATTTGGCTGGTTTTCAAAACCAAGTGTCACTGTTGTGCAGCCTAACACACACATACATATTAACTGTATATATGATGATTTCAGGTGTATCAGTACAGTACAGTACAGTACAGTACAGTACAGTACAGTACAGTACAGTACAGTACAGTACAGTACAGTACAGTACAGTACAGTACAGTAGAGGGACCCCCGGGGACCCCCACACGGTAACTCTGGCATTTCTCGACCGTTTCGGACGCGGGGCGGCTCGCCGGAACCGGGACGGCACCCTGGGCGCATTCCTGCGGGTCTGGAAGTTCCGGGGACCCCCCGGGGACCCCCACACGAAGTTGCACCACTTACTTCACACGGGTGTGATTTTTAATTATGGGGTGCTGTACAGTAGTTGGAGATGAGGGTAACTGCATGGTGGGCCCATGGTGACCGTGACCTTTGATCTTCCTGAGAAGCTAAGTGTACCTATACTATGTATTTATAGTGAGTGAAAGGGTGTGGGAGAGAGACAGAGAGATAGGATGTGTCATAAATGATGAGTTTCTGTGTTATATAGCCTTGGTGAATTCACAACATTCTTGCCTGATGCTCTGATGTTGCTGTGCCCTTGAAGAAAAGAGAACTGGAAAGAAAGAAGAAGCCGGAAAGAGAAAGAAAAGTGGAACAAATAACCATTGAAATTCCACAAAACAAGGCAAAATTATACTTGAATTGAACCCACTGCTTGGTTTTGTTTGTCTGACAGAAATATTCTCTGAAGTCCTCTATCGACGTAAACTGATGGTATGAGGACCACCACGCAAACCAAAGTAACCTTTATACTATGGAACTCCTCTAGGAAGATAAATGCTGTACATCTCATTGTCCCTTCAGGCCATGTGCCACTGTGAGTCTGCTTTCATGCTCTATGCTTCAGAAAGACACGCAGCTCTATAGCTGTTCATACTTTACACAACAAAGAGTCTTTTAGGAGCAAGGTGACTTTACACAATGAAAAGCCAACTACTAAGAACTGTGTGCTTTCATCGTTCTTGTTGTTTGACGGCCCCCTTGTGACAAGCTATAATGCTTGCACTATACTATCAGCTTAATTGCCCTTCTCCAGGCTGGGGAATAACAAAAGTCTGGCCTGGGCTGGCCTAGCGGTCCAGGAACCTAGGCTGCTAATCCAGCCTGATAGCATGCCGCGGGTTCGACTCCCGATCCTGACGACCTTTGCTGCATCCCTATCTCTCTCCCCCACACTAGTGTACACTATCCAATAAAGGCAGAAACGCCGGTGTGAAGTGAGGGGCACTCTTATCATCGTACATCATCATGCATCATCTCATACTGGCCAATCAGAATGCCTGTTGCCACAAATTTACGTCATATTTGGCCTAATTTCTCCTTTCATTGTCAATGGCAAATATGAGACGTGTACGCACGTGCGTGCGTGCGTGCGTGCGTGCGTGCGTGCGTGCGTGCGTGCGTGTGTGCGTGCCGTGCGTGTACGTGTACGTGTGTACGTGTGCATATGTGTGTGCACGCACTATTAGTGTGCACTATAGTGATTGACTGGGCACACCGACCACTGTGACTTGATAGCCTAATGTGATGTGTCTGTGTATTTTGAGCTGTGCTCAGTGACAGTAGGGAACAGCGATGGCAGAAGGCTCCTACGCCTCACTATTAATTTCTGCTCTCAAAGTGGGCACTGGAGATGGACTTGATAGCACCTGTCCCACACACACACACACACACACACACACACACAGACACACGTGCGCGTGCGCAGCTGCCAAGTGCGAGGCCAGCTCAATATTTTGAAGAGGAGTGTGTTTGTCAATAAAGACAAAGCTGTCATTGAATCAATATGGTGCGATTGTGAAAGGTAGACAGGTTTTTCGGCGTGGCCCTGAATAAATGTCTCACTAACTTACATCATTGTCAACATTGGCTACAGGGATCATTGTATGGGGAGAGCATTCTAACGCTCCGTTCAACCCCTCCATCGATCCATCCAAACCAGATGATGTGTTTCTTTACTACTCCATATCCCCTCACTATCTCACAGCACGATTCTCAGTCTCATCTGTATAATCATTCATTCATATGGCAAAGGCCGTCAGGCTCGGGAGTCGTATACAATGTACTGTCTATCAATAAATGTACAGAGTTCATTCATTCATTCATTCATCTGATATATTTGATATTTAACTATTTCATTAACAATGTACCATTAAACAACCACATTAAGCAAATTTGTCGAAATGTATCAACAATGTTTCTGGTATAGGCTTCTGTGAGAGAACCACACTATTGATACTGTACGCAATTCTGCATTCCAAAACCAGAGGCTCTGCCCCAAGTACTTACATTCAACTCTGTTTTCAAAACAAAGTCAGGGGTCCAAATGTTTTCAAAACAGTGGAATAGCTACATATAGGGTTCGATTTCTGGTCAGATTGAGTGTAGACTGCCTGCTATGTTTGATCAGCAACCCCTTATCTGCTTTGTTGTTGTTTGTTTTACAATTTTACACAAAGTTGTGCACTGGCCCTTTGTGCTGTAGGCCTATGTGTTCTGCCCACGGGCCAGCTATCCTTTCATGTTATTTGTCACCGCAACAGTATTTCTGTCTAATGGTACAGGTCTAAATATAAGTTTGTGTGTCGTTTGGCACCCCCTAGAGTACTGCTGTATAATGGCACAGGAGGCAACTTCCTTTTCAGACAGGAAACGGGAATGGAAAATCACATAGTTAGCCTCAGCAGGTTAGATTTAAAGCTAGTAAGTGTGTGAATTCTTTAATACTCCGCTTCATAGACCCGTATTAGTTAAACATAGGAACCTTGATGTCCTTTTTGTATAAGTTTTGTACTATTGCAATTCACCTTTCACCTGCCTCAGTAAAGCATCCATAGACCACCTCCAATTCATCCAAAATGCTGCTGCCAGACTGTTAACCAGGTCCAGCCGAAGGTGTAACATTATGTCCTTCTATTGGCTCCCTGCTGCTTTCAGGTTTCATTTTATTACTTCATACAAAAGGATGGTCTCCCTGCTAGGACTGGGTGTAAGCACACTTGGGATTCCATGCGCGGCCAAAAGCCGCTGGTTGCGGGCATGTGTTTCGGGTTTTTAGACAGCTGGTGGATGGAAATAAGGCTCCACCCGCGTCGGCCAGATTCCCGGAAAAGCTTGCCCCCGCGGCATTCTGCCGCGTGGCTGGAGCTTAATTTCCATCTAACCCGGAAGAGATGCCGGCCACGAGCGGCTTTTTGCATCTTTGTGACGCTCAGGTGTGCCTGCGCTGACTGTCGCACCTCCAACGGTGCCCATGGTGGACTATGCATGGTGGACTATGCATGGTGGACATAACGTACTTAAGCTAAGCCTTGCCACCGTTCACTCCCATTGTAATGACCCGCGGTTTCATTTCCGGGTTATCAGGGAGGTGGTGGGGGCTGGGGGGGGGGGGGGGGGGGGGGTGTTATGAGCAGTCCTCACACCCCTTAGCTCTCGTCAGAAGCTGTAACATGTCATCAGTGATTCGATCCAAAGTCAAAAATGATTTACGATCGTCGCGATGCGCGACGGCTGACCATGGACAGCACTCGAAGCTTCAGAGATACAGAGCTTTGAAAATTTTGCTTTTAATGGATTTAAATGGATTTACTCAGTTACTGTCCACCTCTGTGCATGGCACGCCTAAGCCTGCAGACCGCATACCAAAAAGGAAGTTTTGCTGCAAGGTCTTCAGCTGGGGTCCACCATTCATGGATGATTCGCCCCTTATCCAGAACATCTCCGGGTGACAGGGCAGTGAACAGTGACGTCTCCCTGACAGCCCCCGCAGTGCATCTTATTTTGATGTCCCCCCCAAGTCTTGTCTCGTCATCTCAGCCAGAGCCAGTGGCTTTCTTTCTCTGCTGAGAGTACTTTAATGGCTTTGTCTGGCTCCCCGTAGCCCCACGTCCTTGAGCAGGCGTGACGTGGAGCTGCCAACAAATCCACTAGCTCCCACCTCCACCGGCGGTATACGTCCTCGCACTCCATCCACTTTCCCTGCACTCAGCTTACAGTCCCTCCTCCCTTAAATTCCTGGTGCTCGCTTATAGAGTGCATGGTCAAGCACCAGCAGATAACTGACCTGCTAAAGCGGTATGTGCCTGGCAGGACCGTAAGGTTATTTGACCAGGGTCTATTAGTCATCCCTCATACCAATATAACCAAAGGTAACGGAGCCTTTCAGTCTGTACTGTAGCTCCCAGATTCTGGAATGCCCTGTCCGGCTGCCCCAGGTCCTGAGAGCTGTAATAGCAGCTTGAAACGTCACTGATTTTTTTGTTGGGGTGCAATAAAAGCACTTTATCATTGTAGCCCTACGGTGTATGAGCGTTTTATTATTATTATTATCCACTTTTCCCACATAACATCCTCAGTAAATCTGGCTCAAGTAGTGCGTTGTGATAAGTCTCCCTTCACTAAAATCTTGCTGTCTTCTGTAAAGCGGGACAACTTAAAAATAACTCTTAAAAAATTAAGCACAGAGCCAAAGCGCAGAGGCCGCCACGTAATCACAGAGGTAGAGGACAGACAGTCCTCTAAACAGCATATCTGGGGTGCGGCTGTCATTTCAGAAAGCAGCACAAAGACTGAGGAAAAGCAGTTTCACGTATGCTATACCCCGTACCAACTGTGCTCAGAAAGCCAAATGACAGCAGAGTGAAGTAGAATGGAGAGAGTGAGAGCTGCCACTGCTGAACAGATGTGGCAAGAGGAGGCTGAGGAGATGCATGGCCCCCGGTCATTAGTGTCCCGGGGTCTATGATGATATGATGTCACTGCTCCTCATGGCATACATTTGTCAGCTGGTTTACCCCCCCACCTTGTCAGCTGGCAAATTATTTTCTCTCTCTCTCTCTCTCTCTCTCTCTCTCTCTGTCTCTCTCTCAGGCTATCTCTCTCTCAGGTGTAACAGATGTCAGAGGTAATGGAAATTGTGTCACAAAGCAACAGATGATGATGGTTTAGGGAGGAGAAGTGTGGCAGCATGCTGGTGACGGCCTGCACACAATCTCACTGATAAATACAACATGGCGAAGAGAAATGCACTCGTGCTGAACCCACAGCCTCATTACAGTAATCACATGGAGACTGTAGTGTATGATGAAAACATGTGTGGACAACACAGATGCATAATAGGTTGCACGCACGCACGCACGCACGCACGCACGCACGCACCTCACGCACGCACGCACGCACGCACGCACGGAATGGAAGCACTATCATCTCCAAGAATTGAACTGAACTGCATACTGAGGCGTTTACCGTAGTTAATAAATTAATGTCCTATTTCAAAAACAGCAAAGATAGCTAATCTATCAGTTCACAAGGCGTTACACAGCGCGAGGCGTACTCTCATAGGAGCCAACCAATTATATCGACGCTCGAGGGGTACTTCCCGGAAGACTTTGTCAGTCTTCCGGGTCCTTCAAAACGCCACTGAGCAACTTCCATTGAAATGAATAGCGGGGACGGGGGCGGGGCTGTCGCTCCTCGCCCGCCCTCAAGATTATATATAACTCTATGGGTTTTTCCCTTGGCAACCAGAATGTGCCAGTCAAGCTATAGCTGACATTGTATAAATCATTTCTGGGAAAAAAAACATTTATTCTCTATTCAGAGTAGACTCGAACCCCGTCCTGACTCTTCTGTCATGTTTGACAGGTTGCAATGTATTCTGTTCTATAGTCCTCCAAACTCCCATTTCTATAGGGAAAACACAATACCCTGGTACACTGCAGTAGTACGATACAATAGAGTATGTCTGAACAATTTAGCACAGGGTTTCTACACTTTTGGGACCTGTTGGACTCAGATCATGCAGTCTGATGTTGAAGTAAAACAATAATATAGTCTAATAACTACTTGGCCTCCCCATCCAATCTTTATCAATCAATAGTAAGTTACTCTGTTTGCAGTTTGTGAAACAAGCTGAACAAAATCAATGTGGTGTTCAGTGGTGAAGCATACCAACATACAGGCTGGCTGCTTGTGTTCATATCCTAGTGTGGTGATGGTCTGTCTCTACTCTCTATGCCATATATTTGGCTAAATTTGAAATAGGGATCTTTATTAATAATTCATTGCTTCACTTTCAGATAGATAGTAGAAACGTACTGACATAGTGTACATATTGTGTATTCTACAGACAGTTATTATTTTTTTTAGGTGTGGGTACCATGACTGACGACAGCGAGTGGCCTGAATTAAGCGCATCAGCAACTTAGATGATCACACTGTGTGTGAAGCAAAGTACTGTATAGTAAGCTTTAGTGGGAAAATGAGAACGGAAGTCGATCAGAATTAATGTGACATTTGGACAATTCCCCTTTACCTTTTTCTTGTGAATACGTACTGTATAGGCCTATAGATCATTTTCTACTCCCTAAATTATAACTAACTCTTTTCAAAGTGTGCATATTTTGCCGCCACTAAGTTAGTTGAGTGCAGCGGTCACGGTTCTATTGGTTCTACAGATATCATATACCTAATGCCACACATGCACCATGTGCTTAATGTTCACTGCTGACGGTTGCTGGCTAACACTAGAGTGTAACTCTATACGTTTAATAATTAATACGTTCAACACTGCAGAGCTCAAGAACCTGATGTTGGATAGGAAATTGTGGAGGGCAGTGATCCAGGAATCCAGAGTTGGTGTTGGCTAGACCTCACTCTCCGCAGCAACTAACTAATAATTCATAGCAGAACATTTTGGACATGACAGTAGACAAACTCTGTTCTAGACAACTTGGTCTTTGGACAGTTTAAATGGTCTGACTCCATACAATTGTCTTCACCTGGCCGAAGGTGTGGCAGAGACATTGTTTTTGCCGTTAGTATGGTACACATTATCTCTGGGGTCATGTGATCAAGATGTATACTGTAAGTTAGATTTTTCAGATCCAATTACAAGTGGCTATTTGACCAAAGTTTACGGGCCCGTCTGTGTAGGCAACCCGGCCTGGTGGAGACCCAAGGCGTACACATTTATAGTTAGTTACTGTATTATTTCACAGATTATTATTATTATTTTCCTCAATGCTTTTTAGTCATTGCTTTTAAGTTTTTATGTGTTTAGAAACAAATCATTAAATTTCCTTTACAGGGTATTTAAATGTATTTCATCACAGGCACACTGTACAGGGATGAGCACAGCCCAAACCATCCGTGCAACCTTCACACAGCTTTTACATGAGCCAAAGGAATTACACTGTCAACCCTGTTACACTGTATATTTCCAAAACTGCAAACTTCTGAATGTGAAGTACAACTGCTGTTATGGTACTACAACATGCAGAGTTGGTGCATGCTGCTCACGTATAGTTTGTTTGTTCTGTGTCTGAGTTCACAATACATTTCCGCCACAATAGGATGAGTGACTGGCGACTGCAAGCGAGCCAGCGAGATAGAGGTTTCTCCAAGTTCCACAGTAACCGAGACTGTCTCTGAGGTGAGCTGTGACACACAATCACAAGGAGAATGCACTGTAGGTTTATTTTCAAAGAAGAATACAATTATCTCTTTTGCAGGCATTGTAGTGCTGGGAAGCTTTTGTTGTTGTCCACAGTGTTAACACATCATCAGGTAGGCTACAGAATCCTCTCTGCATGGAAAGTCCGACCAATATGTTACTGTAATTCTCACCAAATTTTACTCACAACTTTTATCAAATATATCCTGTGATTTCACCTATTTACTAAGTTAATAACACATGAGTCTTCTTTCTCTATTTCTGCCAAACAATGTTTGCCATTCATTACCACAGGCATGATATTTAACCCTGCCTGTGGCAATGAATGACCTGCATAAGTATTGTAATTGGTCAAGTCAAGTAACGGCTGCACATAAAAACAAACATGCACAAAGGCACACAAACTCCTGTATACAGATGAAGATAAAACTGAAAATGAACTGGGTGACTGTAATTTAGCACTTGGTTCAGACTAGAGGATGCCAAAGGCTGATGTGAATAGTTGTTTTGAGTTCACTTTTGAATAAGTCAATCGACAAGGGGTTTGGTTAAAGCCCTAACACCTACTGATGTTTTATTTTTATTTTTGAATAGTTAGGAGACTGGCATTTTATAATGGTAGAGATCTAGGCATGATAAAGTATGCTCAAATGTTCGCATCCTGGTTATAAGCAGTATTTTGTACAGGTTGTAAATTGTTAATGGTTGATTTATTTTTTATAGGTAAGCCATGGGGGAGAGATAGCCTACAGGTAGATGCATGCATGCAAGTGTTTCAGCAATAGTTTCATGTTTGTGTCTGTGTGTTTGTGTGATGTGTTTGTTTGTTAGTAAGATCATTTGAGAATGATTATCATTAAACTTGGAGGGAATGCTTAAATGCAATTTCCCCAAAAAGATTAGATACATTTTTGGTTGAAACAGTAAAAGGTAAAAGTCACAATCGACACCAGATATCTAATTTTCCTTATCCCTGCTGCCTACATCCTTCCACTGCTTCTGATACCCAGAAACGATGTACTTCGACCAGTCTTTAACAACCTGTTGCAACAGCCCATTATTTTTCTCCAGGGGGAAAAAAAATCTATATAGAGGATATGAGCGTGACATCATCATCTAACCCGGACGTTATGCAGGAACGCCTACTGAGTGGCAAAAAACTACTTTCTGGCCTTGACAGCCCATACATCCAAACAGAAAAGTCCTATCTAATTGCATTAAATGACGTTAAACTATGTTAAACTCACTTTGCCTGTCGCTTTGCCACTCGATTTGCCATTCACTTTATGCATGCGCATACCCTCTATTGTTGAGCTCCACGATGCCATACTGACCAGTAGCCATCAGTGTAGCTTAGTGCTGATGAAATAATGCAGTGCGGTCATCTATTCAGAGCTTTGGGAAGAAATGGAGAAAAGGTTCCCCTTACTAATTCACTGGTAAGAGCTCAAGCAATCAGAGAGGGAAAAGTCTTTAGTAGGTAATTAACTCTAGGGAAATGTATTTCCCACTGAGAGTCATAATGTTCTGGCCAGGGTGAAGGTGTTGATACTAATGTTGTACGGAGAGAGGGAGAGAGGCCAATCTCACAATTCCCAGTAGGCACTTCTGGTAAACACATCTAGTTGTTTAAATTGATACAAAACATACTCATTAAAGTGGGGATTATCAGTCCCTGCTGGTACAGTGGTACAGCATAGCATGAATAATTAACCAGTGACCAGTTCAGTTCAGTTCAAGAGCATGTCGTGGGAGTGACTCAAGTGACTCAATACATCTGACTGTCTCTATTCATCTTGTAATGTTCCATTAGGTCATCTGTCAAGGCTTTGCTTTATTATTACAGCAAAATGTGTTGGTTTGAAAAATAGATCAGTCATGAACAGGTACCCAAATGCAAATTCGCCCATACCATATCAGTAGGTGATACTCTGCAGGAAGGTACTCCTGCAGTATATGGTAAATGGTAAATGGTGCATTTATATAGCGCCTTTATCCAAGGCGCTTTACATAGATTGTGCATTACATTCACCCATTCACACACACATTCATACACCGATTGCAGCGGAAGCCATGCAAGGTACCAACCAGCACATCGGGAGCAATTTGGGGTTCAGTGTCTTGCCCAAGGACACTTCGACATGTAGACAGGAGGAGCCGGGATATGGTATATGGTACCCATATACGGGTATATACTGTATGGTATATATACCCATATACGTATATATAGGTACGTATATGGGTACACCATACGAGGGTGATACTCTGCAGGAGGGTATAGTTAAGTATCATCATAACTCGATATATTATGCCTTTATCACACACAGGCCATTTATCACAGTGATTAAGTAGTAGCTGTGGATAAATCAGTGCATACTTCATGGTAGTGGTTATTAATCTCCAGGGTACTGCTATCTGACATAGGCCTATACAGTCAGAGTCTTGGGAGACTCGCATGGCTATATTTACAGAACAAATGTCTTAGAAAGAGCTACAGATCATTCATCACATAGCTTTCAGACAAACATACATACATATTCTCTCTCTCTCTCTCGCTCGCACGCACGCACGCACGCACGCACGCACGCACGCACGCACGCACGCACGCACGCACGCACGCACGGCACAGCCTGGTTTCTTGTCGCAGAGGAGCACTGCATTGTAGAAATAGAAAAGCAAGATTTAAAAGCCATACATACTAGCGGCCCCTAGAGGCCATATGCTGCTCCCTACACCCAACTGGAAAAGGTTGGTGCATGGCTATATAGCTAAGGGGTCACTAAAATCACTAGGGTTCATTCTGCAATCTGCCTATTACATTTTGAGATAAACTTCTGTTGTGGAAAGTGGAAAGTGGAAAGTTTAACCTAAATGGTGTCGCTAGAGGGAAGGCATTTGGGTCTCCAAAATCATTATAGGCCTCATCAACCCGGGATCATGAAGGTGCACAGAAAAGTCCATAGCAATATAGTCAGTGGTGGAGGGACGTACGCCTGGATGAACAGACTGACGGACCGATCTATTCTCTCCGTGGATTGTGGAACAGTATGTTTTATGATTTAACAATCTGAGCCTGAGTTTGGTAACAAAAGACGGTACAGTCTGAGTCACTGTAAGTGGGTCTTGGATACATTTCTTGTGCATTTGTCGATGTGAAACCACATCGACAATGGAGGTGGCAATGGAGGGCTAAGAGGGGTGTCAAATGTTTTATTCATTCCATGGAGAATAAAGGAGATAACATGGTAAAGAGTACCCAACACACACAGGCTATACATTTAGTTTTTCCCTCCCTCCCTCTCTCTCTTTCTCACTCATGCACGCACACACAGGCATACTACACATGTCCTGTATTTACCTACTTCCTCCCTCTGTCTCGCACGCACGCACGCATGCACACACATACACGTGCAGCTGTTTCAGGGGGGTTGTCGTGGGTAAAATGCCAGCGCTGTGGGAAAGAACAGCCCAGTCATTCCTCACCTCCACCTCATGTCTGACTGACTGGGAGCCTCAGCCCAGTCAAGCTTGTATATCGGCTATTTTTGAGGGACGCTAGCCCCTCCTGTATTCAGCTATTAGTGTAGATTTTTGTCTTACATAAACATTAAATTCCGATTCACAATGAATGGAGAAATTTATACCATATGTAGACGAGCAAATTGGCTATTTTTGTCCTACACAAATATTAAATTCCCATTGACAATGAATGGGTGATGTACGATGATAAGAGTGCCCCTCACTTCACACGGGTGTGATTTTTGGCATAGGTTTGGTGTAGAGGGGAAAAAAGAGCAGACAGTACATATTGACAGGTACATTTTGAAGGTCAACATATTGTACAGTATTGAAATACAGCTAATCTTTGCTCCTAATCATTGGCAAGATGTCTTTACATGCCTTATTAAATTATTTCTACTTGCCTAATAGCCCCTACACACTACAGGAGTTGTCTGGGAGTCATCAGATCGTTCACACTACAGGAGTCCTTTTGTATTTTTAAATGGTCTGTCATTATATTTGTGGCTTTCACACTAAACGATTGATCGCCAACTAGGGATCACATACTGCAAGAGTCTGTGAGCACTGTGAGCACAGCTGTCCTGTGCTCTCATTGGCTGTAATACAGACCTTCTCGGGGTGCGGTCGCAACCCTGGTCATACTGTATGATGTCGGCGAGTCAAATATCAAACCTGCTGGATATTCAGAAACGCTCGGGAAGGCATCGGAGAGCGCTTTTATCGCCGCTGGATCTTCTCGCAGAGCCTTTCACACACAGCGAGCAAAAGCTCAGTGATCAAAGCGATCGGATCAGAGCAAATATAGTGCAGCGTGTAGGAGGCCTAACGATGATGTCACTGGAAGACGGATTTCTAAACTGCCCACACACAGTCCTCCTAATCTAGCCTATATGAGACAGACGAGTAGAACAAAATGCTGCTATTTTATCATGAATATTAGTGAGGACCAATTATATGATGAAAAGTGGTGAAGTCGTCCTTTCAAGTGGTGTTCATTTGATAAGATTAGACACAATTGCAGGTGATAATTATACATGAAAGAAGGCTGGTGATGCAATTACTTGCATGAACTAAAAATGTCAGAGGTGTCAGAACCAGAAACAATGTGAGAATGAAATAATTACTCACAAAGTCTATCGTTATGTCAAGAATTGTCAACTGGCACTGCACCTGAGATCAGAACTCAACACCTTCACAACAACATGCCTGGAAGAACATGGAGGGGGGAGAGAGAGAGAGAGAGAGAGAGAGAGAGAGAGAGAGAGAGAGAGAGAGAGAGAGAGGTGACGGTTATTTGGCACCTATCCTATCATTCTCAATCTACCACTTGACTTTGCAGGATACCTGAGAACTGCAGTGGTTATTTTAAAAACCCTGTGTCAGTGCTCTAACTCTGATTCACAGTGACTCCAGTGACAGCATCATAATTCATCATTTGAAACAGATCCACCGGTGGTTTGAGGCCTCCGATCATAAAAAATAGAAAGAATGCGCTCTATCTTCCTGTCTCGCAATTTATCATTCACCCTTCTTTTTTGTGGCAAGCATTCCACAAAAAGACCAGGGGCACTATTTTCGTCAGTGCTAAACCCCTTATCCCTAAACTTCTTTGCCTTTTTTACTATTTTGAAAAACAAATAGTTCAAATAGACGAGATGTTTAAATCCTTTTTTGCATATTAGCATCTCAGAGATGTTACTGAACATAATTATGTAACTAAAAAAAATAAAATAATGCATGGTTAAATAATTTTCAGCAAACATGCTCTACCAAACCCTCTTCAGCCCTACAAACATTTCAGCCATTTGACAATAGTTGATCTACAAGCTCACAATGCGTCGCGATGACTATGAAAAACCTGTGGAATATAAAATATTTGGGAAGGAACATGCCTCCCTTCTTCATTGATCATCAAAGTAAGAGGACCTCTTATAACAAAGATATCACAATATCAAGTAGAATTTTAAGTATTCATCCTAAATCTTCATCATATGCAGGATTTTATGGTGGCATCAAACGTATATAATATTGTATGTAGGTCTAATGCGTTATACTGTGTATATACTTTATATGTCATGACAATGTTATAAGTCTGTTTCTTTTTTTGAACCATTTTTGACTGCTTTGGTAATAGCAAAAGTTGTCTCACCATCGCACCTGTTCACCAGCATTATATAATCAGCTCTGGAATTCAATTTAGGGTACCATATGTCACGGCCATGGTGGCCGTGTCCCAGCGTGGCCCAATGTCTCTTGTGTCTCCCCCTCCTTGTTTGTGTCGGTGTGTGTTGGCGTGGACGTGGCACCGTCCCGGCTCCCTGCTCTGCTGGCTCACCTTTACTCTGTTACCTCATCACCTCCCTCAGTCCACACACCTGTCATTCATCAACAACGCGCCAGTATCTACCCCAGCTCTTCATTCATCCATGGCCAGGATCGTTGTCGCGGCCAGTCGGCCACTGTGATCAAACTTCCACGCCAGCTCTCATGGTGATTTATTCCACTTTGTCGTCTTTATTGCCTGCCGCTCACCTTTTCCCCCTGGCCCTGGGTCCACCGCTCTTCCCTCTGCCTTCCTGCCTGCGCCGAACCGAACCGGCCCGCCTGCCAGCTCTCTTCGTCATCTCCGTCTCCCTACAGTCAGCTACACTCCCTCCTCCTCCTCCTGGCCCATTCCTCCCTATACTTGCCAACCTCATCACCGTCCCCTTACCTCTCCCAAATGTATTTTCTATTCACCGAGCCCTCTGTGTTCATGTCTGCATTTGGATCCTCCCTGCACCCACTAATCATAACACCGTAATATCTGGGTTTCAGAATGATTTTTGATGTCAAACAACGAGTCTGCTGTAGGAGTTAAGCTGTTAGTGATGAGTCATTAACTGTTACGAGTTGTCACTAACAGTGCATGAAGAAACTGTACTGAGAAATTACAATTAAGTATAAATAAATAAATAAACGCCCGGCGCTCGCACACTCCAATGCGGCAGATGCTTTATTGCACCAAAAATAAATTCTGTGACGTTTCGAGCACAAAGCTCTTTAGACAGTTTACAATGATAAAGTATAATGAAGTGACATTGTATACTTCATTACAAGCGACTCATAACACAAATGCATCTATTATTTTTAGGTGCAAGTTATACTATTTTAAGCTGTATCATAAGATAATGTTGGCAAAATGTTTTGTAACGGATCATTTATATGTTCCAAGAGCCCCACATTCTGCTTTGTTCATCTGACAATGATAAGAACTGAAATTACAGATTAAAAATAAATACAGCAAAATTCTTTGTGTGTATGCAGGGGTTTAAAAGTCCTAATGAGGACCCAGTTAAGTTCTATCCATTCCCTTTTTTAATTAACTCTGTATTTAATTACTGCTGCTTAGACTGTAACAAAACCATAGCCCCCCAAGCACAGTTGTATCTGTAATGCAAAGATAATAGGAAAGAAATCTCATTGTTGTTCATCTGCAACTTAGTTACAGTAAGGGTTTTCATTATATTAGCATTTTGGTCCCAGGGATATTTCTAAATGAGATTTGAATATCTAAAGGTGATGTACGTTCCATCCAATATAGTACCGGTACCTACCCTTGAATATTACACATGAAGAAATAATGCTTGTTCATTTCATACGTACAATAGACAATAGGATCAAAGGATGTGTTAATGTGTTAACAATGAGAATCTTTTGTTTAGTTAATGAATGCCTTACTGTTGTTTTTCTTTTCTTTTGTGGAAGTAATGGATTAGCACTTGCAGTAGTGCATAGGAATAATGATTTGTGAGTTTGCTGGCATCTTAATTTTAATTTAAAAAAAATCTAAAGGGCTAGGCTGAGTTTATGACAATGTGCATGATCAACATAGCTGTAGCTAATAAAACTATCTATCTATCTATCTATCTATCTATCTATCTATCTATCTATCTATCTATCTATCTATCTTTGCACCAAGTCTCTGTACATACATCTGTACGACGTGTGTAATCCACGTAACTCGAGAACCGTTCGCCCCACCGACTTCAAATTCGACACACACGTTCCACCCCACGGTCCCACCACGGGGGTTGCAGTGCTGCTTACATCACACAGTACCAAGTTAATCCTATAGCCCTATAGGTGAGTTTGAACCTTTGGATGGCAGCAACACTTACTTAAGCACTTAAATGCAATTTTGTAAGCCTTTGTTAGGTGGTAAATTGATAGCATCCTAGATTACAGGATCGGTTAAAATGCATGATTCAAATTAATCAAAAGCATTGAGTAAGAGGACAATGGGTTATACACACATGAATATCAACAATACATGTGGGAAAAGAATAGCCACAATTGTAAAAGTTATTCATCCGAATCCTACAACACTGTCTCTTTTAATTATTATTTGATCAAATGATCTCATGGTAATTAAGGCTTCTCAGTACAGATGAGAAGGAATGGGGGCAGTGTACGTGTCACTTCTGGGAAATGTGGCGTATGATTATTACATGTAGATCTCTCTGGAACACTGAGGTCTGTATATATTTGTTTTAAGATTCAAGATTCAATCATTGGGATATTTTTCAGATTTTCATCCTCGCTGCATGCTTGCTGCTGCAGACTATAAATACTGTCCCAACCTGGCTCATAAGGACAGACAAAGTGGAGACCACACATGACTCTTGAAATTATACTGTTAGTAAATTTAGTTAATTAAATAATTTACATAATTGACATAAACATAACACCCAAACCAAGTAAAAAGAGAGACACTGACCACTCCCCCGACTGTGCACAACTGTAGTTCCCTTTGCCAAAAGGGGCATAAACACATGTCCTGCTCTGTGTCAGTTTCCCCATAGCAGCTTCACACATTATGATTGTGAATGGGTTTACAGCACACAGTTCAAATCATTCACACATTATGATTGTGAATGGGTTTACAGCACACAGTTCAAATCATTCACACATTATGATTGTGAATGGGTTTACAGCACACAGTTCAAATCATTCACACATTATGATTGTGAATGGGTTTACAGCACACAGTTCAAATCATTCACACATTATGATTGTGAATGGGTTTACAGCACACAGTTCAAATCATTCACACATTATGATTGTGAATGGGTTTACAGCACACAGTTCAAATCATTCACACATTATGATTGTGAATGGGTTTACAGCACACAGTTCAAATCATTCACACATTATGATTGTGAATGGGTTTACAGCACACAGTTCAAATCAGCTGCTGAGCCAATAAAACAAAACGCTGATCCGAAACAGGAAATGTTTAATATGCCCAGTCATAAGTACAGTCATGAAAAACCAACAGAAACATGTTATTGGTCTGAAGGGCCATGGGCCTGTCACAATACAATGGTGCATGCATGCTTGTGTGTGTGTGTGTGTGTGTGTGTGTGTGTGTGTGCGTGCGTGCGTGCGTGCGTGCGTGCGTGCGTGCGTGCGTGCGTGCGTGCGTGCGTGCGTGCGTGCGTAAGCAGAGTAAGCAAGAGTAAGCGAGTGTGAGTTTGTGTGCTGGCCGGCTCACACCCGTCTGTCAGGATTTGCTGGATCATTGGTTTTTTGCTCCAAGGTCAAGTTGACTCCCACAAACAAAATGTTTGTGGGTGTGTTTGCGCTTTGGGGTCAACTGTTGCCTTGTTATGAATTCATGCAGTCATGTCAAGTCTGCATGGCTATACAAGAATACAACTTGCCAACTTTTTGTTTTTACACATTCACCACTAATGGGTTTGAAGCCTGGTAGCATGAATTAACTCCCCTTTGCTATCTTCTGTGTATGTGTGTGTTTGTGTACAAAAGCAATTAGGCCAAAAGGACAAAAATAACTAACAGCAGAAAGAGAGTGGCATAAGTAAGTAGCTTTGGGAACCAACAGTTCCCGAGCCATGTGGCCTAATAAGGTCAGGACTCTCAGGATCTCCTGGCTCATTAGCTTGTGTACAAGTACTGTACTGAGTGACAAGCAGGGACATTTTGTATTACCATTTTGTATAGTCTTTGTATGACTCAGTTGGGGATCGAACCCCTGACCTCCCAGTCTCAGGGTGGCCACTATAACAGTGGTAGGGAAAATACTCAATTTCTTTACAATACTGCAATGTAGAAACACTGTTACAAGTGAAAGTCCAGTAATCAAAATCTACTTGAGTACAAAAGTATTGGCCTCAAAATACACTTAAAGGAAAAGTACTCATTATGCAGAATGTCCCGTTTGACAAGGTATAGCCTATCTACAGTATGTATAAAATAAAATAAAATCTGCCGCATCGCAACATGTTTAATAGGGCTGGAGTGGTTATTTACGTTATGGTTTTGTAATAAAGATCAAAACCTACAAAGTAACTAGTAATGTTGCAAATAAATGTAGTGGAGATGTAGTGCCTCTGAGATGTAGTGGAGTACAGGTATGTGGGAAATACTCCAGTAAAGTACTTAAGTACAGTACTTGAGTTCATGTGACTTATACGGCAAGGCCACATGATCTGGTGGATGTAAAACAACAATACGTACATTTCTGATCTTGTGTGACATCATGAACCATCCAGATATCTCATCTGGGAAAGGTCTGCTTTCTGTCCCTAAAACCAAAAATAAACGCAGCATTTAGTTTCTAGGCACCACATATCTGAAACAAACACCCAGAAAACTGCAGGTCTGCTGCCATATAGCACATTTCAACAACGAGGCAATTCAATCAAGCATCTTGACATCAAGGAAAGGAAACACAATTATACAATGGACATTAGGATGCATAAAACTAATAAGTAAAAATAACAGACACAGTTACAGTTAAAAAAATAAAATAAATGTAACTCCATCAAAGGCAGCGTCAAACAGCGGATAACAGATATAGCTTTTTGTTTGCTGTAAAGACCATATTACAGATACACACTGCAATGTACTGTAGACGTCCGTTCCAAATGAAGGCAAAGGCATACCGCTGTTTACCGACCAAATGAAAATCAATATACGCACGCACGCACGCACGCACGCACGCACGCACGCACGCACGCACGCACGCACGCACGCACGCACATAAATACATACACACAACAACACACCAGTGATATACAAATAAATAACACCAGATAAGCTGCAATCTTGACTGTTATTGACATTGTTCACACTTCCTCCCCTAGTCTATCTCTATCTCCCAGCAGCTTGTTCCATTTATTTCCCACTCTTGATTGTCTGTATTCTAACACCAACGCCTCAACCTCCTACTCATTTAAGATTTTCCTCTCCCTCTGTCCTGGCTTGAAGCTCTGACACTGTTCTGAGCCTGAGGGTCAATAGAGAACACTGACTGACCCCAGAATCGGGATATACATGCATACCGGTATACATATATATATGCATATATATATGCACTAATCTGAATAATAATGCAATCATTTATTCGGATAGTGCTTTTCAACATATCAAAGTTCCTCTCAGGCAATAAAAAGAAAACATGAAATGAGTAGCAATAACAAAGAATACAAGGGGGAAATAAATAGGTCATCAAAACCACACATGCACGCACACCACAAACATGCACACGCATGCGCGCGCGCACACACACACACACACACTCACTCACACTCACACTCACACTCACACTCACACTCACACTCACACACACACACACACACACACACACACACACACACACACCAGTAAGACGCCTGAGGGCGAGAAGGGGCGAAGTCGCGTGCACGCATCCGCCTCGTTGACTGGCGCTTTGGCATGGGGGGGTCAGACCAACATGGAATGAATTCTGTACTGGCCATATAACTAGCATTTCTTGAGTGTACAGGGTTTGATGAGGTCAGATCAACATATGGCATGTCAGAACAGGTCAACTCCATACAGTATATGGAGATCTAAGGGTGGTAGCGGGACATTCTCTTGAGTGGACAATGAGGGTTTAATGAGTGCCCAGGTAGGGCCGGCCCTTAATTTTCGGGCCTGTTGAGAACTCTAGTGTTCGCCGGCTGCCGGGTGCGGCTGCACTAATAACTTTGGGGCAGGCCCGTCTAGAGTTTGAATGGACAGGTGGGCCTGTTGAGAACTCTAGTTTTCCCCAGCTGCCGGGCACAGCTGCACTAATAACTTTGGGGCAGGCCCGTCTAGAGTTTGAATGGACAGGTATAAGTCAAAAGGATGCATGTCTTCATGTTTTTTATCTTTCCACTTCACTGTTGTGTACTGTTCTTTTGTGATCGTCAAGTGAATATTTATGCACTCCACCTATTAATCTGAAGCTGATTGGAAATTGTCTTTTATTAGATGGTTCTCAGAGTCTGGCAGTTTTATAAGTTTTGTTATCGGAGCCTAAAACAAGGTACACCCTTGTTTTAGGCTCCGATAACAAAACTTATAAAACTACAACAAAAACAAAACTATAGAATTTGTTTCCAAAGAGGGGAGGCGTAATAAACGTTCTAACATGACGAATTGCACCATGCAGGGAGTTGGTGTCTGTCCAGGAGTTTGCATGTGGTGTGAGAAATAAATTGAATGGGAGGCGTCATCTCCATATTCAAACACAGTTTGAGGCATATTTATTCAACATACTGTATAACACATCATATCCAATTATGTTTGCCAGAGCCATTCAACCAAAGCATACAAGGCAGAATCAGGTTTTTGTGTAGATTGGTGTGAGGGAGTGCATAGAAGAGTGTGTGGGTGCAGTTTGCTGATCATTTACATTCAAATGAATGTTTTTCCCCCTCTGCTGTGTCCCAGAGGAATGCTGGCAGAGGGAGAGATTGATTACAGAGTAATGTGTGACTCTATGTGCATCGTCAAACTGAGAATGCTCTCCATCACTATTCAGAGAGAAAATGTAAAGTGTGCGTGCGTGTGGGTTTGATAGAGGCAAACTTCAGTGACAAGTTGTCGCATCAGTTGTTGTGGAAGGCAAGTGTGTCTGTATCGGCTGAATCGGCTGTCCTGCAGCTAGGAGGGAGAATATGGACTGATATGATATTCAGTTCTCGCCCTGATGAAGACCTTGAGAGGTTGAAACATATTGGCTTTTATAGAATACACTGTATATGCATTCTTTGAGTGCCCGGATCTCTTTTTCTTTTCATAATAGAGCGTCGCAGTCCCGCCCCCTACCAGGGCCCAGGAAATGATTCCCCGTTCATTTTCCTCATAGACTTTTCAAAAAGTATTTATTTAAAGACCTTTTAAGCCTCGTACAAAGCCAACTCGAGTTGTGACAAATCATGACAACAAACACAATTTTTTGGGCCGAACAAAGAATTAGAAAGAAAAAAACAACACTTTTTTTCTTGTTTTTCTTCTTTGTATTTATTTGTTTGGTCCAAAATATTGTGTTTATTGTCATGATTTGTCACGACTCGAGTTGGCTTTGTCCGCGGCCAACCGTCTTTAAATAAATACTTTTTGAAATGTCTATGGGAAAAATGCATTGGGAATCATTTCCTTGTCTCCATTGGGAATCATTTCCTTGTCTCCCCATGCCTTCGGCCTGGTGGAGACAATTATCCCACCAATATTTGCTGCAGACCTACATGTGTTGTACTAAATGCTGAATGTTGGAGGGTGAAGTTTACTGAGCTACTGTACCAACACTGGACTGCGCCATCTTGATTTGCACGTGCACTCACGTACGTGCATACGCACACGCACGCTTTCAGTCACTTTTATCTCCAATTCCCCGTCCCAGGTGGCATTTCTGGGACGGGGAACGCATATTGCACAGAGCATAGAGACACACGGGGACTACAAATTTCACGCCCCCAAATGAGACAGCGTCCCCACTTCTGGTCCGTTGGCACGGATACTGCAGGCCAGCCCATAGAAGTCCATTGAAATTCAACTGTAGTTAGCCTACTTTTAAAATAATATGAAATGAACTGAAGACTATATTGATTTGAATAAAAATATGTTTCCAAATGTATGAAGTGTCTTTGTCAACATATATTGTTGTTTTCTCAATAGAGGATGTATTTCACATTTAATTTACCACTTGAATGAGTTACCCATAATGTTAACGGAGCAGAGGGTGACGGCAGACAGAGAACCTGTCGCTTTTACGGGACGTCACTGCCTTTACGAGGCTACGAGAGCCGACTTTGAAGAGTGGAATTCTCAATATACATCCCGATCCCGATGTATTTGTTATTCATGTCTATATTTTGAACATGTCACAGGCTTACTATATATGTTCTACCTACCACGGAGCTCCGACGGTGTGTTTTACCGCTGTCAACTTGTTGTATAATTAACTTTGCTGAATAGTTGCATGGGAAAATAACCCAGCTAAATGGAGGAGTGACATCCTGACATTTTCAACTACCTAGTGAATTCTCCAGATGAGTATTAATAATAGTCTTGCAAGATGTTGTTTAGATCATTTTCAACAAATACATAGCATATAAAACGAAATACAACAAATATATCTGGGTATTGAAAACCTCAAGGGATGCATCCGTGACGTATATACCGTGCGACCACTTTGACTTGAGATTTACAATGCTAGCACTTTTCACAAACTGATGGAGTATATTATAGTACATTGTAGGATGTATATTGAAATGGCAGGTATGTGACAATGAAAAGGACAAATTAAACATATGGGACACTTTATTAGAACACAAAAAAAATCTCTATAGCCTCAGTAATGAACCAGTGAAATTAGGGTATTTTATGATGCCTCTCATAGGGATTGCATTGGCAGCTGCAGTACACAGTTGAAACGGACCAGAAGTGGGGCCGCTGTCTCATTTGGGGGCGTGAAATTTGTAGTCCCCGTGTGTCTCTATAGCGGTCGCTGTAATGGCGCCGGCCTGTACTTCTCATCAGCTAGTGAGAGATCAACACGTAGTCCGACAACAAAACACACACCATTCAGTCAACATCCGCTTCCAGTGTTTTGGATCTTCAAAATAAGGGTTGAACGGGGGGATATCCTGGCAAAGGCTGGCATATAGTAATCATTCTTTAATTAATCCTGGCAGTTTCAAGTTTAACCTCAAGACCAAGGCTATTGGCAAGGATATTATAAAAGCCCTTTCTATTGAACAATTGCTCACTCACCTTAATTTGCAGAGGTGAAAAAGATATCCGATATTTGTTTTATCAGAGCTGCATTGATTAATGAGGGGAAGTCCGACTTTTGGATTAGGCTACTATATCATACCACTGTCGTCTGCCGGAATGGCTGGGGATTGGATTTGTTCTGGAGTCTGGACACGTAGCTATTTCAACCATACGGTATATCCTTCCTCGTCAGAGGTAAGTTTGAATGCGTTAATTTGACGATGTCATCATATAATATTAAAGTGATTTGCGGGACATTTGGAGTTAGTTGCCACTTGGCATGATGGAAGTCCAATAGGCGAACCTGGCTGTTCGGTGCTGAGCCATGCCGGACATGATGAGATCAATATAGTAGCCTACTGTAGCCTATTATAAATTAATTAAATGAACCACGAAAAAATGTGGCACATCTTTCTGTGCCCAGCAAGGCAGCCGTCAGCGACGGTTCAGACGATGGGTTTTTGCATGCTCTCCCATTGGCTTAGAGGTAGTCTAGATACGAGGCAGAAGTTTATCAAAATAGTGCACTGAGCTTGCAAGACAACCTTTCCCCCGTAAGGTTTTAGACCTTGGAACTGGCTAAAGGGATTTAGCAAAAGATCAAAGACTGGGCTTTGGCGATTAAGGACATACTGTACTGTACAACGTTGGAATGTAAGCCAGGGGCCAAGAAGTCGACCTCCCACTCAAGGTTTTGACAGACTATAAAGCCAGGGAACTTCAATGGTCGACAGTGGTGACTGTTGTGCTATTAATCTCCAGTGGGAGCAAGGGCTTTTCCTGATGACCACAACCATCTAATCAAACAGCCCTTGGTCCATTAAGGTCAAGGTTGTTGTGGCTGCACCACCACCTGCTTACATGCAGACTAATACAAATCAGTAGCAGTAAAGAACTACTGAATTAAACAATTGTCAAGTGTTTCCACACAAAGCAAAGTAAAATACCCATTCATATTGTAAAAACTATTATACACTGTGGAGCTTTTTTAACCAATATGCGTTTTTGTGGATGCCTTCAGAAAACCTGGATTATTTCCTATAGCAGAAGGACAAAGTTCACAAACACAATACTTATTATTTTACATAGAGGAAATGCTGCAAGCTAATTGAATTCCAAATTAAGCTGCATTCTCCATTCTGTTTTGTCATGAAGGTCAACCATGTCTACCTTAACAAGGCAATTGTATCTTCTCAGCAGATTTTCCTGCCTCACAAATCAATTTGCATTGTTGCATTCTTCTGATGTGGTTTGACTACTGAGAGAAGACAAATCACATTCACTTCACTGCTGCATGACAAACAGTTGACAAATATATTGGGCGAATAAGCAAGTTTCGCATCTTCGAAACTAAATGCAGTTTGTGTTGTTCAGTGCTCTTCCTGGTTGAGGTGACCTCACAGAGGTTACTTATTAGTTACGCAAAACAGAGCGATGCCATACATTACAATATACACATGTGTATGTGTATATTTAATCACATATTTTACTACATGAAATGCAGTGTGCACGTGACTCATGTGCAGGAATTCCTCACACAAACCTCAGGCCGTGTGTGTGTGTGTGTGTGTGTGTGTGTGCGTGCGTGCGTGCGACTGTGCATGTGTGTGTAACTTGCCACTTTAGTAACAGTGTGTGCAAAAGCCTTCGTTTTATCAGGAAGTTCAACTTGCGTTCTCTGTCTAGTATAGTGTGATAGGGCCATAGAGCTATAGAGAACGGATTGAGGAGCGATAGCCCTGCCCCGGCCCGCTATTCACTTAAATGGAAGTTGCTCAGTGGCGTTTTGAAGGACCCGGAAGACCGACAAAGTCTTCCGGGTAGTACCCCTAGAGCGTTGATATGATTGGTTGGCTCCTATCATAGTACACCTCGGGGCTGTTCTTGTGGTACCTCTACGTCACATCCTACGTCACGATTCATTCATAAATTTAACCTGGGCCTGCAGTACCAGTTTTGACGTTACCCAGCCATCCTGGGGGCTTGGATAGGGCATCTCTTTAGGAATAAATGACGTGAGGGGGATAGGGGGATATAGCCGTACAAAGATAGAATTGCTTTTCATGGGCTGTCAATCTTCCTGCCCATTTGTCTTAATTCTCCAATCCATCCATCCACCTGTCTATCTGTCTTGATTAATCCATCCATCCATTCATGCAGGATGCAGCCAGTGTTCACAGTGGTGTCTCTGGCTTTCTGCCCTTCTGTCTCTCTGTCTATCTCCATGTATCACAATCTTTTATCTATTCGTCCATCTACCTGTCCATCTGTTCGCTTTCAGATCGGTGTCTGCATTGACCCTGTCTGTTAGTGGCTGCTGAGTGCAGTCACTCTGTCAGCCACTGGGGATGTGTCTGTTTATGCTTTCAGTGTGTCTGTGTGTGACAGTCTGGCACTCTTTGGTGTTTACCAACTGTATGGATCGTGTGAGGCAGAGGGTGATGCCATCTGCTGTCAAAGCACAAAGGAGACATGGTGGGATGACAAATGTCACCAAGACACACGCACGCACGCACGCACGCACGCACCGCACCGCACGCACGCACGTGGGTGACCCAGTGAGAGAGGTCCACCCAGTCCAACCCTTGATGGGGAGTGCCAAGCAGGGAAGCATAACAATTTTTATAGTCTTGGTTATGACCAGGGATTGAACCCCCGACCTCGTGGTCTCGGGCGGCACTCTAACCACAACAACACTGAGCTGAACGAGACAATAACATAGAAAAGATGATCCCATAAAGTATCCATCAGCGCATATCATGCACAAAAAGACAAACGAGGGAGACAGCGGGGAGATGGCCGGTGAGCAGAAAAACATGGACCAGCAGCGATGATGAAACCAACTGAGCAAATTCTGAGCAACACCATCGCTGTAAAACACAAACAGAATTTTAATGTATGCTCTTGTTTTGATCATACAACGATACTATTGTACATTTATACTGTACAATATAGAGTATAAATAAATAAAGTATACATCAGGATTCAGGCACACATACTGATAGAAACAAACATGCGCGCAGGCCAACACACATGCTATATAACACCTTTGTCTATGAATCTATGGTAATGAGTTGGGCAGGCAGACAAGACTGTGCCCTGGAACCACTTGCTGAGCAGATTGCATAATCCTTTGCGTATGTGTTCAAAGAGGACTCAAGACTGCACAGACAGTGCACACATCATCCCCTCTACTCACATCTACTCCCTGTCATTCTCTGCGATGCTGTCCAATACAATCAGAAATCACTTTAAAATGTTGTTGGTCCGGCCCGGTTCGTTGCTCAAAACCATTGTGGTTCTAAATGTATTTAATGCAAAAGAAACATGCCCATACACAGACACCACTAAGAAACATGCCCATACACAGACACCACTAAGAAACATGCCCATACACAGACACCACTCTCCACAGAGTGTGGAACAGTGTTTTGTATTATGATGAATGATTGTCACCGGCATCAGATATTGAGTGTGCTGTATAAATCTGATGGGCTCCTCAAAAACAGGGTTATTGGATTACGCTACTGTACCAATTCTCCTGATACAAACTCCACCAAAAGAAGTCCATGGAAAAGGCTGAAGTGATAAACTCCTAGTCCTATACTTTCATTATGGCTGGGTGCAGTGGTATTATGTGTGTCTCCCCAGGGACGGATTAAGCCTCATGAGTGTCCTCTTGAGGGCCCCCCACCCCGGCCCGATGTTACCCAGAATGGGCAATCAGGTGGGCAAGTAATCACACTCGAGTTGGAAGACTCGAGTTGGTTGAAGTGTGTCAAGAAAGCAGCTGTAGACATTTTAACCTACAGTAGATGATTTGCAGTCTACAGCTGTAGTCTATAACAGTATTTACATTATAATAACTTTCATATAAAATAATAACAAAAATATTTAAATTTGTCTAATAAAGTATTCAATCAACCAATCAACCAATCAATCAATCAATCAATCAATCAAAAAAGTACAATAGAGATCTTTTTTCCCTGTATCCCTTGGAACATGATGCAATTTATTGTCTCCACCAGGCCGAAGGCATGGGGAGAGAGTATGTTTTGCACTCCGTCCGTGTGTGTGTCCGTCCGTCCGTCCGTGTGTGTGTCCGTCCTTCCGTCCGTCCGTTACCAGCTAATCTCCGGCACCGTTAACCTGGTCGATGCCAAACTTTGCACACACACTCCCTGGATGCCAACGATGAACCTCTGCCCCACATTTTCCAGAACGGCCTGTTATAGCGCCACCATGAGGCAGCTTTTCACATTTTGTACCTAAAACTGCACCGATCTGCGTGAAACGTTGCATGCACACTCCCTAGAGGCCAAGGACAAACCGTTGACCTGCATTTTCCGCATCTGCCTTTTATAGCGCCACCAGGAGGCCGACTTTTGTAAAACACATTTTTTGATATTACTCCTCCAGATTCTGTCCAAAAATCTCACAAATCGTTACACAGTATCTCTATGGTCATGTGCTCAAGTCGGATCTGTCCGATATTTCATATTCCATCCTAATTGGCTATAATTGGCTTTCACAGTTTGCAAGATTGCCCCGTTTTGAACAAAAGCCTCAAATCATGAACGCAGCATGCAATTTACGTGAAATCTTTCACACATTTTCTTACTAGGCTGAGGAATATATCCCACCCTTTTCACATTGGCCTGTTATAGCGCCACCAACAGGTTGATTTTTGCTAAACACATTTTTGGAACAAAATGCCTCAAAAACATGTTTATATTAATCCTAAACATTTTGCCAAACATCTCACAGTCCTATCCTCCTGGTGGAGACCTGTGCCCAGAAGGGCACTTTTTCTAGTAGGCCCTGTTTCTGTCTGTTTACATATTCTGCTATATAGTAGTGCGTTTTCTTAAAAACACACTTTTTCTACTAGGCTACTTCTACGGAGTTTGACCAGAACTCGCACACATAATATCTCTGGCGTCATGTGATCAAAATGTAATGATACGTAGCTTGCGGAGTTGGTTCAGTCAGATATACTCGAGTGGGTTCATGCTACTGTATGCTCAAGGGACATAAATGTATTCGAGGGGTTAATATGCTGCATTACTATGTGGGTGTATACACTGTTTGCAAGACCCACATGTCATTCGCAGATGTGGCAGTGAGCTGACCAATTGGGCCCCCATGGGGGGGTTGTTATTGTATATCCCTGCTCTTTATGTTTAATGATGGTGTTTAATTGTGCCGAGCAGGGAGAAAATTGCAGCAGAGCAGATAATATATATAATATATTAAGATAATATATTATATGCGCACACTTATTCTGATTCTATAATAAATATTGGTTAAATCTATTCGTGAGTTATCTGACTGAACTTTGATTTTTCTTATCTAATTCCAAGTTGCTATGACCAAAGTGTGCAGGTCCTGGGTAGGCAACCCGGCTTGGCGGAGTACACTCTTGTAGTTTCATAATTCATGTATTTACTCATTGTTGCAGCACACATGCATGCACACAGCCATGGTGTTTAGCCATAGTTATGTGTGTTGCATGTCTTTCTGCCTTCCATGGATGCTGATCATCACCATCTGCTAGACATATACAGCAGCAAAGAGCTTTGGCAACACAGTAGGAGACATGGGACATGGAAAAAAACTTGGCATTCTGGAGTATGTGCGTGCGTGCGTGCGTGCGTGCGTGCGCACTTGCATGCGGGCGTGTGTGCGTGCGTGTGTGAGTGTGGGCGTGCGTGGGTGGGCATGTTTCAAATATTCAGAATCAATATGTATTGAAAAATCTGTGATTTGAAACAGATTGCTGTGAGTATACAATGCCTATATTGGCGTTTTCCTTTGAACTTCATGAACTTAAGAATTTTGACTGTTTACTTTTAATGTTGTTTTATTACTTTTAACATGTTTCCTTCTTTTTCTTATCTTTTTAAAGGAGAATTCCAGACTAGTGCTTCTCTAGGAGGTGGGGTTTATCAGCAGTTCACCTTTGGGACAAAACTCTGTGGAGACATATCCGACATTATGAAAGACATTTCATAATGTCTCTCTCTCTCTCTCTCTCTCTCTCAGTATATATATAATATATATATTATATATAATAATAATTGTTTAGCAATCAAAATAAGCGATTTAGCGATAAACCTGCGGCGCTGAGGTACACTCGAGATGGATTTCTTTTTCTGCCTCTACCACTGGTTGATGGATATAATAATATTAGATTACGGTAAGAAAAAGCGCTATAGTCCAGAATTCACCTTTAATGTAAAGCACTTTGAGCAGCCTGTTTCGTATGAAAGGTGCTATATAAATCAAATGTAGTATATTGTCTTTTCCTCTCTTCACGGTAAGCTATTATCAAACTGAATGGATCAAATTTCACAGTTGGTTGGGCAGTGACATGAATACACTTTTTCAGGCTGTGGATTACTGCCTACAACCAGCTTCAGGTAAAAATATATATAAATAAATAAATAAAAAAGCATTGAGACATCTAGTGAAGATGTGGCCACAGTATTAACCTCTCTCTCTAGTAAATACATTTTACATTTTAAAATAAAAAAAATTAAAGTTACAAATTCAACTAGAAAGTTGATCCAACTGATTATTATTTCATTGGTTCTCTCAACGTCCAGGGTCCATTTGGTTGCATTTACACACTCTCAGAGTTACAGCCCCATAACTCCTCAAGGACCCCTGGGGGTCCCTGGACCCCATGCACTTTGAAAATCACTGGCATTTACTCCATTACAAAAGTACAAATATTTATAGCATCCCAGCACTGGGTTCGATTTACTGAGGTAGCTTGAATAGATCTGCTATTTATGTTGACAAATCTTCTCTCATGCTGCTGGCACAAAATCTGTTCAAATGGGGGTTGTTGTCAAATGTGTGCGGTGCGCATTACTGTGCGTATGTGTTTTACGCATTTATCTGATGAATCTTCTCTTTTTTCTCCACAATGAGTGTCTATAATAAGAAAGTGATATTTATGTGTTAAATCTGTCTCTCTGTGTCACACACACGCACACAGAATTATATGAGGCAAGAAAAACATCTTGCTTTGGAGCAATAAGCATCCATTTCCATTTTCCATTTATATTTAGTCATGAAGTGTGATATGTGATAGTGTTGGAGGTTGACATGACATTGCCTGTGTTGGAAGTTAATTAACATTCACACACACCCTACACCAAAACTACAGACACACACACACACATGCTCACGCACGCACGCACGCACGCACGCACGCACGCACGCACGCACGCACGCACGCACACACAAATGTGACCTAGGTCGCAACAAAGCAATAGAGTATGCATGAAAAAAGAAGAATTTCAACCTGTAAACTGTGACGTGATAAATAAAAATGATTCTGATTCTGTTGATTTTTTCCATCCGTGGTCGTTATCAGGAATCGTTATTCATCAGAGCAATAATTAATAACCAAGGAGCAATTGCTAATTAAGATTGCAGAACATTACTCGATTGTGATAGAAGATAGATAGACTTAATAAAGACATCATGAAGGCTGTAGTGGAATCTTATAGAAAGAGTTGTTACAGTTGGAATATGATAAATGAAAATGTTATGCTGAACGCCACTGGAGAAGGCCAAATTGGAGTTACAGCATGTAAAATTGGATTTGATTAAACAAGGTAAAATGGCAGGGGATTAAAGCGGGGATTCTGTACTTGGCCTGATGCTTCTGGAAACCTGTTTGATGTTGATAACTTGCGCCTGGTGCCACAGTTCAGTGAATGGGATCCAGACACTTAATTATCTCAGTTTGAGCATGTCGAGGACGGGTGGCCTAATACTGAGCACATTTTGTTATTGCAGTGTGTCTTGACAAGTAATGGTGCAGACAGTCTGGATCCATTGATGACACATCTAAAGATACTGGCCTAAACGCTGTGGCCTGCAGCGGCTGGCAGTTTTGTACTCAAGTACAAGTATCAATACAACTATATATATTCGTTGCAACAGCGAGACCAGTATAATGTCTTAGAAAAAAACGTTTGGCACCTAACTACTCCTACACACTTTTACTTAGAAACTCTGTTCAAACTTTGACACGTTCATCTTACAGTGGAATCGTACGGGTGTACATGAATATTTGAAATGTTTTGCAGTTTGAGAAATATTTGACTTATAATGGAAGTCAATGGAGCATCGTGGTACATCACAACTTCTTCATACACCTAGAAACTGCATTAACTCCATTCACATTCTATTTGTCGGACTAATGCCTGTGGACTGTTAGTAACAAACGTATGCACCCCTCGACACACAGGCCTGAACCTTCTCAATGCTAATGTAAAACCCTGGTTGGATAAGGATAAGAAATTGGATCAAAACTATAAACTAGTTAATTTTTGGAACCATGAACTTTTGTTCAAAGTGTTGAATTATGAACTGAACAACTTCATTTTAAAATTTGTGAACTGAACTTTGAACTAGTTCATGTAGAAAGTGAACTTTCCCAAAACTGCATACACCACCTGCAGAGTGGTCTCCTGATCTTTGCTGGACAACAAAATCTTCATACAGTATATTACGGTCCCTGGTGTGGACCCCAGCTGCTCTTCTAGCGGTGAATGTGTGTGACATGACATGGACACGATGTGTGGGACATAACATCTGGGGCCAAGACTTCTGCTTTTCTCTGTGTGTTTATCCACACGCTGTGTGAGAGAACACTATTTTAAACCCATGCCATCACGCTTTAAGTTCGGTACGAGGGTAGTTTAAATCCTGACAGTAGGTTATTTTCACTTGACAGTCTGTCTGTGAACATAATGCTTCTAATAAAGTACTACAGTATATCTCAATCTCAATCTGGGAATCCATTGGCAAAACAGTTTTTCTTAGAATGTTCTGTTCTTGAGAGATTATCTGAATCGAGACACTCTGTTCCTGTATAGTGCTCCAATATATGAATACACACAATAAACACTGAATCTAGACACAGTGCCCCACTCTATGTATGAATATTCTACACACTGTGCCCCATTATATGTATGAATCTAGACAAAGTGCTCCAATATCCTTCCAACATAACCCAAGAAGTGTGGATTTATTTTCATTGCTGTCAAATGGTAAATGGTAAATGGTGCATTTATACAGCGCCTTTATCCAAGGCGCTTTACAGAGATTGTGCATTACATTCACCCATTCACACTGACACACACATTCATACACCGATGGCAGCGGAAACCATGCAAGGCACCAACTAGCGCATCGGGAGCAATTAGGGGTTCAGTGTCTTGCTCAAGGACACTTCGACAGTAACTCTGGGGGAGCCCGGGTTCGAACTGGCAACCTTACAGTTACCATCCAGGCACTCTACCCCTGAGCCACCGCCGCCCTATCACTACTGAGCCAATATAATATCTGTCATGCTGGCATTCATAAGCGTTTTGATGTGTCCAATATTTCACCCATGCAGCCTTGAACCATTCCATTCCATCAGAAATTAGCCTATAATCTTCAGACTTTGTTATCAATGCCTAACGGTTGATTTCGCTTCAGTACAATGCTCAATGGACCTTTATTGGCAGGATAAACCCCTTGAGATGTGTAGTAGTGTAGGCATTGTAATGATACCCTGCACAATCCAAAACGTTGTGAAGTGCAAAAGACAAAAATGTGGATCCTGAAAGGCTATTTGTAAATTAAATAATCCTATTCTTTACAACTTACACAGAAAAAACCCTCAGTGTAAAGCTTTCCAAATGTAACCAAAATGGTCTGTTATTGACTGTTAATAATGACATCATGTCAGAGGCACCGCAGTGCAGAAAATAACTGAGATGTAGAGAAAGAGAAAGGGGAAGGAGAGAGAGAGAGAGAGAGAGAGAGAGAGAGAGAGAGAGGGGGGGGGGGGGCTGACTGACTGACTGACTGACTGACTGACTGACTGACTGACTGACTGACTGACTGACTGACTGACTGACTGACTGACTGGCTGACTGACTGACTGGGGCAAGGCAGTGATGTTAAAGGGTAGAATAAGGTGAAAGAGAGAAGGTGAGTTATGGAGTGGAGCTGCTTGTAAAGTGAACTGATGGATATCAATCACAAGAATCCAGAGGTCGGTTTGTAAAAAAGAAAAGGTGCTTAGTCTTTCCAGATCCACAAGGTCACAACACTTGTGAGCTTGAATATTGCCTGTTTCAACCATTTCTTTTGAATTAAATGAAAATCTGCCAAATAATGGGATGTGCATGCATGGGTAACATGATACAATTCAGTCTGACCAGAAGCCGGGACAATACACGTTAATGACCAGAGGGGATATCAAAAGCAGAGACAAATTGAACCCTGAGTATAGATTAGCGACTTTAAGCAACGACGGATACGGCAGTCGGCTACGGCAACCGGAAATGGATCAGTGCTCGATACATAAACCTGCTCTCCGTCGCAGCCCTTTCTACTACGGCAGAACCTACACTTACACGTAGTGTCTACAACGCCATGTCATAACTATGTTTATTGAAATGATAGCTGTCATACATTTACACCGATTGCTCCATCACCTCTCTTATGCTGTGTAATGTGTTGGCATGCTCTGAATGAAGAAATAACACTAATACCATATGTCATATTAACCATGTTTATTAAAACGGTTTTAGAATAACACAGATTGCTCCAGCATCTTCCTCTTTCCACTGCTGATCATGTCCAGCGCATACAAATTAAACAATATCGGCAAGTTAGCTGATGCACGATGGGGTGTTTAAAAAAATAGTTTGACACCGGCGTCTGTTTGCTTAACGATGTTGACAGCTACGGCGATTGCGTCACAGCTCCCGTACTTCCGCCTAGCGTAGCCGTCCTGAAAACAGTCGTTGCTTAAAGTCCCTATTGTGTGGAGTGGCTGATTTCTTTGAAGAATGTTCTTTGTGACGGTGTGTGGAACTCTCATCTGCGTTTGTATGCATTGTATTTGCGTGTGCATGCAGGCATACAGTGTGTTTGGCCATGTGTTTTCCTTAGAGACATGTTACAAACAAACATTACAATCTCTCCACTTCTGTTGTTTATTTGTCCATCCTGGTATGCATCAATATTTACTTGAACAACACAGACAAAAATAAACTTTTCTAGAAGAAACTTTCTAACTTTCGAGTTTTTGGAGACTATCCAGATTTGTCTTCTGTTTCATATATAGGGAATATTTACTTTGAATTTGTTTTCCAATTATCCTGTCCTTCAGCCGTCATCAGCATCCTTTAATAAATAATGTACCAAACAGCCACAAGTTGATACTTTCCACAGTCCCTCAATTATTTTCAGGTCTTTGGAGCTGGCACCCCACTGAGCTGGGACTAAGTGACTCATTGGAAATGGATCTTGGTCAACAGAACTCTGATGGTGAGGAATGTTCTGTTCACAACCAAAATGTGGTGAGATAAAACATTTCCACACGTTCTGTCTGAGCTGGACTGAGGAGATGAAAGATGTGCCTTTCAGTCACAAGTCTTGGGTCACTGGGCTCTTTTAAAATAGCTCCTCTACCCTGGAATTTACCCTGCCCGAGGGAAAACTCTTATGTCTTAAAAGTTATCAAAGAACGGCCAATTAAACATATAAAACAAAAGGTGGGTTTAGCGGGTTTAGCAGGGAAAGACAGTCAGCCTTTAACAGTCACTGTTAAAGGCGTAGTCGTAGTGAAATGAAAAATACGTTTTTCACACTTTTAGACCATATCCGTGGTCATCATAATGGGCATACCAAACAATGGATGCCAAAACAATGGGCAAATTCTCATTTCTGTGTTTTTATATCAAAAGTCCATACAAATATTTTTTTAATTACTTCCTGAAAACGAAAACGTGCTGCGTGATTGATAGCGATATTTCATGTTGAAACCGTCTGAAACTTCAAAATAAAATGCCCACCATTTCCGTTCCCCTACACCTTTAAGCTACCCTCAGGACAAATACAGTACATGTATAGGCTAGTTTGGTAAACTAAAGCTATAAAAAAGTAGTCCAAACTACAACTAAATCAAGAAACTGAATCACATCAGCAAACATGTATTTTACCAATTGGAAAATTATTTTAATTTAATTGTAAATTATAATAATACACGTAAATTGTAATAATAATTGCAGCAATTTGGGTGAAGGATTTGGATTAAATGGAATCGTTTGAAGTAAAAATATCTAACAACTGTGTTGGGGATGAGACCAGGAAACCAGAATATTGTTTCATGTACAATAAGTAGCCTACTATACATAGAAACTGATTTTATGACTTTATAGAATACTGCAGTTATAGGGACAGTAATACATTTTATATGCAGTCTTGTAACAAAAAAGACATAGTTCAAGGCATTCCCAAAACATAATGTAAGGGGGTACGTAAGGCCTTGTGCCAAACCTAGCAGAGATATTATATTTAATTCATGTTAATTATTTTCACAGACAATTATTAATTTTATTTTCTTATTATTATTTTTTTTACTTTTCATTGTATCCAATATGGCATTTTTATTTCCTTATTTTGCACATCCCCCCCAATTATCAGCACCCCATGTCATATGACGAGGTTCTGATTTGGTGGTTGGTAGATGATGTGCGTGCGTGCGTGCGTGCGTGCGTGCGTGCGTGCGTGCGTGTGTGTATAGGGAGGGAGTGGGAATCAGGGATTTGAGTTGGCATGCAGTGGTTTTACCTTTAGGTCAGGATGTTATGTAGCCCACACACAATGGTTACGTTATGTTTACATGTAAAAAGACACATGGTCACATACAGTATGTAGGGCCTACTGTGTAATGCTCATGTAACCCACATACTACATGCTTACATATGTAGGCCTATTGTGTAATATTATGTGGAACCAACATACATGGTCTCATACAGTATGTGGGATGTACAGTATGTGTGAAGATGGGATTACTTACGGTCTAACAAATATACAAAGACCATTATGTAAGGGAAAGTAATGAATATAATCTATTTATCGTTCATGCTTAAAAGCCTCATGAGGACAGATGTTGTATATTTGCGCTTTGCTACAATCAATTAACAGGAACGATGCATATGGTACTGCATGCAAAATGGTCGATGCAGGCAGTTCCAATTATACATACGTGTGATGTTCGTGTCAAATAGAGTAAAATAAATGATACCACTTAATGTACCACTTAACCCCTATACCAGATTCAAGGGCCCTTATACTTATTTGACCGTATTCCCAAGGGGCTGAGCACTAAATATCTTCACCAAAAATACGTGATGCATTGTGAGCTTGTAGATGGGCTATGTTTTTGCATTTTCCCCCCAGAATAGGGATACTATAGCCTACTATAGGGTTAAATCAAATTTTGGAAATGTAGAGATGGAATTCATCACTACAGAGAAGGAGATGGATGGATTGCTGGATTACTATTGATTTCTAATTAATGTTCAAGGAGAATGTTTATGATCTATGGCTGCAGTACTGTAATGCTGATTAGCTGCAGACCAGACATACATACACATACAGTATAACATATGTTCAAGCAAACACCCCCTGCTATGAAGACTAAAGACTACCCATTTAGCTGCAGTTTAACCACATTCAACCTGTCGTCCATTGTTTGGACATGTCATTATAGGAAAATGTTCAAATAATGTCAACATTTCTCAAATTACCATCTATGTCTATATTACAAATGCTCAGACAGGCATTAGTGACCCTCATATCATCATCACATCATACATCAGTCTTGCCCTGGTTATTCATTTGTACATCAATCTGAGGTGCTGGTGTAGACAACGTAAGATCTTGGAATTCATCCTTGGATATTATGCTGATAAACACATGTGTAAAGTAAATTCAGTTCAATGCTTGTTCAGGCATGTCTGAGATGCAATCGATATTTCAGTCTGGCATTAGTGCTAAACGAGCACAGCGGGGAATGGGGTGTTAATTCATTTCTTGGCCATGTGTTATTAGGCTACATTAGGACAGTGGTTCTCAACCTGTCTAACCACATTAGAAAGAGGCAAACTTTGTAAATACGGTAACAGACAATCTGCTATTTTCACAACATTTATCTGTGGAACCCAAACAAAATGTAATGTCTCAACTCCTATATTCCAGGGTCAGGGTGGGAGGGTCCCCAGTTCAAATATAGTTGTTTTGGGTCAGTTGTTCTGAAAAGATTGAGAACTACTGCATTAGGCTACATCACTGGTTCAATTTACAATTTAGGCATTTAGCAGAAGCTCTTAATCCAGAGCGATTTATATTAAGCAAGAACAAAAAACATGGCGATACATACATAAAAACTAGTTATCAAATCAAACTTTATTTGTATAGCACATTTACAACAGCTTGAGGCTGACCAAAGTGCTGGACAGGGTAAAAAAACAGCAGAACATAGCAATATAAAGCAATGATAGTCCACCTTAATGCTCTAGGTGGGACATTATGAATCATACGTAAGCTAAGAACAGTGGAATATCTACCATAATGAAACTATGCACATATACTATCTAGTGCTATGTCTACATAAAATGCTATCTAAGTTGAACCTTTGCATTCGCCTGTAAGGTCGCCGGGGCTAGGGCAAGTGCTACAGCAAGTGCTACAGACCAAGATGGAGTCTGAAGAGGTGGGTTTTCAGACTACAGCGGAAGATTGGGAGTGAGTCTGCAGTTGTGATTGTAATGGGAAGTGCATTCCATAGTTTTGGAGCCAGAAGGGAGAAGAGTTTGGGACGTGTGGAGCATTGTCCCGGCGTTTTTAGTGAAGATACTTCCACTTAACAATCTTGAAAGCGTGACGTGGCCCACCATTGTGACTACTTAACACAGTGGACAGACAGGGTACTGGGCTGGGTGCATTTTCAGAGCATGTTTGTTTTAATGTTCAATCAATTGTGTTCTGATTTGAATCAAGAGAACCAACATAGCATTCTTATTAATCAGTATCATAATCCCAGGTTGGGAATCGCTGGGCTTCATAAATCCCCATAAACATACAGGGTAAGATTCCTGAAACATTTCAGCAGCTACAGTCCTGTCTCCTCTAAGAAGTGTTTTCTAGTCTACTCCAGCCAGATGTGCTGTATTGATTAACTGGCCGTCTGTTTTGAAGGGACGTGGCAAACAGAAGGTTACCTGCTGTCTGCCACGTCCTTTCAAAACAGACATATTTATATTTGATTAGGGTACCACTCTCTGGAGCGTGATGAATAAGTGCATCCATCAGGGTTGGATGATAGGTGCAGATCAATACGCTCGATTTGTGTTTTTCTGCCCAAGGTCCAGCTGTAGAGTGTTATGGTAGCCTAAATCGATGGGACAAACTGTACTTAAGCCTATCCCCGCAAACTGGGATTTGTATGGTCTTTACTGTGCAGTGCGTGTGCAAATGTGTGATGGAGTGAAAGTATTGATGGCTAGCTCCACCCAGAGATGTTGAGAGAGATATAAGAATATTCATATATTCAATACTCAATTTATTGCTGAGACAGACTTACGGTTGATTTGAAATTTGTGTCGGTGTGTTCAGAGATAAGAACAAGAATGCAGAAGTAATGCTTGCCATCGGGCAACCAGTAGTTCCAAACATTGAATGCTCATTACATTAAGGGATAATATCTGGCTATGGGTGGTCATTGTCGGGAGATAATTCACCGACAGGGAGTTTAACCACTGAGGCGATGGCTTATTACATACCTAACATAAATTAATAAATTGACCCAAAACACAACAAAACTAGAAAAAGTGCCCTTCTGGGCACAGGTCTCCACCAGGAGGATAGGACTGTGTGAGATGTTTGGCAAAATGTTTAGGAGTAATATAAATAAGTAATATGTTTGCCTTTGATGGCAATTGGATGATTTGAGGCATTTTGTTCCAAAAATGTGTTTTGCCAAAATGAACCTGTTGGTGGCGCTATAACAGGCCAATGTGAAAAGGGTGGGATATATTCCTCAGCCTAGTAAGAAAATGTGTGAAAGATTTGACGTAAATTGCATGCTGCGTTCATGATTTGAGGCTTTTGTTCAAAACGGGGCAATCTTGCAAACTGTTAAAGCCAATTATAGCCAATTAGGATGGAATATGAAATATCGGACAGATCCGACTTGAGCACATGACCATAGAGATACTGTGTAACGATTTTTGAGATTTTTGGACAGAATCTGGAGGAGTAATATCCAAAAATGTGTTTTACAAAATTCGGCCTCCTGGTGGCGCTATAAAAGGCAGATGTGGAAAATGCAGGTCAAAGGTTTGTCCTTGGCCTCTAGGGAGTGTGCATGCAACGTTTCACGCAGATCGGTGCAGTTTTAGGTAAACAATGTGAAAAGCTGCCTCATGGTGGCGCTATAACAGGCCGTTCTGGCAAATGCAGGGCAGAGGTTCATCGTTGGCATCCAGGGAGTGTGTGTGCAAAGTTTGGCATCGACCGGGTTAACGGTGCCGGAGATTAGCTGGTAACGGACGGACGGAAGGACGGACAGACGGACGGACGGACGGACGGACGGACGGACGGACGGACGGACGGACACACACACGGACGGAGTGCAAAACATACTCTCTCCCCATGCCTTCGGCCTGGTGGAGACAAAAAAGTATTCCTTAAGTGCCGTGCTGGCTGTTCTGCCCAGCTGCAGGGCTGGAGCACTGTCAGAAAACAAGGAAGTGAGTTGATCAAATAGAATCCATTTTCGGGTACTGCTTCGTCTATTTCTCACTCAAATGTTTTCAAAAACATTTTTGAGAGCAATGTTTAGCTGCAAATGACATTGTGTGTGTGTGTGTGTGTGTGTGTGTGTGTGTGTGTGTGTGTGTGTGTGTGTGTGTGTGTGTGTTTACATGGCTGTCATGTTGGAAACAGCAGTAAATCAGCAGGGCGCAGCCGGTGCTCTGAGGGTTTGATAACAGACCGCTGAATTCAGCGATTGGCCAATCAGGATCAAGCATTCAACCAAGCTCTCCATGTGATAATGGGTAATACTATACACGTGCCGTGCGATGCATGTGATTGCATTGCGGTGAGATCAAAGGGTGTCATGACTCTCTCTTTTAACGCCGGGTCTGCCTCATTGAGCTATATAAGAACGGTCCTTCCCCACCTAGCCACAGCGTGTGAGATTATAGGCCTGTTGTGCTGCGAGATTAGTGCAATTATGAGGCTGTGCCCTTAGCTGCCCTATATGTAAACTGATTGTTCAACAATGGACTGCCACATTTCAAGATGCTGGTAGGATAACAGGAAAGCAAGTCCTGTTTGCTTGTTTTCCACTCTCAGGCATTGTTAGGTGTTGAAGGTTTGTGATGAGAGAAAACGATGGCCCTAGATAAAACATAATTAGAAAAAAACTCTATAGGATCGTTTTTCACATTGGTTTGTTGAAAATGTAATCATTATTTTAATAATAAGAATATAATCAATAGTTGGATCGCTAGTTGGTCGAATATCTGAGGCAGATGAGTCCCCCAGGACTCTATACTTGGCCCTCTGATGTTTTTCTGTAAACTCAATTCCAAGCAGTTCACAGTTCTCTCCAGTTTATTGTCTACACAGTATAAAGCATATTTTAAAAAACATGGAGTGCTTTTGTATTATATTGAGATGTTTTTTCCTGTATGTGGCCTTGCTTCTCCATGAACACAAAGTCTACTACATAAATAATAAAGAACTAGAATACAAAATTGGGACAGACAGCAGAGACAGAATGAGAACAAGGGTTGCCTAGTGATGATGTTGATATCAGAGGCAAAAACACAAACACAATTATGCACATAACAGCCTCCAATGTCATCTTCTTAGGTCAAATGGGCTCTAATATGCAGTGATTAGCATTGGTAGACCCTATGGGGGGAGGGGGGGGGAGGGAGAGCGGACCAAGTACATACAACTGGGTTACTGTCAAGTATATATATATATATATATATATATATATATAGGCCTAGCATTTAAGTGGTTAAGAAACCACATTCTGTCAGGAAACAATATAGATATGCTATATTTCCAAGCTATACAATTATAAGAATGTCTATCTTTGTCACTATTTCCATACTAGTCTCTTCAGTCAGAGACAGTGACTGCATGGCCTTTGCAGGCCGATATGACCATGCACTGACCGAACTGTCACCCAGCTTTTTAGTACTATTGTAAACCTGCGATGTGACAAAGCCAATTCTGACTAAGGATCACTTCATCAAGTAAACAAACGTTTGATTGAAGTTTCTAGTTTAAAGAAGAAGTTCCATACATTCTTTTAGGAATTCTTTGTTAACAATTTCCACATTTCACACATTTCGCCTACATGGTCTAATAATGAATGTATTGCTCTTATAGGACCGCTAGATGATTTTTTAAATTTTTGTTATATTTTATATTAAAACATTAAAGAAGGATATAATACAATATTATTATTCATATAATATAATATTATTGTGTTTAGTTGGATATATGAGCTGACCAGACCATTGGTTAGTTGGTGATGTGGTGATGACAGACACCTGTGCAATGGGGAATGAACCGTCCAGTCCAGCCAGAGGCTGATACTAGACAGCATTTAGCCTACCTTAGTAGACCAGGGTCATCTTGCCATTAACTTAATGGTAGAAAAAACAGCATTGCCTTTGATGTGGTCAAGGTTGCAGTGAGTATAGTGGATATGGTGCAACAGGGGGAGCAAACGGTCTGTTGTACCGGGATGGACACAAAATGTTTGTCTGGTAAGGGACATCAGCTGATCAGCCGCCCCTGCATGGAACACAAACTTGGGCGGGTGAAAGGTGGTATTCAGCCGCCCGGTGCCGACCAGATGGGGCTGATGCAGGGTCGAGGTATTGAACTTAATCTGTTTTTCCCTTCTTAACATATTTAGTGGTGGTGTGATAATATTCAACCTCAGTTTTGAACACCACACTTGGATGATTACTGTACGTCTAATTTGATCTTCTCCCTAATGGCTAAAGAATTCATTTATCTTCTCTTTACATGTGCATCACACTTAAAATGACCCTTTCACTGCTTAACACCTCTTTTGGGTTCATATCAAACATCAATGAGATAGATGGAGAAGAAATGCACATTGTTCCCATCTTAGCTCCAGGCTATACATTATGTACAGTACACATGTGGCAATATCATGAAGGCAATAAGCCCCACTGGATTCAACACAGTATTGTATTGAATGAATGCATCCTCAACAGTGAACACTTATCCGATTGAGACTCAAACACTGAATTACAGTATTGAATTCTAATTTCTCATACAGGAAGTGAGGAAGCTACATGTATCTGTATGCATCACGTCCACAGTCTGTGTTACTCGATCTGGCTGCACATATCTATTCATGTCGCTCTGCACATGCAGGTCTATACATGGATCACTATTTGGTAATAAGACAAGCAGCAATAATTCATGTTTAAAGTGTGAAAAGTGTCGGAGTGCAATAAAATACATGTGTGTGTGTGTGTGTGTGTGTGTGTGTGTGTGTGTGTGTGTGTGTGTGTGTGTGTGTGTGTGTGTGTGTGTGTGTGTGTGTGTGTGTGTGTGCATCTGTGTGCATGTGCGTGCGTGCATCCGTGTGTGCATGCGTGCATCAGTGTGATAGTGTGCTGTATACTGTACATAGTATATAGTATGTATAACATACTATATATTGCAACAGGTGGAAATAATCATGTACAGTACAGAATATACGTATATATTACCGGTACAATTCAGAGAATTCCATGCCCACATTTCTTTGTGCGCCAATGCAAATGAGCACAATGCAAAAGATTTTGTGCACATTACAGTGCGTATGCAGAGTATGCAGAAGTGGCGTTTACGCCTGTGCTATGTGGCCGTGATACGTCACGTTTACCTCTGCGTTTTCAACCCAGCTTTGTGGCTCTTTGACAATTGAGAAGTTGTACACGTTGTGCGCAGTTCAGTTGGCCAAGTCATAGACCATGACATATGCGGAGTATGCGAAGGTTTTCAATCCAGCCCAATCACAGCGGAGCTTTCCTACAACTGTGGTGCGATCCATAATCTTATTCAGGAAAAGGGATTTATCTCAGATGTGTTTTTTCCCATGTGTTTTTGTTCAACACAAGCTTTTTTCCACGGCCCCCAACTCTAGTGCAGTACAAAAGTATTAAAGAGTAGGCCTATGTGCTAAACTGTAGACATTCCGAGCTACACGCAATTCAAAACTGTAAAAAATACATAAATAAAATGCAGGACACCTGCAAAGAGAATTGTCCCAAAATTCTAAAATCTAAATATCAGTGTGGAATATTCACTTAGAAAAGCAGAAGGAAGCCACTGCTGGCTGTATGTATGTATTGTATTGTATTGTATTTAGGGTTGTCCCGATCGGATCTGGTGATCGGAAATCGGGGCCGATCACGTCATTTTCAAATTATCGAAATCGGATCGGGAGCCAAAAAACGTTATCGGGACATCCCTAGTATCAAGATTATATCCATATCATTGTCTATCATTGTCTGTGATTTGGGATATTGTACTATTGTGATATGGCATAAACGTGTTCTATAAAATATAAATATCGGATCGGAAAAAATCGGTATGTCTGTACCGTGTGTGTATGTGTGTGTATGTGTGTGTATGTGTGCGTATGTGTGTGTATGCAATATGCATCTGTTCAAAGCCCATCCTCCTCATAATCCTGTTGGTGTTATTTTCAGCTATAGAACAGAACACTCTCCAAGGATTTCAATGTCACTCAGTCATAATTAACTGAGTGACAATATCTTGATACAAACTCCGCAGAACACAATATTAACTTCCAATTGCACACTATGCGCACGTATGCGGGTGTGTCTTCAACCATTGTAATACAAGAATAGATTGGTTGCAATGTCAGTTTCAGTTATGATATTCAACCACACCACCATTAACATTCATTTTGGTTGTGCTGTTACTAGTAAAGGAGTTGAGATTAGTGGTCTGTATGAAAAGCGGGTAGCCTAATGTGTGTAGGCTACACACCAAACTAATGTGTGTAGGCTACACACCAAACTAATGTGTGTAGGCTACACACCAAACTAATGTGTGTAGGCTACACACCAAACTAATGTGTGTAGGCTACACACCAAACTAATGTGTGTAGGCTACACACCAAACTAATGTGTGTAGGCTACACACCAAACTAATGTGTGTAGGCTACACACCAAACTAATGTGTGTAGGCTACACACCAAACTAATGTGTGTAGGCTACACACCAAACTAATGTGTGTAGGCTACACACCAAACTGGTGGAACAGCAAATGGAAAAGCAAACACACATAATAGCCGAGACAGTATACAATACACACACATTTTGTACACAACGAAGATGGCAAGACTGGTGGCAGCGGTGGCCGAACGGATTGCGGAGCGGTCTTGATACCGGAAGGTCGCCAGTTCGAATCAGCGGTCCGACACGTTAAAATTACCACCGCTGAAGTGCCCTTGAACAAGGCATTGAACCACTACGATGAAATGTTCTATGAGCAGGGCCTGGCTGGAAACAAGTTCTTGAGCTTAGCCCAGATACCCTGGGTAAATATAGTAATCATTTCATTTCATTTCACTGAAAAGAGCAGTGATCAAATATCTCGATTCATCCCTGTTCCGGCGCCAGTGACTTCAAATTTGTTGACTGGGGGACCCCAGGACTCTATACTAAGTTAGTACTAAGTACACTTTTCTTTCAACACCAAAATCTACAAGCTCACAATGCATCACGTTGTTGTGAGGCATTGTGGGCTTTTCGATCTGCAATTTCTGCTGAATGTTCACCACAGAATAGGGATACTAGCGTGCATGTGGTGGAAGCCTATTTATGATGCATCGTTGCCTGTACGTGGGATTTCCCAAACTGCACCAGAGGGAGAGGAATTAACCCAATAATGTGATGGTTTCTTTGGGTGTGTGGAGAGGCTCCATATACAGGCTGTTCTTCCTGGGCTGCAGTACAGGCTGTCCGCCCCCACGACCATGGTGATACCACCAACACAGCTATTTTGTTTCAGATACGTCTCTCACTTCCCACAGATTTCACTTTGTTTTGTTGGCACATCCTTCAAAGCCCACCGCAAGCCCCCCGCTCCCTGTTTTTCCTTTTCAACTTCCTTAAATACAAAGGTGCCCACGTTACAGATGTCAATTAAGACAACTAAACACCTCTTCAATAGAGCGCCGTTTATTTTCCTCATAGACATTTCAGAAAGTATTTATTTAAAGACGTTTACGCCGCGGACAAAGCCAACTCGAGTCATGACAAATCATGACAACAAACAAAAAATTTTGGGCCGAACAAATAATTTGAAAGAAGAAAAAAACGGTAGGTTACAACACTTTTTTTGTTGTTTTTCTTCTTTGTAATTATTTGTTTGGTCCAAAATATTGTTTGTGTTGTCATGAGTTGTCACGACTCGAGTTGGCTTTGTCCGCGGCGTAACCGTCTTTAAATAAATACTTTTTGAAATGTCTATGGGAAAAATGCATTGGGATTCATTTCCTGGTCCATGGTAGGGGGCGGGACTGCGACGCTCTATAGTCACAACATTTTAAAGCTACAATTCTACAATCATGTTTTATGCTTTGTTGTGTCCCTCTCCTGGCGGAGCGGGGTAATTGCGACAAGATCCAAAGTGCCATTGCCATTTATTAGCCAGTATAGTCCTACCCGACACCAGGGTCTAGATATCTCAATGTGTAGGGAGACCACCTCCAACCATATCTGCAGATGTGTAGTTACAGTATATTGTATTATAACATATCTAGTTATTTAGTTACTGCGAGAGTGAGGTCTAGTCAACACGGGATTCCTGGATCGCTCCCCTCCACACTTTCCTATCTAACATCAGGTTCTTGAGCTCTGCAGTGTTGTTAACTAAGCTGGCGTATGTGGTACGCTTCTTTCCCCTCCTGGCTTTGCCCTGGGTTGGCTCCCATAGAGTCAATTTACCTGCCTCAAGTTCAAGGTGCCTGATGAAGTGCCCTGCCAGACTCATCCTTCTTTCTCTGACATAACATACCATATCATACCATCTAACATACCATATAGAGTGGTTCAAATATCATTTTCTTCATTATAATAAGTTTCAAATTGTGTCTTTAGTAACAAAAACAAAACAAATAACAAAATACCCCAGCTAAACCACCCACGCCTCATATATAACCATAGGCGGAGCAGGGGCGGTTGTAAATAAAAACACTTAGCACAGTGTCAGTGAATGCTGAATGGTACTGAAATGATTCTGTGCTGCGTGGGAGGGGGAAGGAGTTGTTAAAGTGTTTTACCCCTCGGGCCCAGTCGAACAGAATAAATGAAATGGAACGTGGCACAGTGGGTGTGACATGAGATAGGTGACTGAGAAAGATATTTTTTACCTCTTCTCTCTCGCTCTCACCATCTCCTTCCACCGTCTGTCGGTACCACAAAGATCACTCCCCCCCCCCCCCCCCCCCCCCCCCCCCTTGCTCCCCAGCCTCCTCTTCTTGTCAGGACCAGGCTTACACGCATCACAGCTTCTTTTAATAGGAACTAGAGGAGGAAAATGACGATTCATGCGATTTACCATTGCCTCGTGTGACATTTATAGCCTGTGACTATAACTCTAGATTTATTCCTCTAACAACGTAATCTACTGTCCTCAACTGTTAGTGCTGAACTACACTACCCTACTGGATTGTTTGAGTCTACTCGACTTGTACTTTATACTATTAGGTGTGTGAGGATTGTGTGGAGACTGTGTCAGTACATGTGTGTGGATTTGAATGTGTTTGAGTGTTCACTTCCAGGTGCTGACCATCACCACTGCTTGATTGGGAGAAGAAGACTATCTACTACCTCAAACACCTGTGGTCTCTGGCAGCATTTGCAAGTAATGCTGTCCGCACACACATCTAAAGAGACAAATTTGATCAATTAACCTGGTTATGTTTATGGTCACGGAAGCCGATTTTTGTATTTGTCCTGTTTTGGTTAGAGTAGGAAAGAATTAGGGTTTTGTTGTATCAGGCGTAACGTTGACACTTAAGCCCAAACCACACCGGTAGGGACTTCTTGGGACCGTTTTAAGGTTTTAACCACACCAATGCAACTCATTGCAACCGTTTCGGCCCTTATTTGGTGTGGTTTGGGCATAAGGGTTGCCCACGGTAAGAAAATAAATTTGGCCTTTTGGCAGTTGAGTAACTGGTAGAATGTGGTCCCTGAAGCCGGTGGGATCTGTGGGGATAATAGATTATTGTGATTAGCAAAATAGCGAATTTGAAAGAATCTGAATAAGTCAGAATGTTGAAGATTAAAGTACATGTAGAGTGTGATTGGGTGAAGCTGGCAAACGTGCCGTCTATATAGAAGTCTCCTAGGCAAGACAGCCCTTGTCTAGACCAGGTGGAGAATCTTCTATCAGTGATGCTTGTTACATACCTGTGTAGCTAGACAGAGTGTTGTCTAATGTTGTCTAATTTGTTGCCAATTATTTAAGGTGGATATAACAAAAGGATTAGAAGACTGCTGCATGTTAAAGCTTTCAAGGATGAAGAGTGACATGAGTTAGATTCCAATTGAAGCCTGCAGCTGTCCTCTGTATCTGAAATCCAGAGTGCAATCTTGTACATTTGCTGCCCAATAGTAAAACTGAAAGTTAGGTAAACCAAGTCCACCGTTTTACTCCCTTTGGAGTAGAGGTTTACATATTGTTTTCTCTCGACTTGACTATTGTAATGCCCTTTTTTCCGGCCTACCAAAGAAAACAACTGATAGATTGCAACTGGTACAAAATGCGGCAACTAAACAGTGATGTAAATAGGTTTTCAATGTAATGGGGTTCCAGACCCCCAGGAATGCGCCCAGGGGGCCGGGCCGGTTCCGGCGTGCCGTTACCGTGTGGCAGTCCCTCTACTGTACCCTCTACTGTACTGTCACTGTAATGTATTGGCACCCCCCGAAAGCATCATATATACAGTTAATATACAGTTAATACGTTAGGGAGTGGTTGCACCACTCAAAAATAATAATAAAACATTTTTAATAAAAAAAAATATATATAGAAATATCAAATAGGCCTATACAGTATATATTTTTATGTAGGCTAGTAGTATTAGCAAGCACAACTCAGTAAGAAATACTAATAATGGGCAACAGTGGATTTAACATAGCTTAATATACCAACCAAAAGTTGCAGTTGCAATTATTGTACTTAGCCAAAATGCAAATAGGTTTGCCATTGTGGATGTAAAATAATTTATTTGGAAAAGTGGAACTTAGAAGTCACTTGAGTCCCTGTCTACAGGGAAGAATAAAAAGACAGATTCACAAGCTCTCAACGCGCCGCTGCCGCGACGCGTTGAGAACCTGCAGATGCGCCTGTCTCTGCAGCGCCGTTTACAACGTGTTGAGACTAGCTTGTAGATGAACGTGAACGAACCCTGACACCAGCGCTGCAAAAACAAACGCGTTGAGAACCCGCAGATGTGTCCATCTCTGCAGCGCCGTTTGCAGCGCGTTGAGAGCTTGTAGATCTGTCTGTTTTTGCAGCGCTGGTGTCAGGATTCGTTCACGTTACAGGCGGACATGAAGTGAAGTTCAATCAGTGCGTTGAATCAGCAGCAGCAACAAGCTAATAGCCAACACCACCACCACCAGTCTGTTAGCATAGCTTGTTGCTAACGATTTGTCACTCCGTCTTTTTCTTTTCTCTCTTTTATTATTTTTCCCCCCGACTTCACGGGTCGCGCATTGGGTTGTGATGAGACCCGATGTTGCAGCCTGTGTGTGACCGAAAGAGTGCTAGACTTCCACGTAGAACAGTGTGTGACCGAAAGAGTGCTAGACTTCCACGTAGAACAGTGTGTGACCGAGAGAGTGCCATAGTCTTCAGTGCAGCCAGGATAAAGTTGCGTCCACAGGATGCAGAGGCTGTTGCTTTATTGCGTCCCATAACTATAAAGTGCGTTTTGGGACGCAAAACGCACCCTATTTACATCACTGAACTAAAGTTTTAACAAAAACTAAGATGAGAGATCACGTTACCCCGGTTTTAGCCTCACTACACTGACTCCTGGTGGTTTTTATGATTGATTTTAAAATTATTTTACTCGTTTATAAAGCTCTTAATGGTCTTGCACCTTCCTATCTCCACGATTGTTTGCCTAGATATGTCCCTAACCACCCCCTCAGGTCCTCCACTGCTGGCCTACTCGAACTCCGTAAAAGGGTGGTTACTAAAAAATATGGTGAGGCAGCCTTCTGCTTTTATGGGCCAACGGCCTGGAATAAACTACCACTACAGCTCAGACAGTCGCCCTATATAGACATTTTTAAGACACAGCTTAAAACTCATCTCTTCACTCTTGCTTTTAGTTGAGTTTTAAATCTCTGTTCTTATTTTTGTACTGATCTGCCACTGTTTTATGCTCTTTGCTATTGTCCTATTGTTTTAACTGCCGGCCTGTTTTAATATTGTTCTTGTTTATGTTTTTATTATTTTTATTCTGCTCTGTAAAGCACTTTGGGCTGCATTTATGTATGAAAGGTGCTATATAAATAAAGTTTATTATTATTATTATATTCTTGGGGTTTTTCCATTCCAAATAAAATTCTCACTCACCAGTTTACGGAAAAACTCTTTAGGTAGAAAGATGGGTAGATTTTGGAACAAGTACAGGTATTTAGGGAGTATATTCATTTTAATGGATTGTACACGGCTTGCGAGGGAAAGGGGCAACGTGTTCCATCTGTGCAGGTCAGTTTTTACTTTTGTTGTTAGAGATTAACCAATTGGCCAAGGCGATCCCCCAATATTAGATTGGGGTATCGCCTTGGCCAATTGGTTAATAGGGAAGCATTAACACAGCGCTCTTGACTAGGAAACCCATCCTGGTGGAGAAAACGTGCTCTACGGAGTGCCCTTTCTTGTTTGTATTGTACTAGAATTTCGCGGGCCTTCGGCCCGCTCATCCTAACGCGATGCGTCGCAAATGGGAAGAAGGCAATGGCAAGCCATGATGTTTTCATTTATGCATTTGCTTGGAAAGCGCAAAGTTGCCAAGTTGGCTGAGTGGCCCTGTTTGGTTTTGTGTATGTGCGTATGAAAGCGAGCATGGCAAGGCGCAGGAACAGTATACTGTACTGTACTGTACTGTAAGTCTTTGTACTGTACTGTAGTCATGTGTACTGTACTGTACTGTTCTCTGTACTGTTGTATTAGTGTTTTTTTATTATTATTATTATTACATGGATTAATATTCTGATGTACTGTACTGTACTGTTCTCTGTACTGTTGATATTATAGTTAGTAGTGTTGTGTTATTATTTATTATTATTATTATTATTATTATTACATGGATTAATATTCTGATGTGAGCTTTCTTTCTGTACTGTACTGTACTCATGTGTACTGTAGTGTTCGCTGTATTGTTGATATTATTGTTGTTATTAGTGTAGTGTTGTTATTTATTATTATTATTATGATTGAAAGAGCATGGCAAGGCGCAGGAACAGTATACTGTACTGTACTGTACTCATGTGTACTGTACTGTTCTCTGTACTGTTGTTAGTGTTGTGTGCTTATTTATTGTTATTATTATTATTACATGGATTAATATTCTGATGTACTGTACTGTTCTCTGTACTGTTGATATTATAGTTATTAGTGTTGTGTTATTATGTTTGATTATTATTATTATTATTACATGGATTAATATTCTGATGTGAGCTTTCTTTCTGTACTGTACTCATGTGTACTGTACTGTTCTGTACTGTTGTTATGATTAGTGTAGTGTTGTAATTGTGTATTATTATTATTATTATTAGCGTTTTGTGGCGTGTGTGTGTGTGTGTGTGCCATTGCAGCTGCATCGCGAGGCGATCCAAATTCCCCCCCCCCCCCCCGCGCACGCACGCACGCACACACCACACACACACACGTGTCTGCAGTGACACTGCGTTGTACACAGCTGTTCTATTTCATCCTTACTGACTGCCAGAGGCAGTGCTTAACACTGGACGCCAATCATCCAGTGTTAAGCAGTCATCCAGGATTCATAGAACCATAGTTACATACGTGACTTACGTTTTGTGTTGCAGCGCGTTGTTGCAGCGTGTGCGTGTAGTGTTGTTGTTGTTATCCATATATGCGCCTCGGTTCGTCCCGATTGTACCAGGCCAGGTGTCGACGCGGTCGTGTTTGCATGATTGTAACTGTGTATGTAATCGCGGCGCTCTCCATCCAAGTTAGAATCAGTGTAGAACCTGTGTTGTTGTTCTTCGTCTTCTTCTACTTTTGGTTTCCGGCAGGCTGTACACTGTGTGTGTGTGTGTGTGTGTGTGCGCGCGCGCACGCACGTGTGTGTGTGTGTGTGTGTGTGTGTGTGTGTGTGCGTGTGTGTGTGTGTACCGTGTAACTTCCGGTAGTGTTTCCGGAAGTGTGAAAGGTAACACGAAACACACGTGGGTCACGTGGTGGGGTTTTGAGCCATTGGGAAGGGGTGATGTAGTGTTGCCAGGTCGACGTATTGTAAGCGAGTGGTAGTGTGTGAAAGTATAGGCTGTAGGCTGTAGGAAGTCAGGGTTTGCGGCCTTGTTTACATAGACGTGGCAACAATGTTTGACAATGTTGGCGGCGCAGCCAATGAAAAGAGTGGAATCACGGGATGCAGTGTTGCCAGGTCTGCGAATTGTAAGCGAGTTGTAAGTAGCGTGTTGAATGGCATTTTGTCTGTGCTTGTTTGCATAGACGTGGCAACAAATTAGGCGGGGGTGTCGGTGCTTGTGGCGTGTTTGTGTTTATTATTGATATTGCTGTTGTTTGTGAGTGTGGACGGGAGTCGGCTGTAGTGGCAGTGCAATGACAGTTTTTACGCGGGTGTTGTTGAGTGTGGCCGTGCGGCGCGACATGAGGAGATAGCCGTGGATCGACGCGGAGGGTAAGACTGTGTCGTGTTAGTGTGTTGTTGCAGTGTGTGTTGCAGCGTGTTGCAGCGTGTCAGTGACGTAGTAGCTGGTGACTTTATGTTCCTTTCCTGGGCTTGGGCACATGTTTTCAAATGTATAATAGATTGTATTGTATTGTACTATACATATTACTATACTATATTGAGGATTGTGGGAAAAGGATGCTGCTAGGACCATGAGTGAATATCCAGGGTTGGGAAGATTTAAAAAAAATGTTAAAAGACTACTGATGATGACTAATGATCTAATCAGCAACCTAATAAGTAACAGATTACTTATAGTGTTTTGGATTGCTCTAAAATCAATTGAATGCAATCTTCTCAACCCTGTGAGTATCTGTGACTGAGGCATTATATATATATATATTCCAGTCCACTGGTTTATAGTGTCAATAGAATTAACAGCCCTTTAAGGGTTGAAATTGTTCCTCCGGTACGTCGTCTGATTACCGGTAGTCTGACTTCTGGGAAGAAACAATTGCACACATGATTATTGATTAGCTAAACATAACCACCTCTGTAACCACCTCAGCTAATCAAATCAACTTGTATGCTCACACAGTCAATCACAGATCCATCAACCAAAATATGCACACAGTTGAAGCTGTAAAAACAAAGCCTGATTCATTCTTTGTCATACGACAAAGTATAATCATGTCCGATACAACACAATTTCATGGCGCAACGCAATTCACAGTGCGACCCGCAAAGGCTGCAATGCCTGTCTGCAATGTTTGCCAGGGCAACACCGATGTGCAACACTGGCATACGACTGGGTATACATTATTAAGCATAATGATAATTATAAATAATTAAGCATGAATAATTAAGCTTATGCAGGGTGAATTCAGATGTCGTTTCAACCACACCAAATGACCTGAACGCCAAACATACCGGAGGCTTGAGCTACAGTATACGGAAAGTAAACGAGAAGAGGATAATGTGAAGTGAACAAATGGGATCCACTCTCTCTATCCTGTTTTAGTCCAAACAACAACGTGCTCCCCACTGTGCATTAGTAATGGTATCTTCGGGCTAAACAGCACTGCATTTCCGAGCAGGATAATTTGTAAGAGTCCTAATGAAGTATTGAAGAAAATATAGACTCTCTCTCTCTCTCTCACTCTCTCTCTCTCTCACTCTCAATTTCAATTTAAAAATGCTTTATTGGCATGATAAATGTCTTACATTGCCAAAGCATACAAAACAAATTATAACATTGTGTATACAGAGACAACAAGTGAATAACAAACATCCTAGCAATAATGAATAACAAGCAATATAGCAATAACGAAAAGAAGCGAACAACAAATGGAGACAATGATAACAGTTATAGGCTCTTCTGACCACTGGCTGTTCCTCAGTTGATGACAACTGTATTGTGCTGCCAAAAAGGTGCATTTAGGCTGTTCTCCTAGAACGTATTGAAGTGATGAGTTATTAATGGTCAGTTCAAATTATTTATATTTTCCTTTCATTTCAGGGAAGAATGATGCTCTAATGTCTTATTGTCACATTGTAGCAGAAATGTAGCTCTGACTCTCCTTGAGAGCAGAGTGAACACAGTCTGTCTTAAAGGCAGCCAGTTCTGCTTGTGTCTGCCTGTTTCTATTGCCAGGCGGTGGTCACTGAGTCTGTACATAGTCAACATGATAACATCTTTCTCAGTTTTGGATCAGTAACAGCGCTCAGGTAATTTGCCACTGTGTATTCTCGGTTGAGGGCCAAATAGCATTCTAATTTACTTTGGGTTTTTGTTGTGTTTTTCCAATAGGTGATATAATTTTCTTGTTGCATTTTGATAATTTGTTTAGTGGAGGTTGTTTTAGTCAGGGGAGGGGTGGTGGAGGCAAGTCTCAGGACCAGCTGACTGATGGGACTGATGTTCTCCTCTTGGCCTCCTACCCTAGGAGGTAGGGTCACGATTTTGAAGGTGCGATGTTAATGCTCTTTTTGGAATGTTAATTAGAAGAGGAAATTGGCCAAGTTCCGCTCTGTATGCATTGTTGCATGCAAGTGTTTTTGTATTGACAAAATTCTGTGTGAATAGTTTCAATTGGATGTTTGTCCCAATTAGAAAATTCCTGATTTGCCAGGTTGCCCCACAATTCACTACCATACAGGGCATTTGGTTAAATAATTGATTTGAAAATGTTCAGCCAAATTCGAATTGGAATATTAATTTTGACAGATTTTCTAATTATATAGAAAGCCCCTCTTGCCTTTTCCCTCAGGTCATTCACAGCCATATTACAATGGAACACATTTTAACCCCTGTATGTGTGTGTGTGTGTGTGTGTGTGCGTGCGTGCGTGCGTGCGTGCGTGCGTGCGTGCGTGCGTGTGTGCGTGCGTGCGTGCGTGCGTGCGTGCGTGCGTGTTCTATGTTGGATGCAGCCTAGTACAAATGGATATCTGTTCCCCTGACATCTGGACCGCTTCTGGAAAAGCATGATTCAGTTTTTGTCTTTTTCATAGTGATTGTCAGGGCCCAGGTCTGACAGAAGTGTTGCAGATGATCTAGGCCAGGGGTTCTCAACCCGTGGGTCGTGACCCCTCGGGGGGTCGCCAAATTATTATTATTATTATTATTTTTTTAACTGAATTGCTGGAAAATGGAAATGAAGAGTTTACATGGTACACATAGTACATCATGCATACTCCTCCCTAATGATTATATCTGGTTTCAGTATTTATTTATTCATGTATTATTATATGGTGTATTGTCTCTATTATTAAGGTTATTGTAGCAGTCAATTTATATTGGGGGTCGGGAGGGGGCGGGCGGGGGTCCCGAGACATTGCCAAAGCATCTCCGGGGGTCCCCGGCCAAAAACGTGGAGAACCCCTGATCTAGGCTACTGTAGTCCTTCTTTACAGTTGGACAGCAGCACTAGATCATCTGCAAACGGCAAGTATTTGATCTCTGTATTCCCAAGGGAGGCCAGGGGGCTTTTTGCCAATTCATTTAGCAAGCCCTCATGCCAAATTGAGTCAAATGCCTTTTCAAAATATACAAAGCAGGTGAAATGTTTCGATTTGTTTTGATTCACATGTTTTTCTACAATGGTGTGGAGTGTGTAAGTTAGTTAGTTAGTTACTGCGAGAGTGAGTGAGAAATGTGTAAATATACAGTAGGCTGGATACACCCAAGCTATCTTGAAATGTAAGTCCTTCTGGCTAAAGTGGAATAGGCTACACCACAGAGTGTAACTTAAAAAACTTCAAAATGACAAATACAGGATTTTACAGCAGTCTACAGTATAATGATGAGCAATGATTTCACTCTTTCTTACTACTGTAATAATGGCCTCATTGTGACACATGCTGCATGCACATGACCTCCACGACAACTGTGCAAGGTGTGTATAAAGTTTAATCCCTCCAGGAGCATCAACAATCACTAACACCTTTTGCCACACTTTATCACATTTTTTTATTTCATTTTTATTTCATTTTTAAAGAGATTGTTAGTGCTCCTGATGGGTTTAAAATTTTAAACAGCTTCATACAAAATGGAAGACAGCTCCACAATTGAACTATTTCCACAAATGGGTAGCTGAAGATGATAGCATAAATTGTATTTCATTGAAGAATGAAGAATGAATCTATTCCTTACTTTTTTTTAAATGTAATGCATTTTTTAAAGGTTTTTAATGTAATATCTAGCAGGCTATTCTGGGAAGATTTAAGGGACTTCTCTGTGCCTCTCCCATGCTATTCGCGGTCCCGTTCCAGAACTGGTTGTGGCTCTCAGTTTTGCTTCTGTGAAACCATATACAGTTAAAATAGTAAAAATATATATAGTTAAAAGGAAAGGTTATCAACCTTGTAACAAAGAACATGGTTGATAACATACAAGTGTATGCAAGCTCCTGTAGAAGTTAAACATTGCAAATGCAGCAGGATATTAAAGAATGGTTGGTTGGTTGGTTGGTAAGTAATCTCTCAAGACAGATTCAGAAAAATCACACTTTCAAGTGAAGGGCACCTTTGGGGCACGCACAAAGTCCATAGACTTCGCTGCCACATAACGTCACACACAGCCAGACGTTGGGCTAGCACCCCTCAAAAACAGTCTACATCCTATTGGGAATGTAGATGGAAAAGTTCTCCTATATCCCTACAAAGGCATAATGTGAATTCTGTTTCAGAGTACAGGCTTTCTTTCATTTGTAACGAATCCAAAACAACTTTACAGCACAACTTCCTCATAGATCCCACTTCACAGTGTGCTCATTTTACAGCTGTTTGAAAGCGCAAATGTTGCGATCTGTGATCTTCTCTGTGGCGTGGAGGTTTTCATTTTCTCCATGGCCCCTGTGGTCACTGTCAGCATCTGGCTTCCTTCAATTCCTTCTGAAGAGCCAACATGAATGAACTGACAGAGATCACAGGGTGCATGACCCCCATGTCCAACAGAAAATAGGCTTTATATGATAGGATTTAACTCCAACAGAATTCTATCAAAGTGACACTGCCACACACAAACACACTCAATGGTGAAACAAGGTCCAACAAGGACATCTGCCTCACTGCCAACAAGGATCAAAGTTAGCAAAGCAAAGTTACTATATTTACCCAGGGTATCTGGGCTAAGCTCAAGAACTTGTTTCCAGCCAGGCCCTGCTCATAGAACATTTCATGGTAGTGGTTCAATGCCTTGCTCAAGGGCACTTCAGCGGTGGTAATTTGAACGTGTCGGACCGCTGATTCGAACTGGCGACCTTCCGGTATCAAGACCGCTCCGCAATCCGTTCGGCCACCGCTGCCACCAATCACAGATAGAGAGGAAGAGAGGAATATGTAGAAGAATGACTCAGAGTGTGTTATTTAGAGGAATAAAAGGGCCAACAGAATAAAGAGGAGGTTTCTATACATAGCTCTTTCATATGGACTCCTTCAGGCTTTGCATTCATACTGTAGAGTCGCAGATAAGGCCATCAACCCAATCTGGACTTTCAAGACCAAACCCAACGCCACAGAGAAGAGCTGCATCGCAACGGAGAAGGAAATTCTACAGTGCTTCAGGGCCTGATATAACGAAAGGAAATTTACAATTGATTAAGTTATTGTTCTAAAGCCGTAAAGGATTTGCTTTAAATTATAGAAGAGGTACAATTCAGAGTGAAGAGACATTTTCCTCCCTTCATTTCTTCCTGCCCTAAATTCACTGTAGTGCACAGCAAAGTGTCAGGGCTCAGCCAGACTAACATACAGTATAGTGTAACATTACACAGCACACATACTGTAGATGCAGCTACACATCCTGCACCATTCAGAATTTCAAATGAAGCCATTGTCAATGCAGTCAAGGTAAGTACTGTTGCTGCAGTTTGTTAGATATTTTGTTGGTTACTGTATTCATTCATTGTACTAAAGCAGATGGACATTAGGGCTGCAAATGGTCCATTTGCTGTAAGTCAGATTTTGTGTTGTGTTGGTTTGTGACGCACAGGTTCTCCACCAACATGAAGAGAGAAATATGAGGAACGCATGAAACTGCAGCCTACAGTCCCCCGGGGTTTGTTTTACTTGTGCGCACGCACGCACACGCACACGCACACGCACACACACACACACACACACACACACACACACACACACACACACACACACACACACACACACACGCACACACACAGCATTCCCCATTTGTTCCACATCAAAGAATTACAACCACAGTATCAGCACATTATATGAAACATATACCATTCGATCGTTTCTGCTCCAGGCAGCACACCTGGACAGTGGCCCCAAAGTCCCATGAGAGAAACACTAACAGTATTCATCACTGAAACACACACGCAGGCATCCACGTGTGGATGTTGCTGTTGTTGTTAAGATTGAATTTGATATACTATATTGCCAATTGTCCAGTTTGTAGAGCAATGCCTGGGACTGTAGCGGTGCTAAGCAGTGTATATAGCAGGAAATAAGTCATTCTCTTGTTTTAGATAAAAATGTGACTTAAATAATTATAAAAATTTCATTTCTCTTTTCCACAGAAAGGGGAGTATGTTCTGAGTAATAGAGAAATAGTGAAGGACTCCTCACATTATTCTTTTTTAACTATAAAAATAATCTCTTTGCATTACAGTAGGTGATTTACTGCAAACTAGGAAAAAAAGCCTCCTTCAGGGGTTTGGCCACTTCCTATGTGAAGTGGCCAAATTAACCGCTGTCTGTTCCCCAGACGGATACAGGTCCAGTGCAGGGAAGCTAAATATTGTGGGCAGCTTAACGTTAAATGGGCAGTTTTTTTCTCCAAAATGTGTAGTACTGTACATCATCAGAGCTACATTTATACTTCAAGTTGTTGGCCCAAAATGAGTGCATATACAGTAGGCCTACAGTACAGGTTTTGTAATAATTCATAGCATTAGTAGAAATATTGGACTTTAATTGTACTGCAAAGTCTGCAATTAAGACATTGAAAGAAAGTATTATCTATTTGGCCCCTCATTTGAAAAAGAAATGTAAAAAAGTAAATAAAACAGTTAGGCATTGTTGTTGCTGACCTCCCAGCTGTCATGTTTCAGCTGTATGAGCAGAGATGAGGAGACAATGTAGCTATAGCTGATAATCATATCAGGTATAGCACACAAACATTATTTGGCCTATCTCTGCCTGGATGTTTTTCCGTCTATGCACACGTGTGTATGCACACTAGGCCAAGGAAGAACCCCAACCTCAAATCTGAACCCTTGCCCTCATTTGGAGTCATCATAGACACCTGATGACATAGATATAATATGACAGACATGAAGTCTGAGATCAACACTGGCTGAGATTAAGATGGCGCCACGTACGGCAGCTTCGTGTGCTCCTCTCAGCCAACGCTGTTTCTTACTTTTTGTATGTCTTTTTTATTTTTGTATAAGCTCCACTGCAGCCGCACTGTTGAGCTATGACAGACAGAGACTCATGAGTCTAAAGGATTCTGTGATCGTGCGACAAATACTGGTGCGTAGCGGCGACGCGCGGACTGAAGCGTCGGGTTTCCCAGCAACCATGGACCGCAGAAGGCGCGCACGTCGACGGGGAAAAAGGTCGGGTCTACAGGCTCGACTCGACCGGAGACCTGACGAAACTTATTTTATCCAACGTCAACTCCCTGGATAATAAAATGGATGCACTCCGCGCCAGGATAAAGTACAACAAGGAAACGAAACATTGTAATGTGATATGCCTAACGGAGACGCACCTGAAGCCACTCGACCCCATAACATCACCGGATGGTTTTTCCATGTTCCGAATGGACAGAGACAATGGAATAACGGAAAAGTCAAAAGGTGGGGGAGTGTGCTTCATGATTAATGACAATTGGTGTAATTATAACTCTATACACAAGCTAAAATCATTTTGCTCTCCAGATCTGGAATACCTTGCCCTGCTCTGTAGAGCTTATTTTTTGTCAAGAGAGTTTTCAGCTGTAATTCTTTTTGCTGTGTACATTCATCCCAGAGCTAACACCGAGCTTGCATGTAAGGAATTGCACAAAGCCATAAATGATGCTGAAAATCTTCATCCTCACACGTTGCTTGTGGCTTTGGCGGACTTTAATCAGGCATCCTTGAAAAAAGTTATGCCAAAAATGTACCAGCAGTGAAAACTCGCCTTGACAAGACATTAGACCATTGCTACACATCTATTAAACACGCATATAAATCGCTAGTACGCCCAGCTTTTGGGAAATATGACCATTCATCTGTGTTTCTCATGCCTGCCTACAGACAAAAGATTAAACAGACAGCTGACCAAAACAGTCCAGCGCTGGTCAGAGGAGTCTGACTTTGTGCTGCAAGACGCTTTTGAATCAATGGCCAGTGTTTGAAGAGGCAGCAGAGGGAAACATAGATGAATATGCAGACATCGTACTGTCTGTGATTAAGACAGTATGCATAGATGATGTAGTCCCTACAAAGACGATCAGAACACTTTTTTTTTGCGATTTCTGACAGGCTCAATGCATGTGCACACATCCACAGAAAGACTATAGTTTAAATAAGAATAAATGCTGATAGTTATATAATCAATGCCAAAATATTAAGACAAATGTATTTTTCCATAGTCCGAGTAGAGTAGTCACTGCTTGCCTGTGTAGGTATAGTAGTGAGTGAGAGGCTGTTTAGCTCTGTGGGTTTTTATACCATAGTTCTGTTCTGATATGCATGACTATTATGCACAAGTCAAGTTGTGCATCACAACGCCCCCCCGTGTTGTGATGCACAACATGGGGGATAGCGGTCAAACAAGAGAACAAACAAACTCTGCAGTTGATGGCCCGATACACATGTCTGGGGCCATCACTGCAAGCTATTCTAAATCCACGTTCTGTGTATTGGTATACGGGCTGCCTGTCAGTCTGACACCTGCTCACTCCGGGATCTACTTGAATGGCTCGTGCAAGTTACTGGTAGCTCCCGAACCCCTGGTTGGTTACCCCTGATCCAAATGATAAGCCATGGCTAAACAGAGCTGTGCGCGAGGCCATACAGAGAGACATGGGTTTCAGATATGGAGATGAGGAAGAGAAAAAACACACACGTATGCTCTGCGCAAAACTTTGAAAACAGCTATAAGGGAATTGAAGCCCATTTCCGAGCAAAATAAAACGCTACCCCCCCAACCCCCCACCCCCCTTCTTGCACTATCAGGCTGTAATTGCACCTGTTAAACTAAAATTGCATACGGAACATAACCTCATAAACATAAACTAAATCGTGTTGTACTGTATATGGAAGCTGTTCACATAAAGTTTACCTACTTTACTACTACAGGGAAAACATGCACATGTACATATGTTACTATTTTATTTAACTTTTGACCTTTGAATGCTCTTTCTTGCACTCTTATTCCATCCCTTTGTTTGCTGTGCTTGCTGTGTTTTGTTGTTTGAATGTTATGCTAACTATATGCTGCTGCATTGTCTGTAAGGAAGCCAAACAAAAATAAGTTTTACTCTTATGTACCTGTACGCAAGATGTAACAATAAAGTACAACCTTGAACCTTGAACCTTGGAGCCGCGCCGTTCCTATGTGGATCCCGAGATCCACATGATTAGATTAGTCTTCTTTGAAAGGGAAAGACAGAAATCCATTGCACCTCTGTGTGGAGAGGCGCCCAGTTGGGCAGGTAGACAGATGGACAACAACACTATAGCCTACAGTATATCAGACAGATGGAAAGCAATCGGGCAGACAGATGGACAGATAGTCGGATGGGACAGTTGAGTCAGATGGGATAGTCTGCCATAGGCTGATAAACAGAGAGTCAGACTGGTGTAGCAAATGAGATTGCTGAATGTCAGGTGAGGACAGAGTTGCAGCACATATAGCATTTGTAGCAGGATTAATGCTGTGACATTTACAGCAGCATGGCCTCTGAACTTCTGAACAAAGAATTTGTTAAAATCTTACATTGTATGAAAATGTCATGTTTGAACTGAACTTTTCGCAAAGTTGCAAACACACTATTGTACATCATTATCAAATGACATCACAAGCTTTGACATCAGTGCACTCACTGAAAAGCCATATTGAGATTTGTGTGTACTGCGAAGTGTGCTTGCTTTATTCAATCAAGACAATATTTCACACTGTATGGTTTAGCCATACAGTGTGAGAAGACCGACAGTGCAGGGAGAGCATGGCATCGGGGTAAAAATAGTCTTTAAATTTTTAATTGAGATATTATATAAATTGACGTTAAAAAAAACGTAAAATAAATAATAATAAATAAAAAATCACGACGCTGTCGTCGCATGCCGGCCCCCCAAAACGAGTCCTGGACAGAACTTGGTCCCAGGCAAAACCTAATTACCTACCCCTGGTTTAGCCTATCTGCCAATGCTTTGTAAAGAAATGTCAGTGTCAGCTACACCAAAAATAAATGGGAGAATATGTTCCCTCTGCCTAATGTTCCTTCAGTGTTCCTATCCACAAGCCTAACCCTTACCCGAGGGAACATAATAGGTAACATAGGCGTGACTGCTCAGGAGCATGTGAAATAAATCCTCTTTATTTTGTCTGTCTGGATAGCTGAACTGCATAATAATGGATGTGGGGAAATGCTTTGTGATGAATTATGGTAGTACTTCCAGCCTTTGCCTGGTTTATTACTTTGCAGTGCATTATCCAAAATATACAACGCATGACTATTTTGCTAGCTGTATCAAAAGGCCCTGGATGGGCACAAGAATGCTACGAATGGTACTTAATGTCACATGGGAGGGCCGCATCAGAAACGTGTACCTCTACCTATACAGAGCCATACCGTGTGTGGGTTAGGGTCACAGATAAGGTCAGAGAGAAGGATGAGGCTGGCTGGGCACTGCGCCAGGCATCCGGAACTGATGTTAAGCCCGCTAATACTGTGGGAGCCAACACATGGCAGAACCAGGAGGGGAAAGAGGCGCATCACCTACTGTAAGTAGATGGTGTTCTTTGGCTCTTCTCTATTTTTGGGGGGGTGATCATTATTTCTATACTGCATAATACTGTAACAAGACAAGTCTGACTGCTGTTGTGTGACATCAGCCAATATCAAGTGGCTATTAACAGGGTCCAAGCATAGGAGGAGGCAATGAATAGACTCAACTTACATTAACTATTGTACATTAATTTGTCAACCCCTCAACTCTATGGTTATAATACTTTGAATTGACATTATATTATAGGAAACCCAGAACACTTTGTAATTAAGACCAGTCTCTGTTAATTACCCCTCAGACTCCGGAGCAAATTAAACGTCCTATTATTCCTCTCTTTCTGTCTCTCTGGCGTGTATCTCACTATCTGGCAGACACCACATCATAAGCCCTATTTTCTAAATTGCCAAAAATAGGGACGCCGTCGCCAGGGTCAAAGTGAGTAACTGACTCCCACTTCCAGCTGCCCCATTTTCTCTCATCTACTCAATATCCATTTAGCCTCTTCAGTTCTTAATGTCTTAATGCCTATTGTAATGAGGAGGATGTATGTAGTTTAGTTCTCCATTATGCTTCTAGCATCCTGTTAACAGCTTCCAAGGTTATAGGTGATCATCACTAAATCATTGGGTGGGTGGGTGGGTGGACAGACGGACGGACGGACGGACGGACGGTCTTGACTCGAGAGTTGCAACTGAGGGCACTGTCCTTGGACCAGAGACAGAGAGGCAGAGTGGTCGTCTCTCTGGGGAAGTTGACCGGGGGCGGGGCTGAGCTCAACAATAATGATGTGTTAAAGGGTCAGCACCCCCCCCCCCCCCCCCCCCTGACCGGGGCTGAGCTCAACAATAATGATGTGTTAAAGGGTCACGACCAAAAGTCCAAAAGTCTTTAGTTCAGAGTAACATTTAGAAACTGGCTGGCGAGTCTATTTCCAAATGAAGTTCCAAAATAAACACAATAGCTCATCATCAAGTTTGCACTGTAAAATCCTGTCATTTTAACAACTAGGTAAAAACATCTGTAGGTAAATTTTACACTTGGAATTCACACTCAATATTTTATCACTTTCAAGTGATAGTCCCTAGTAGTATATAGGGCTTGCGTAAGAGGTAATAATTATTCTATGACGTTTTAGTGTCAACATACAGTATACAGTATGTGTATTATATACTCACATAACACATAACAAGAAGACATGTTTACAGCCTTGGTGTTAGGGGTTACTGTATGTCAGCTTATTTCTCCACCCTGACTGGCTGACCTTTCTGATGTCAGTATGAACTCATAGCATCCTAGCTGACCGCACACACGCAGGATAACGCACGCACGCACACACGCATGCAGGCACACACGCACACACACACACACACACACACACACACACACACACTATGTGAAGGTCATAGGGAGGACATATATATAGGAAAAATGTCTCAGGACTGCGATGTGTTCTAAATGTAATTTCTCAGGACGGCCAGAGAGATGAAAACAACTTCCATCATTTCTCTCCTCTTAAGTCTGTCCCCTGGGCAACCCCCTATCCTGTCACATCCACTACCACCCCCCCCCCCCCTCTCCCCTTCAAACCTGTACAGAGAGAGAGAGAGAGAGAGAGAGAGAGATAGCGAGAGATAGAGAGAGAGAGCTAGAGAGAGAGAGAGAGAGACAGAGAGGGAGAGAGAGAGAGAGAGAGAGAGAGAGAGAGAGAGAGAGAGAGAGAGAGCTAGGACAAGGTGAAAAATCAGTAGAGCAGAGATAGAAGGAGCAGTGATCGTGGTGGCCTCTGTTCCAGATATAGATAGCACAACTCCCACACTAATTCCTTTGTTTCTTTTTTTCACAGTGACAGGAATAGGCTCCTGATTATTCCCACCAAGCATTATCCAGCTCAAATTATATCTTGTCACGCTAAACAAAATCGCCCATCCTTCCCTCTGCCAAGTGCTGTCAGCTATATAGGCCTGAGTTGGAAATATAGTTTAATTATGGTCAGGTAGGAGGAGGACTGTGCGTGTGTGTGTGTGTGTGTGTGTGTGTGTGTGTGTGTGTGTGTGTGTGTGTGTGTGTGTGTGCGCGCGCGTGCATGCGCGTGCGTGTGTGTTTCCGTCTGCACGTAATGGCACGCGCGAGGGGGTGTGGGGGGCGTGGGCTGGGGGGGTGCTAATAGTGTTTCACCAAGATATCTCTACACCAGGAGAAAAGACATTGTTTATCCCCTCATTGTGCCATTATTGAACCATGCATCAGTCCGCAGAAGCAGACTAATATAATACATCTATCATCGCTGCAGCAAGGAGCAGACTGCCTGGCTCTAGAGAACGCCCTCTAACAGTCTCCTAGGAGCAGACGACCCCGCTGATTCAGGTTGAGCAGTCACACAACGTGACGTCAGGAGTCTGTCTGACTGCTCTCACACCTTGGTTGCAGAGGTGGCAAACATGGACGTCATTACTCAATGTAAAAGGGAAATGACTCATCTAAATGTTCTGGTAAAAGTTGTACCATATAAAAGTACATGCATGTGGTTTTGTTTTTAGACTATAGAACTTTGACAATTCAAACTATAGGTAGATAAAAAGGTAAGATCTTACAGGAGGTTTCGAGCAACAATAATTTCCTACATTTTCCAACCATATTATTCCTCACCCAAAGCTGGAAACACTAATCACTTCTAGTCATTCCCCTTGTTGCCAATGTGTCTGTGTGTAGGAGGTATAGCATTCAACCACGGGTGAAATGTAGAAACCTGCAAATACATTTATCCAGGGTTCATCCACCTCTGTTCTGTTTCGCATGTGTTAGGGTTTACATTTGTTAGGAGTTAGGTATTTGATCACTTGTCTGTCTAGATGGAAGCTGATGATTGCAAAAGAATAACACTTCTAAAGGTAGTGGGAAGAAAATATAACATCATCATATTAAATATAACACAATCTTAACGACCTTACATACAACTGCTGCTTATAGTTGTGACGACTTGATCACTTTTTGAGATATTAAAGAAGACACTACGGACATAGTTTCCATGTCGACACACGCAAACACAAATGCACAAGAGCGAAGCACACCAAGTCATTCATGTACACATGAGCTGATGTTGGTTAAACACAGACTGTTGGCTCAAACATGAAACCTAGCATCATCAAAACACTATTTATTTTTAATGGGGCCATGCAGTATAACGGCAGACAGCTGCAGCTAACTTTCAGAAGCCGTATCTCTCGGCCGGCCTCAGACGAGCCCTCCATCGTTGCTTCCAGTCATATCATCCGTCTCCATACATCTGGCCAGCTCGGTGGTGCTTTGCGCTCCTACGCCATTGTTGAGTACATCCACGTATGTTAATGCAGGGGTTCTCAACGTTTTTGGCCGGGGACCCCCGGAAATGCTTTGGCAATGTCTCGGGACCCCCGCCCCGCCCCCTCCCGACCCCCAATATAAATTGACTGCTACAATAACCTTAAACCATTTTGGGAGGGAACCCCTTTTGGTGTTTTAAGCATTGTTATAATTTAGCTATTGAAAAATAGCAGATCTACAAGCTCATAGCGCGCCACCGAGTGGCGCGCTACGAGCTTGTAGGTCTGCTATTTTTGAAAAATCGTGAAAATAAAAATTTAAATTATTATTATTATTTTTTTTAAATAATTTGGGGACCCCCTAAAATAATTTGGCGACCCCCCGAGGGGTCGCGACCCACGGGTTGAGAACCCCTGTGTTAATGTAGGAAGTCCTTGTGACCGGTGCTGTGGTCACGAGGACTTATGCTGTGGGACAGTATGGCCGACATCGAGCTATCAAACTAGTATGGCATTCTTTTAGGGCCAGCTGCGGTTAAACCAGAAAAGTGGAAGGCCAGTAGATTTTACTCTATGACTGACTGCTGGGTGACTGGCGATGAGCAAGGAGAAGGGCAGTGGAGGAAACGGAGCAATTGAGGTAGAGGAGAGGAGGAGGCGGTGATTGAGGGGAATGAGGAGGAGGTGACTGAGGACGGAAGGAGAAAGGTGGATTCAAAGTGACACAGAAAATCAATACAGCGGCCAGGTTTCAATTCGTTCCAAACCGACACACATGAATTCTTTCCTCCCATGCATTCCCAGCTAATGTTGCCTTTCTGCACGCCTGCCCCACCACTGCTTCTGGCCATAGAACTCAAATCCCTGGATATGTGTCAACGGATGGAAAATGAGAACGTGTAGAAGGGACAGGATGACAGAGCTCTTGTGTTGCTAGAAGCAGTGGCAGCGCCGTGACAATATGAACCACAGGAAAGAGCGACGTATGGTTTTATTTTTCTGCTCACATTCCAGCAGGACTTGCAGCAGCAGCATCAACACTATTGTAAAAGTATGGTGTGAGTGTGTGCGTGCACGTATGCATGCCTTCAAAAGTATAGTTGAATTTGAGAAATAGACATTGGTCCTCAGAAGCAATGTCTGTTGTTTTAAGGTTAAAATTTAAGTTTAAATCTAGGCTTCCAAATAGGAAAATATTTTAGTTAGGGGTAGATTTAGTGGTAGTCATATATACTGTAGTGTAGAGCTTTATTAGGGCTGGACCTGATTTATACTTAGTTGTGTGCTGTGTCGTATACAGTGTGTAAATATCCTACATGACTTCTGTGCAACCAATGGCGTCAAACGCATGTCGTCAAGAATTATGGAATGTACGTCTGATGATGTGAAATGCGTCAATTGGGTCAGATTAGCAAAGTTGGTCGTAAATAATGTGTAAATAAAGTGACTAAAGGAGTATGATGACGTGGGGGAGAGGGCACGCCCCCAGCACCCACGGCGTCCCCAGCGGGAATCGAACCCAGGACCTTCTAGCTGTGAGGCGACAGCACTACCGACTGTGCCACCGTGCCCCCCCAAGTGTCCTGGTATTTGCATTAGTTTGAAGAGGACACACATATCCTGTAGGCCTACCCAATATAATAAACCAATTAATAAAAGTAGGCTATCTATACACATGGATAGTTGGATACACAACCCTAAGTGCATAAGACATTTAGTCAAAGCCTACTTCCAATACATTTACTGTATTCACAGCATGGAAATGTGCCACAGCGAGACAGTGCAGGTAATTGGCCTCATGGCTAGAGGCACAATAGGTCTCCAGAATTTACGAGGGCAATTATTACGTAACCTGACTCTGTCAGATGGAAGAGACGCTTGCTTCAAAATCACATTTGTTTCACAACCTACTGTACTTCCATCTGGAAGCTCTGTAGCCCAATCGCTGAAGAAAGTCATACCCTTTTTCAAGCTACTTGGCAGGTGATTGGATGGGATTGGATACAGACTTATAGCAGCACTAGAATTGCCTCTTATGTAGTCATAGCACTTTATAGTATAATATGTATAGTATAGTATAGTATGTATAGTTTATATATATAGTTTCATTATATAGATATTCCACGGTTACGTTCTTATAGCTTACGCATGTTTCATGATAACTACTTTTTATGTATGTGATGACGTATTGCCATGCTTTTTGTTCTTGCTTAATGTAAATCGCTCTGGATTAAGAGAGTCTGCTAAATGCCTAAATTGTAAGTTACCGGTAGGTTCAACACTTTTGAGAAACCCCTCACTATCGTGTTTCAAGTGAAGGTCATGTCTTTGTTTGCTTTCAAGAATAAAAGACAATTTTCCAATTTCAAGGCGATAGGAAAATACAATCGATGGCTTCTCGATGGCGTCACACCCGGTCTCGCCAAGATCCCGCCCACTGCTGCTGCTGATTGGTTCGTTCCGGGCGTGGGAACGCCAATCCCTGAGCGATCCCAGATGGAGGCTGCATTGTGAACTTGTGAATCAATACCGCCTCCGTCTGGCTGAGTCAGGTTAATTATTATGGTGGTATATTATGTGGTCTAGAATCCGGTCCCTATAGAAAGGCATGCCTTTAGAAATGGATTGTCAGGGAGTTTGTTGTCAGATATCATATCATTACTATATTAGTCTCGCGTTGCCTCTCCCAATTTTCAAATGCTTCCGTCATGCAGCTTCCTCCCCACTTCCGTTTCATTTTTTACAGTCGTGCAAATTTATCCTAATATAAATAGAAATCATCTAAGCATATATTGCTTGCTGCTTAGCAGAAAAGGGGGAAAAATGCAAAGATATTTTAAAATATATTTCCATGAACTGAAATGGCAGCTTCCTTACCCAGATGTAGTTCCAGACTAGCATTTGGAGATTATGGAATAGTTGTCTGGCTACGGCAGACTAGTACTTAACT
>NC_136804.1:19215534-19390534 GCF_951216825.1 Electrona antarctica | reverse complement strand
AAAAGAAAAAATAAGTGATATTTGAATTAAGTCAAATCACTGAATATACCTTTAAAAACGTTCGCTCTGAAAGTATATATATTCAAAGATTTGAAGCTCATTTTCACGATTTTTCTAAAATAGCAGATCTACAAGCTCGTAGCGCGGCACTCGGTGCCGCGCTATGAGCTTCAGAGCTTGTAGGTCTACTATTTTTCAATACTTAAAGTTTAAAATAATGCTTAAAACACCAAAAGGGGTTCCCGCCCAAAATGGGTTAATAGAGTCTTCAGGGGATTGGTGGTAACTGAAGATGCTATCAAGTGAAACGGTCTCATGCCTATAGACTTTCCACTGTTCATGGCAGCAGTAATGGTAGGCCAGGGAATGCCATCATCATGACAGGTGTGTGGAGATATTTTGACGTGCCGTCATAGTATTCGGTCACAAACAAATAAACGCACAAAATATGATGGGTAACATTCTTAGGCTACTGATTTCAGGCATTTAGTACAGGAAATATATGGAAAATTAATTGCAAAAAAACCGAACTCAGCTGATTTTGCATCTTCAATATATCCTGAATAACAGAAAAAAAGTTGCCTGGAATTGTCTGAGGGGAAGTGTTGAAAATGGCCTGTACAGTATGGCCACCATTGACATCCTATTATAAGGCAATATTTTCTAAATTTCCTTATGCTTTAAGTAGCATGTGACATATCAAACTAGGGGGTTTGTGCTGACATCATCACATTTTGGCAAGTTGCTATGGCCACATTTAGCCCAATTAGTGTTTTTATGCAAAACTAATGCTTGGAATGGATTCAGCATCATGAAAACCCCCCTAGTTTTTGCAATTAGTTAGAGGTCAAATTACATTATTACTGGACTAATTGGACTAAACTGTTATGTATGCATGCCATACACATGTATGCTATATATCTTTGGAACGGTTAACAGGATCTTTATGTGTGTAGTGCTCAACAGGGGCGGTTCTAGCCTGCCCCACTAGGGTGGGCTGAAATAATATATGTGTGGGGGGGGGGGGGGGGGGGGGGGGGGGTTGGGGGGCAGTCTGCCTCGACTTCCGTGCCTGCCTGAACTATCGTGATGCTCCATTTAGCAGAAAGAAAGACACCGAGATAGGGGAGGGAAGGCAGTGTTCACGTTGACCAGGTGTTTGATCACCATGGCTGCAGTTAGTGAGTGTCTCAGCCTGGAGGACACAGAGGGAACTTAGTTCCACTTCACTGAGTGCAGCAATCAGTTCTGTTCTTTTCTTTTTAGGAAAGCATTTATGTGTCTCGTGTAAATGTTTGCTCTGTCCCCCCTGTCAACTATACGAGAACTAACCTGAACACCTCTCACATGCTCTTCTGGCTCCTTATCGATCAGCTGCCCTGTTTGGTTCCGTCGCGGACAAGATGTCCAGACAAGGGAACGCTCTGCATCTTCTACCAGCAGAAGACCCCACCCTCCCCTCTGGGCCCTCACTTCCTCTCTCGCTCTCTCGCTCTCTCTCTCTCTCTCTCTCTCTCTCTCTCCCCCCCTACACTCCATCTCAACCTTGGCATTCAACCTCAGAATGACCACCATAGCACTGGTCAGTTATGATGCATGATGGGTAATTGGTTTCCATTTAATGACTGTATTCCTTTCCACATGGCCATTCCTGGAGGGCTGTGCCCTCAATTACACACAACACACAGTCACACACACACACACACACACACACACACACACACACACACACACACACACACACACACACACACACACACACACACACACACACACACACACACACACACACACACACACACACAGTCTGATAACCTCTTTAGAGTGGAGGTCAGGTATAGACAATGAACAAGGAATTAAGAAGCGTCCACATTGGAAGTTTTACTGTGTGTGCGTGCGTGTGCGTGTGTGCGTGCGTGCGTGTGTGCGTGCGTGAGTGAGAGAGAGAGAGATTCTGTCAGTATGTCAACGTGTCAAAAGTCATGACATTGGGGCGCCCGCCGGCCCAATGGTCCAGGCACATGCCACATATAGGCTCTGGCCTGGCATTGTGTCGCGTGTTCGAGTCCCGTTCATGACGACCTTTGTTGCGTGTCTCTCCTCTTCTCTCTCTCCTTCTCTCCTGTCTGTCTTCACTGTAACTATCAATAAAGGCACAAAAGCCAAAAACAAATCTTTAAAAAGTCATGACATTGAAGTAGGTCCGATTACAACAGCCATGGAGATCAACAGACGATGTAGCCTATAACTATTGTTACTGTGTTTTATTTTTATTACTACTTTGTTGTTGTGCAAAGAGTGAAAAAGTGGATTTACAAGCTCGAATATAAAAAACAAGCCCACAACGCTTGTGACCAAATAAAACATTTCTAAATTGGTCATTTTATAATCTTACATTGCTGTCACTATTAAAACCTATATCTTGTCATAATCGTGAAGTGCTCTGCTGTTAAAAATCTATCTAAATCTAAATGGTGAGGATAATAATTTCCACCCATTGCTTACAAATCTGATTGAGCAAAATCAGATAACATTTTTGACATACTTCTTTTTGAAGTACTTCATTTGGCTTGCCTTTGAGTACTTAATGTTTCACCCCTCTATGCACATCCACCCAGATTCGGGTTCTGCTCGAGCTTTCTTTCCATTAGCTCAGAAAATGTGGGTCTCTGCCCTGCATAAAGTGTCTTCTTGAGAAAACTCATTGTGATTGTTCACTATAATGAAATGTAATAGAATGTAAATGATATTGATTCATCAGCGACTCTCGAACTTCTCCTCAACATTTTCGTTTTTCAATTATGATCTTAATGCCCCCATCACCACGCCTAAACTGTCATTCATCATAGTAAAGGTCACATTTCAACTGAAGCGTGCCCGAACCGCCTTCCTTCCTTCTCTGTCTCATAAAGACAATGCATGGGGCTGATTTGGGACTCTTGGGAGCAAGATGGTATATGGATGAATACTAATGTGCCCAGGACTGGAATGAGAAGAGTCACCCAAAGGTCCTCTGAGCTAAACAGATTGAATTGAATAACTAGTGAGTGTCATGAGCATAAAAAGAAACATGCTAGCAGAGGCCTGAGAATGATCTTTTAATATATCAAGTTATCAACCCATTAACTCAATATTGATGGCATGAAGGCAGAATGTGGTGTGATAAGGTTTTGATTTGCATCAATATCATCACATTTCTATTCGTATATTTTCTTTTTGAAACTCGATCTCCTCACCCTATGGCCAGTAAAGAGCAGACTTTTGGCAAAGGAAATGTTTTCATAATGCATTTCAAAGGAATACATTATCTCCATTCATCTCCCCTCGTCTATGGCCAACAGCTGTATGTTGTCCAGATTTTGTATTAATGTTGCCGTTTAGTTTTTTTTGTGTATACTTTTGGCCACCCTGCTGCTGTATTTGCACACAACTAGATGTTTATTTTGGACTTTTTCTACACTGGACACACTTAACACACATGATACACTTTTCACTTCACTATAGGCATCTATTGTTGCCTAACAATTTACGATTTAGGAGTTTAGCAGACACTCTTATCCAGAGCGACTAACAATAAGCAAGGTAGTCACATGCATAGAAGAGTTGAGTATTCAGACTGCGGTGGAAAATTGATTCACCTGACAGTCAGTCAGCGACTGGTGACAAAATTGTGCACAAAACTGTGTTGCCTGTTATCATAACATAACAATCAAATTAAAATCAAATTAACTATGGTTGTAAACAGCTAAAGATAATGACTATAAATAACTAATGGATATAACGAGTATGGATATAATGAGGAAAGGCACGCACGCACGCACGCACACACGCACACACACACACACACACACACACACACACACACACACACTATAGTACCAGTCATTTGTTTGCATTTAGGAACAATGTATGAGCATTTCAATTACGTATGTTGCTTGTTTGCATGACGCCTGGTTGATTCCAGTTAAGAGTAATTAATTACAAGTGTAGTAGGCCAATCAATGCAGGTACATAGCTCAAGTGATGCTGGGTTATGAGAACACAGAAGCCTGCTGTCTTATGTAATGCCCGGGATCGGGTCTCCCACGTGGATATCCCTATGACTCAGGGGAGATATTTAGCCAAGTTCCAATACCCAAAATCTCGGCCACTCACTCACACTCGGTCACTCCAGCATGTTGGTGTAACGGTGAAATTGGTGGCCTGCTGAAATATGTGACAATCGTGTAGACAATCACATAATGTCAGTGTCCGAATGTAAATCATTGCAGTTTGTTAGCAGAGTTCAACCTAGCGGTATTTAGGCATTTTTCACCATAACACCGCCATGCTGGAGTGATCTAGTGTGAGTGAACGAGTGTCCAAGATTTTGGGTATTGGAATTTGGCTTTAGACTTTTATTCACAAAATACTAGCATAAATCATCAGTCTGCACCCATCTGGTGCTGGTCTCCTTTACCGCAAATAAGAACACTCAGACCAGCATTTATTTTTCATATTTGTTCCAAAGATTATCTACGGTAACTAACAATTGTTGACTCTACCTGAGCTATACACAAGTCATGGCTATAATGTATTCCAATATATCAGAGAATGAGAGATGATGCATTTTCACCCTACAGCTGTGAGACAGGGAATAGTTGGAGATGATTCAGGGCTTTCATACTGCAATGATCTGTGGAAGGCTGATCTGAATTCCATGGAACAACTCAAAGCCTGGAGTCTGTGTGCACACATCAAACTAAGCTCCAGATAACCTTCTGTGACACACTGGCTGCCATTGACGGAGATCTCTCTCTTATGTTTCATATTGATTCAGTTTGAGATCGCGCTATACTGTCTATCAGCGTCTCCAAACTTTAGTTCCGGCCAATTCCTGTCGCGGTTAAAATAAATCATGCCTCAGGTGGTCTGCAATCTTCCCGCGATATAGGTTTGCTTATGCATGAGCTAACTCCGATTAAGGCCCGGGGTAATTTTTTGCCACTTGAATAAGGCACCTAACTTTAAAATACCCCCTTGGCACACGAATGGACAGAGACTGAAACAATCGTGGCAGTCAATGTGCTAGAAAAAGGATAAAATAAACTCTCATTTGTCACTGTTTTGTCCAGGTTTGCAGTGTCGGGTTAAACGAGAACAAGCTTGTTTTATTTGTGTTTTAATGCATTTCTGGGAGACGCATTAACAACAACAGCCCCCTCTCACACCTCGTTTGCACCCGGGGCTGTTGTCTCTCCCCAGCCGTTCCAGGCATTGTGCCACTGCTCCCCTGGCACACTTCTGAAGGTGTGGGCCAGCATCTGCACGCTGCCGTGTGGGTGGCGCTGAGCTTTCTGTGTCCTCCAAAAATATGAAACATATTTATGCTTACTACCACCTGCAGAGGCGCGGATATTTTCATTAACCCATTGAGACCTATGTTTCTAATGTCAGTGGTTCTCATTTCTTCTCAAACTATTTCATGTCAAGGAGCCCCAGAATTATATCTAATTGGCCGCCAACCCCCATCTGAAAATTAGGGGTGCACGATTATGAAATTATGACCGATATCTGATCTCCGATTATTTGCAGGGTCATATCTGCCGATAGCGATTCTGACCGATTCCGATATTATACAGAAGACCACAATGGAAACAAGCCTAGGCCTACAGGGGCTTGGCCCAAAGCCCCTATAGGGCTTAATAAAGTATTCAATCAATAAATAATAGCATATACTCTTTTCCAACCGATGAAATAATCTGTATTATTTTGAGACCGTTCCGATACCGATATGGCATTTTTATGGCCGATATGGCAGATGCCGATTATGCTACCGATTAATCGTGCATCCCTACTGAAAATATGTTGTTCCAGGGACCCCCCAGAAGCAAAGATTTGAGTTAAAAACATATGCTCTGAAAGAATATATATTCAAAGATGTATGCCACATTTTCACGATTTTTCAAAAATAGCAGATCTATACAAGCTTGTATATTGCTATTTTTCAATAGCCAAAGTATAACATATTGCTTAAAACACCAAAAGGGGTTCCTGTCCCGAATGGGTTAAAGAGTGGGAGGAGGGAGAGAAAGAAGAGAGAGAACATGGAGGTGTGAGAGATATACAGTAGTGTGGAGCTGAAAGAAGAGAGAGAACATGGAGGTGTGAGAGATATACAGTAGTGTGGAGCTGAAAGAAGAGAGAGAACATGGAGGTGTGAGAGATATACAGTAGTGTGGAGCTGAAAGAAGAGAGAGAACATGGAGGTGTGAGAGATATACAGTAGACTGTGGAGCTGAAAGAAGAGAGAGAACATGGAGGTGTGAGAGATATACAGTAGTGTGGAGCTGAAAGAAGAGAGAGAACATGGAGGTGTGAGAGATATACAGTAGTGTGGAGCTGAAAGAAGAGAGAGAACATGGAGGTGTGAGAGATATACAGTAGTGTGGAGCTGAAAGAAGAGAGAGAACATGGAGGTGTGAGAGATATACAGTAGTGTGGAGCTGAAAGAAGAGAGAGAACATGGAGGTGTGAGAGATATACAGTAGTGTGGAGCTGAAGGAAGAGTACAATGATGCAGAAAGTACTGGATGTACAGGATGCATGGAGGGGGGAGGGGGGGCAGACTCAGTTGCAGCTATTCCCTCAGATCATACAACCTATGGTTACTGTCTTATTGCAAGCATTTGTTTGTTATCTCTTAGTAAAAATGGGTGGATCATAACATGGTACAAACATCACAAACTGGACATTTCCTTCCGCTTTTCCTTCAGCTTACAGGTGGTGAAAAACAACCATGCTGTTTCCGTGCTCATACCCAGCCAGCCAGCCAGGTAGGCACCCACCCAGCCAGCCAGCCAGCCAGCCAGCCACCTGTATCGCGTCGGGAGGGTGGAAGTCTGCCGGAAGCGCGGAAGAATTTTATTTGTATTTTTTACTACTGTCGTAGCACAGTACTTTGTGGACCTCACACAATTGCATTTTGCTTCTTGTAACTGGATGAGTAGTGACAAATCACACGCGTGTGAAGTGAGGGGCGCTCTTATCATTAAGAGAATAAGGTCCGCACACTGGACTGAGCTCCAAACTCAATAATTTATTTTCTCACCACAGTGGACACAGCCGTGTCAGGTATATGTAGGTGCTTGTTTGTGATGTTCATTGTCTGATGAAGAGCTGTGAGGCTCGAAACGTCATGTCCACTGTGGTGAGAAAATAAATGATTGAGTTTGGAGCTCAGTCCAGTGTGCGGACCTCATTCTCTTTTCTATTATTTACCTCGGCCCAGCACCTGGCCTTTTAGTTATTATCTTTTTTTGCTCTTATCCTCATACATCATCATACATCATCTCATTCTGGCCAATCACAATTTGCGTCCTCACTTTTCCATCTTCACTTTTCTGTCCTCACTTTTTATCCTCAATACGTACAATCAAATCATGGCTATGGGGTACACACAAACACACAAAGGTGGGCATAGGAGGGGCTAGTGCCCCTCAAAACCCTGTGGTTTTGCATGCCTACACTACTTGTGCCCATGGAATGCTGGGTGACATGACATTCTTGTTGTATCGCGACATATTCCTTGATTTTGTGGATGTAACTTTGCTGCACCTGAACTATTTATGTCCTTGTATGCAATTTCCTCTGTGTGGACATAAATAAATAGTTAAAATGTGTGTGTGTGTGTGTGTGTGTGTGTGTGTGTGTGTGTGTGTGTGTGTGTGTGTGTGTGTGTGTGTGTGTGTGTGTGTGTGTGTGTGTGTGTGTGTGTGTGTGCGACGTGCGTGCGTGCACGCGCGACAATGGCGGCACGGTGAGACGCCAACTTTGTTTGTTCTCTAACGTCTAACAACCACACCCGTTCTAACTACATCTTATGTTGTGTTGTGTTGTGTTGTGTTGGTCTCCATGAACACCTGTAACTATTTACAACACAAACAGCATGTCACAACCACTCTCACACCCACGCCACTTCAAAGACAGCCACGCACACACTGGCTGGCACCGCCTGTGTGTGCACATGTGCTGACCACTGAACATGGGAAGGCAGTGTTCAACAACTTCTATCAAATAGGTATTAACAATTTGCTGACCATTTCATCCCCACTGAGGTCTTTCACAATCAATCCTTCCTGATAAACAAGAGGCTGGGTATTTACATTTAAATATACATACATTTAAACATGTAATATCTCAGCTTATAAAAAATACATTGGCTAGCTGCTTTGCATCTTATTTTTCCCTCTTAATATATTGACAAATTACTAACGCCCACATTCTTAATATATAGCTTGCACTGTGCTTTATTCCCCCCCCGAAAGCCTGAATGACTTAAGTGCCAGAATAAATCTAACAAAATAAAATATTCTGTCTTTTACATTTAGACTTTACAGTCTAAATGTGATTTATATTCCTCTGAATTCTGTTCATTTAGAATGCAGCTTTTTTGTATTTGTTTATTTATGTAGCCTAAAAATGCGACATAGAATGCTGGGGAGAATTTGCCTGTGTTAACTTGGACCTTTGATCAGCTTCACAAGGGGTAGAGGAGAGGTGAACACCAATAATGACCTTTGATCAGCTTCACAAGGGGTAGAGGAGAGGTGAACACCAATAATGATCAGCTTCACAAGGGGTAGAGGAGAGGTGAACACCAATAATGACCTTTGATCAGCTTCACAAGGGGTAGAGGAGAGGGGAACACCAATAATGATCAGCTTCACAAGGGGTAGAGGAGAGGTGAACACCAATAATGACCTTTGATCAGCTTCACAAGGGGTAGAGGAGAGGTGAACACCAATAATTATCAGCTTCACAAGGGGTAGAGGAGAGGTGAAAACCAATAATGATCAGCTTCACAAGGGGTAGAGGAGAGGTGAACACCAATAATGATCAGCTTCACAAGGGGTAGAGGAGAGGTGAACACCAATAATGATCAGCTTCACAAGGGGTAGAGGAGAGGTGAACACCAATAATGATCAGCTTCACAAGGGGTAGAGGAGAGGTGAACACCAATAATGATCAGCTTCACAAGTGGTAGAGGAGAGGTGAACACCAATAATGGAAAGACAGGCTGGTGTATTAGGCACAGGTAACCCAATGTCATGCTTACTGAACCATAAGGATGCTCTTGCTTGTGTGTGTGTGTGTGTGTGTGTGTGTGTGTGTGTGTGTGTGTGTGTGTGTGTGTGTGTGTGTGTGTGTGTGTGTGTGTGTGTGTGTGTGTGTGTGTGTGTGTGCGTGTGCGTGTGCGTGGGTGCGTGTGTGCGTGCGTGCGTGCGTGCGTGCGTGCGTGCGTGCATGTTTTAACTAGGTGCCACCTGCTTCTACAAGTGACTGTACTGTATGCAGCAATACGTACTGTATTTCACACTATGTGCAACTTCTGGTGCTGAAAACATAAATACAAACGTGGGTTGTAATACAACAAATTAAAACAAGCACACCTCTATTGTTACAGTAGGTGTCGAGAGTGAAGAGGGATGTTGGCATCTCATGGTTGATTGTGACGTGGCTATTATTCGGTTGTCATTTTCAGATAGAATACAAACAGAGAAGCAAGAGAATATGCAATCATGGGTCACAGAATCTCTTCCACCTGAAGAACACACAAAGGAGACTATGTAGGACAGGCATGTGCTTATTATAGATGTCCGTACGAGGAGAGGAAATCAGAAGGTAGGGTTAAAAAAAAGAGAAGGTGAGGAAAACATTTTGGTGATGGGGAAGGTGAAAAAGAGGAGAGAACAACCGTCAAAGAGAAGCATACTTAGAAGGCCATTTTGCTTTTATGTTTCACTCGGGGAGATGGGACGGCTGTTCAAAAAGGAATAACGACTCACTTAGCCTCGAAGACAGAGGCCTGTCTCCACTTGATAATTGTTGGATATATTGCCATTCTGCCACAATAAAAGAAGCAAAGAATATGCAACAAGCATACTGTAACAACCAAGCATGTCTGTAGCAACAGGGATCAGTGCATAATAAACAGTATAGAGTGGCTGATCTCTATCTATTCTTTGTTCTTGTCACCTTTGCTATGGTTCAGCCTCAGCAGTACACCGAGGCGTGCATTGATGGATAGCTACAGGGTTACAAACATGATGATTTCATTACAGTCTGAGGCTGGGGGGTCCACTACCTGCTTGAACGCTGGCTACTCCGCTGTATTAATATTTCACAATGTACACACAGAGGGCATTGGCTTGCTTCTGTAGTTCCTACTACAGTATGTCCCTGCTGATTATTGTATGTGTGGGCTGTAAGTGCTGCTTGTATTGCACTGTTCTTGAGCACGAACCTGGGTGGAATTTTTATTTTGTGTGTTTGTGTATGTAGCCCTATATCTCTATTGGTATTGGTAACTGATTCATCTTGTTTTTGTTTTTCACCATTCTCACATCTCTCACCATTAAATCCATTACATACCTGGAGGACTAACAGATGCTTTACACAGAATCGCTAATACTCAATTAAAGCCTAATAAAGTTGACTGTTGATTTTACAATTACTCCTGAAACCAATGTTGCTTTCAAGTTTCATCACAATATGAATTGTTGGTGCAGTGCAGTCACGGTGCTGTTATTGTGCACATAGAAATTCTTAACCTTGTCAGGTAGGATACAGTGTGTATCTCGTAATATACTAAGTATATAATATATAATGTATATAATATAATTTATAATGTTATATATATAATAATATATAACATTTTACATAAGGTTTTGCATTCAATCTCCGATTTGATAACCCTCAACGTGAGCCTTTACTGTGCACTTTCTTTCATTCTTTCTCTCAAATTATGTTTCTCTCTGTTTCGCTCACCACTCCTGGCATTTGTTATTCCAGTCTACCAGGCCAGGGGCGATGCAGGAAGCCTCTCGTCCCCCAGTGTTTCTTCTCTCCATACAATGCTGTATGTGTTGGAGGTATATCGCGTGCGCGCACGCACGCACGCACGCACGCACGCACGCACGCACGCGCACACAACACCTCTTTCTAGTCAGTGTTTTGCAACACCTCTTTCTAGTCAGTGTTTATTATCTGACAGGCTGCATACTTGATCAGTGTGCAGTTTTCCCAGAGGCAACAGGGAGATTCTGTCTATACCTGCTAAAGGAGGGTTTGAAGTTATAGGGTTGTGTACTGCAGCACTGGCAGAATAATATTTTGTTATATTACTTGGAGATAGTAGAAACTTACAACTCAGTTAAAATATCGCAAATTGATCGAGACATTAGGCTATATAATTCTCTCCCTCTCATTTATTGAACATCTTATTTTGTGTGTTTAATGTTTTATAGCTGTAGTAGTGCTATCAGCATATAGTATTACACCCACATACGTAATATCTTAGTTAGGTCTGGGTCTTTCCATACTGGTATACAGAAACGGTTAACTGCGATTCGGTACCGATACCAAAACAATGCTGTTTGTTGACACTTTTCAATGCTGTTTGATGACACTTTTCTACAATTCTTGCCAGACCAGCAAGCCTATAACTATAACTAGCCTGTAACTGTGTTTAACCGCCTGTAACTGTGTTTAACCGCCTGTAACTGTGTTGAACCTCCTGTAACTGCGCCTGCCTGTCTGTCTGTCTGTCCACCATGTCTGGTTTGCTGGTTGGCACCACTAGGCATGCAGTTAGCATTGGCCTAGTGTGCATGAAGCAATGAGCCTTCTCAGCTCATAAACTTGCCTAAGCTTCAAGCTCTGCAATTTAAGAACCATTACTATATAATAACGTTTTTCATGCAATTGCTGCAAGACCAATTATGCAGGCGTTTCAATCTACTGGATAGCCTACACTGTAGTCTTCCATTCATGGCAGTAACTTTTGACTGCTTATGCAGGTATATGCAATAATAGCCCAAACATGAGGCTTGACTTATTAGCAGAGCAAACTATGTCAACTCATGTGGTTTAAAGTTGCAGTTCACACATCCAAACTTGGTCAGAAATATAAATGTTTGATCAAAATGTAGTATCAAGTATCTTTCTCACCCAACAAAATGTCCATAAAGGAGTTTTATAGCAGCTCAAACGTATAAGTCTTGATTGAAATTCTTTATTTGGAATACCCCTTGAGATACAATATCTCGTTTTCGAGAGGATCCTCACGTATACAGTCAATACAAGGTCATTAACAGAAAAATAAAAAGAAGGGAAAAACAAACAGTTACAAAACAACACAAAACAACACAAAAACAGGGTATTACACTAGACAAGCAAAGTAGCAGCAAGATGGATAATTTGTTCCGTCAATTATCATTGTCACTACCATAGGTCAGCATTAAGATACAGTTAATTTGCTTTAGGTCAGCATTGGAGTACTTTGAGACAAATAAATATTTAGTTAATCTCATTGCTTATATGTTCGTAGTCTGGATATTAATTATGCCAATATGCCACACCTGTAGAAACAACCTCTCTCGATTTTCATGGATAAACTGCAAAAACACAACATGATTTTGTGTGGATGATTTTAACAAAAAATTGTGTAATTATATGTAATTGTCAAAATAAAACAATATAAACAATGACAATGTCTCATAAAATTGTTGATAGCTAGACGCAAAAGGTTATTGTATATCATACCTTGACTATTTAATCTGCTAGAGAATCATTATAATAACAATTCAGTGATAAAAATAATTCTGCAAAGCAATACTTTGGTTGCTTGTTTGTAAGCCAAATATGCACAATATCATGTTGCTTAGATCATTATACACACAGTCGCGCGCACACACACACACACACACACACACACACACACACACACACACACACACACACACACACACACACACACACACACACACACACACACACACACACACACACACACACACACACACACACACACACGCTGTGATTTTAGAATGCTGTGAAATAGTTGTGCAGGCTCGCACAGCATGCTATAGATCAATCTTCACATCCTTGTACAGCTGATACACGTAGGGAGAAGCAGCCAGTTTTCCGACTATAACAACCTTTTTATATCTACTGTACTGTAGGCTCCAGCTCTGTCAGTTATAACAGTTATGGAAACATGACACCCAGGAAGACATGCAAATATTCACCCCGCCTCTGGCATGACGCGATTAACAGCTTCTCCTGATTCGAGGTGTGAGTCTTTCACTCAAATTCGCCCCTAAAAGTAGATATGTGCGAACCGGAATAGATATACTTATGAACAAAGTGTGCGAGTAAAGACAACAACCTACAGTACTGCAATCTTCAATCAATCTTTCAATGAAAAGTGTGAAAATGTGTTTGAACTGAAGTAATTAATTATATATATATTTTTAATCAGAATCAATTATTTACCCCAAAGCTCCATTTCCAAGACAAAGACAAAGAGTGTTCGTGTGTGTGTGTGTGTGTGTGTGCAAGAGAGAAAGAAGTACAGGGAAGTAACTTTGTCATAATCACTGAGCAGTAAAAGCACGGTGTTAGCTCAGGCCATCTAAGCACCTAGCTCTCACGCTGCAGTAATCTGCAAGCTGACTCCCCCCCCCCCGCTCAGACATGCCTGATGTGGCTCAAGTTCACTTCTGATTGAGTTGACCGACGTTTTTATGTTGTTTTCCATGGTGAGTCTACATGGTCCGCACTATGCCCGAGGCATCACATTCTCAACCCAAGGTGTCAATTGTCCCAGCTGCCAACTCATTAAACCCTGTCGCTGGGTCAAAGTGACACCTCAGGGTGATTTATCTCAGCTACATGACGGGCAAATGCGTAAGTGGAATTTATGAACGTCCATCATGAATGATATTGGAATTGATGTGGAGGCTGTTCTGCGTGAGCACTCGCTCACTGAGCTGATGCTGTATGTGTGTGCATTGGGCGCATATGCATGCACAGGACGCACAGCACCGCGGAGCCCTTGTGCATATGTTGAAGTACTATCCTGCCGGTGCCACTGGCCTTATCTAGCCTGATTGTCAGACTCAGTGGAGTGGGCGGGGTCTATGGGCTGGAAACCAGGCTAGGCCTTATCCATTTTTTATTGATTGATTGATTGATTGATTGAATACAGAAATGCAAACAGCACGTGCTACAGGAAGACAATAAAGCTAAAAGAATAACACAAAAAAAACTGCTGGGAACTTGTTTCCATTGTGGTCCGTATTCAATTCATCAACATTGCATACAAAATTAACACAATAATACATGTCATCAACAAATACACTATATGTACAAAAGAGATGTATGTATACTATCTCCTATAAAGGTCCCAGGCCCATGCACCTCTCCCCACCCCCACAGCATCTTGGTTTAATGTTTTTTTTTAATGGAGTACAGTGTCTGGAGAATTAGTATTTGGAGATGAAACACCCGATGTTGCTGAGCTGAAACAACAACTTGCTCTACAATGACACTTACGTATAATCATCGAAGGAAAGATGTATGGAAGCAACATTTTCGTTGTCTCATTATCAGTTTCACACTGCAGTTATGGAAGAGCACTGGAGCAGAAACACATTTGTTTTTTCAATGATTCATTTGTCACCCTGAGCAGACACTCACTCATCTTTCCTGGAGTTTACCTAATACCTCTGATCATAAATTTGTACTATTTATGAAATGACACCGACACAGATACTGTATAATGGAAAACTGTGCTTTAATTGATAAGACATTACAGGAGGGCACTTTCAAAGAGCGTACTGATTCTGTCGTTTTATTCATCTCTGCACTGCTCGTGGCATTTAAATGGAAGGTTTGGTACGATAAAAGGCTATTAGACTCAATGTACACAAGCACAGTAGTTCAGAATGTGTGGAATTCACCTAGAGTATATTACTTACAGTAAACGTGTCCGTCTGTCTGTCTGTCTGTCTGTCTGTCTGTATTATGCACATTTTAATTCCATAACACAGCTTGGACTAGCAGACATTCATCTGTATTTTAGATTTGGATTTTGTCTACTTTATCTTATATTGCCATGTCAAATAACATATATTTAATATATATTTGTCAGAAGAGGAGGAGGGTGATGGTGGTAGTTGGATATAGTGGGTGCACAACATCCTCCACAGGCTAGCCAACAGCTGTATGGTATAATGTTTATTACAAACTCTCACAACTGGCCAATAAAAATAAGGTTCTGTTCAGAATGTATCGTCTCCCGTCTTTCCACAAAATAATAGCAAATGCTCGATAGTGGGCTCCATAAGGACCCGGCTCGATAAGCCTCGATGAGGTGATCGTTATCAATAAAGGTTAACGAGCTCCATCCCTAATCGTTAGTCTACATCCGTTTACGGTTTACGGGTTTCCAGTGGATCCATCAAAATAAGGGTTTCACTGAAAAATGCTGGCCGGGTGAATTTATGAATTAATGCTGGCAGAGAATGTAATACTGGTACATAAAAGTGATATGTTTTGGTATCTTGTATCTTGTTAAAAGTCTCTGATGATCTCAGATGGAATGTGCACACCGAGTGCACAACACTAGAACTCTACCATCCATATTCTGGGTTGAACATTTTGCCAAAACAGTGCAATGCATTTTTGAGTAAAGGTAGTCTTGACTGCTGGCTCATACAATTTTCAAATGCTGCTTAATTAAGTCTGACAGAGCGGGCAGTGGCTGGTGGAGTGAGACTATTATCCCAGTTGGAAAGTAAAACCATTGACAGAACAGCTGTGGAAGGACAAAGACATGTACAGAGTAGTATTGATGCTAGGTTTCACTAGTCCATTAGAGCAGTGGTTCCCAAAGTGGGGTCTGGGGACCCCCAGGGGTCCTTGAGGGGATTCCAGAGGGTCCCCCAGCTAAATGATAGTTTGGAACCAAATGGACCGTTATGGGTCGGTAACTCTGAGAGTGTGCAAATGGAACCAAATGGACGCGTTAGGTTTGGTTCCATTTGCGTTCCATTTGGTTCCATTTGTACACTCTCAGAGTTAAATTAACATTGATTTTACTATATAAATTGGGGATAGATAGAAATAGATAGAAATGCCATTAAAAGGGGGTCCGTAGCCTAATGCATCTAAAACTTGGGGGTCCTTGAAATTAAACAGGGTAAGAATCTCTGCTAGAGCCGTAAAAATCTTCTCTTCCCTGGGTCCCCTGGCATATCTTTTCAAATGGGGGTCCGCGGGCCAATTAGTGTCAATTTGGGGGTCCTTGACGTAAAAAAGTTTGTGAACCACTGCATTAGAGCAGGGGTTCTCAACCTTTTTGGCCGGGGACCCCCGAAAATGCTTTGGCAACGTCTCGGGACCCCCGCCCCGCCCCCTCCTGACCCCCAATATAAATTGACTGCTACAATAACCTTAATAATAGAGACAATACACCATAAATAAATACTGAAACCATAATCATTAGGGAAGGTGTATGCATGTACTATGTGTACTATATGTAAACTCTTCATTTCCACTTTACAGCCATTCAGTTGGTAAAAAAAAATAAAAAAGAATCTTTTTTTTTTTTTTTTTAATAATTTGGGGACCCCCCAAAATAATTTGGCGACCCCTCGAGGGGTCGCGACCCACGGGTTGAGAACCCCTGCATTAGAGGACAGTCTGTATTCATGGTAAGACCCTGTTACCATGGTCCCTGCATAATCAAGGAGTTTCAACCAGCACTGAAGCCCTGCATGTGCGCTTTGCAGCCAGCGTGAAGCAACAAGGCTGCGGAATAGTTTACTGCCAATTCTTTGGTTTAATTTAAAAGCAATCACAGCAATGATCCAACCATAGAATATAGATGCAGTCATAAAGCAAGAGTTAGTGAGTGAGACAGCAAGAAGGAGTGAGGTGAATGAGTGAACAGTGGTAATATCTCATCCCTGCCCTTTCATATAAAGCTGCTGACTTTTTCATCTCGTGTTTTATTAGGCCAGTATTTATCTAGTTAAATCCCATAGAGATACAAGGTTTCTTTTTGCACTGCTCTGCTCCGCTCTTTTATGTGCTTAATATGAGTAGACTAGAGAAAGAATACTGTTCGTCCATTTCGGCAAGCGTGCATTGCTGGATAGTTTAATTTGTCTCTTTGTGTTTGGAAATGAAAAGTGTGTGTGTGTGTGTGTGTGTGTGTGTGTGTGTGTGTGACTGTGTGTGACTGTGTGTGACTGTGTGTGACTGTGTGTGACTGTGTGCGCGCGCGCGCGTGCGTGCGTGCGTGCGTGCGTGCGTGCGTGCGTGTGTGTAATTTCAGCAGAGCCAACTGATTAAATTACTTAATTACTCGTTACATTAGTATCTGTACTTTATACTTCTTATATTTCCAAAACAGGCTCGCAGGCTCGCCGGCTTGTTACTAGTTTAATCGATTGACAACGGGTTTCTTCTGTCGCTCGCTCGCTCTGTCTGTCTGCGGCTGCAATTGGAAACTGGCCCCCGTAAAACCTGAATCCCCCCCACCCCTTTTTCTCCTCACTTTTGTTTTTTTCCCTTTTTACCTCCTCTATGATGATTTCCTTATTTTAGCTATATAGAAGAGTATATTTGTACGTCTCTAATTGTTATGAGGAATTGAACATGGTGGGCCCTATTGTAAACAAGTGTAATACTTTATGGTGTCGTCCACAGTTAACAGTTTTGTATTGAGTTGTGCTTGAAATGTACTGTAATTCTCCAATCTGTTAATAAATTCATAAATCAATCAATTAAAGTCAACGTGCTAAATCAATAGTCATCTCAGTCAGATGTCATACAAGGAGTTGTTGTTTTGGTAATATTTTCTCTCCGTGCACAAATGCCTGTTGGGACACACACATCAACAGGTGACAATGGCTTGATGTCACTAAGGCAGCACGTTTCAACAGCCGGCAGCACACACCATCACCCACCGTCACTGTTGACAAACTTAGACCAGGCCACCATCGATCACGCTCACAGTGTGTAGCCTAACATATTCTTTGAGTGGTGAGCGTTTTAATTAATCTAAGGTCCTCCCTGCTGACTTCAACAGTCACTGCTCTGACTCATCACTGATGACTAATTTATTCTCCTCCTTTGCACCGACGATTGCATATCTACAAGTTCACAACGCGTTGTGATTGTTTGTAGATCAGCTTTTGTCTGTGTATGATTCTGTCGTATGACTATAAGTATGAATCTAGGCTTGAGTCCTGCCTGTGTAGAGTGAAAGACTGAGGAAGAGAACAGAAAGTAGAACAGAAAGATGAAATGGTAGAGGAAGAATATCAAAAAAGAAAAAGTGAAGAGAAGAGTAATTGGAGAACGCCTGGAAGAAGAAAGAAATCAGTCGCCTGGTAAGACCTGCCGGACTGCAAATGACTTGGGACGACAGTGAGCCCTGTGTGTGTGTGTGTGTGTGTGTGTGTGTGTGTGTGTGTGTGTGTGTGTGTGTGTGTGTGTGTGTGTGTGTGTGTGTGTGTTTGTGTGAACGGTAGAAGAGAGAAATTACCAAGGATTTCATCACACGAATACACATAACAAATTGCAATAGCATCACTGCCACAGCCAACCTGTAGTCAGAATTCATCATAGCCATCATGCAATATCTGTGTCACAAGGCCTGAGAAGTTTTTATTGTATGAAGGATTCATTCAGACGTCATCATTTAAATATATTTATATATGCAATACAGACTGAGGCAATATGCAATAAGGCATAGCAACAGTAAGCTATATACATATTCCTACAATGGACGTTGAGGGTGCCCTTCTACCACTGTGTTTATTATGTTATGTCTAATCATGCACACACCTGCCGCCATGTGGATCTATACTAATGTGTTAGCCTGGCTTTAGCCAGACTGATAGCATGGATTCACTCTCGCTTCCTCCGCGGAATCATGCAGTCTGGACAACATCCCATAGGCAGCTTGAAAAGTGGGAGTAGGCTATAGACTCTTCTAGACAATCAGCGTAACAAAAAACGTAAACAAAAAGCTGACATCATCACAGTGCTGCTGCTGACATCATCACAGTGCTATAGCTAATGCTAGTGCTTGAAAGATACATAGGACTGACAGCAACGGACTGACCTCATGCTTCCTACAATGCATGAGGAGTCCAAGCCGTTTCTTTTCACCTGGGGAGTTTCCCTGGTTGGACGTAATGAGTGGAAGGAACACGTTATTCCGACCAGTTCCTTTCCCCTCCATCAGGCGCCATCAGGCTGACCAGGGGGAGGCAGTTTAGAGACCAGGATTACTGTTTTTTTTGTGAGGGTACCTACCCTAGGGGACACAGGGAGAACATGTACACAGAAAGGCCCTTTCGCCAACCCCACCTTGGGTATGGGCACTGATTACACGGAGGAGAGAACACACCCCCATCACCCACATCGTCCCCAGCGGGAATCGAACCCAGAACCTTCTAGCTGTGAGGCGACAGCACTACAGACTGTGCCACCCGATCATTTTCTGATTTCTCCGTTGTCTGGATATGCATCTATGGGCCGAAATCCAGACTCATAGCGGGGAGGAGGCGTCAGTGAATCCATGCTATGTGTATGGCCAAAGCCAGGCTACTAATGTGTAGCACTTTGAATTTATTTCTCCCTGCTCTCCCTGCAACAAAATATATTCACTGTTGAAAGGCTGTACATATTCATACTTTATATTTGCACTGGGTCATTCATGACCAACTGCAAATATGTAGTGCCAGAATTTAAGCTTTCTATTTTCTTAGTTTGGTTCTTGACTCTCACCTGCATAACTTCACACTTTATTGATTGATCTGTTTACTTATTACTCTGCCCAAAACTTTGGACGCTTTCTTCACTTTCACTTACTTCAAATTTTAAAATGTTGACCTTCATTGGGAATTCTATAGGCGTCTTTCCAACATTTCAAAAAGTGTTTTTTGCAGCGCAGTTATATGTCAAGTTTATGGGTTGAAGAAATAGCTTGTTAGAGCAGTGTCTCAGTTTCTGCAAACAATCTCTACACAGTATCATCTACCGGTATGTACCATAGGTCCAGTTGTTGCTTGAGGCAACAAATTGATTAATTTAATGTAATATTATGTCATTCTACAATGACCACTTTAAGAAACATAACTAGTTAGTTCTCACTGCTATTGCTGCTATAACGCCTGTATTTGCCTCTGGAGATCAATAAAGGTTTATCTTATCTTATACTATCAGCTGAAAACTAAGTTCTCTCACATAATAATGCTGCTAGAAAAAAGTGTCACCAAAATCAGCAGGGTTCATTGTCCAAAAAGTGTGAAGGTGCGTGACAAATTATAAATGGACATCGGGCCTGTTTAAGAGTAAAATGTGTGAAAGTATGATTTGGCTTAGAAAAGGACACTTGGTCACCAAAATAAGGGTCATCGTCTGGGGGATCATGAAGGTGCACAGCAACAGAAAACAAGTGTTGCAGTGTTGGAGATGATATTGTCTGATACCAAAGTGGTGGACAGACGGACAGATTGTGACCGTCTGACCAACACTGCCAAAAATGTCATCTCTATACAACTACGTACATGCGTATTAGATCCTCATCATAATGTAGGATTGTGTTTTGTCTGCTGGGTGTGTAATACTAGTCCTGTCAGAGATGATTAATTCTGCAGTGCAGCAGGAGTCCTTCAGCGCTCCACACCTACTGTGCACTTCTCACAGCACAATGGTCACTGTGTTTCATTGTGATCTGGCTCATCTCTGCTTGGTAGCATGCAGGGTGCTGGATCCATGAGCATCATTCGGACAGACAGAGGACTACAGAGTGCAGACAGATGGCAGAGCACAAATCAAGGCTCAGGTGCACAGACATACATTCACATACAGATGGGACATGATTGTGTCTGGATCTCTTCAGTCAGGAAAATAATTGGTAGCTTGAATCACTGGCGGTAGGTAATGCATTCTGTGTTACCATATATACACTATGCACGCATAGCATATGGGACTTGTTCATTTGTTTTGCTTCCAGCACATTATAAGCACCATTATATTCATATTATATTAACGACACAAGAAATTTCCATAATATCATATGCAAGGAATCAGAAAGCTCATTAACTCTCTGGATAATGTGGTCCAACTCGACTCAGGGAGTTATGACTCTACTACTTGCTGTTTTTAGTACAACTTTAAAATGAGCAAATGCAAGAACATGCTACTATCTTTATGATTATTTTTTCACTTTCATACAAAAGATGTTTTACATGTCTTACATACAGCTACTTGCAGTTTCTTTATAACACAGATTCCAAAGTGGTGTCTTGGAAGAACAAATCTTTTCAAGGTGCCAGTTAATTTGGCTACGTTAACAAAAAAAAAAGTCCATTTGGATTTTCATTCAACATTTTACACTTTCTTTCTTCTTTCGAAGATCGGGGATAGTTAGGTTTGTTGAAGAACACTTGAACACAGTCAGGAGCCAGGGATGCTAGCAGCATTATACGATCCTGAGATATTCATTCATGACCGACCTGCCGCTGCCTAGTTCGTTTTAATCTAGGCTCTGCGGTTTTGGATTTGTCACTGCGCTTGCTTTCTAGACCTAGTCCCGCCTGGTGGCCATATGTATAGCTTAGTATAGGGATTCAATGCCTGTTCAAGGATACCTCAATGCAGACAGAGGACGAGGGCAATTTCTCTATTGTTACCATGTTTGTCTTGGTTTTATAATATCATTTACCTAACTAAAAAATACATCGCATGGATGCACCTGGGACGTATCTTCAGTGATGTTTCCTGAGGTCAACAGGGTTTCGGGTCTTCCAACATCATACCCCTCACTCAGGCGACCCAGCCAGGGTTGATCAAATCCCGATTTACGTCCCAGTAGCTACCCTTGATCAGTCCATCAGGGAATAAGAAATACATTGCATGGATGCACCTGGGACTTATCTTCATAATATCATTCATTTATTTATTTCTAATATAATGTATAATACAGCAGCTCCTTTGCTTATAGTGAGGAGCCGGGGCGGCGGTGGCTCAGGGGTAGAGTGCCTGGATGGGAACCGCAAGGTTGCCAGTTCGAACCCGGGCTCCCCCAGAGTTACCGTCGAAGTGTCCTTGAGCAAGACACTGAACCCCTAATTGCTCCCGATGTGCTAGTTGGTGCCTTGCATGGTTTCCGCTGCCATCGGTGTATGAATGTGTGTGTGAATGGGTGAATGTAATGCACAATCTATGTAAAGCGCCTTGGATAAAGGCGCTATATAAATGCACCATTTACCATTTACCATTTATATATCTCTTTTGAAAGGCATTGGTGCTCCAGCTCCACACCAGAGACTGCATTTGACTCTATAGGCTGTCTTGCAGCTTATAACTTATACTTCTACAGGAATATGGCATTTGAAATATTTATGGTTTAGCCACCTCATATTTAAGCCACCTCATATTTAAGACTATTGATCTACCTGTCTCTGTTCTGTGGTTCTAATGGAACATAGCCCGGAGCTGGAATACAAATGTGGTCCCAGATACAACCATACTGACATGGATGAATTAACGAATGAATGAATGAATAGTTTTATTTCGGTCTTAAAACAACATGTACATGATTATTACAGCAGCAAAGGCATTTTACAGGACATGTTTGGACCGAAAAAGGTATAGGCTGAAGCCGTAGCTTATATAGTGCCTATCCTCTATGGATCTCTTCATTATGCTCATATTTCCTGACTAATTTCAAGGTAATTATGTTGTTGCACTGGCACAGTCTGCCCCATGGGATGTTTATTTTATTAATATTACATAATATATCAATGTGTCCTCATGTCATAGTGACTTTACTCTAATGAATTAGTTAAAAGCAGCGATACAGCAAACACTCATATCCTACCTCCATGCAGTGGGATGGAGATCATCTCCCTTAACCCATTTAGGCCTGACGTCGAAATAAAAAAAAAACGTTCGCTCTGAAAGAATATATACCTATTCAAAGATTTGTGCCGCATTTTTACGATTTAAAAAAAATATAGCAGACCTACAAGTTCATAGCGCGCCACTCGGTGGCGCGCTATGAGCTTGTAGATCTGCTATTTTTCAATAGCTAAAGTGTAACAGAATGATTGAAACACCAAAAATGGGTTAAACTCACATCTCATTTCAGGCTTTGTAAATACATTTACTCACGTGCTTTTGAGAGGTACTTACTTTACTTGAGTATTAGCTTTTTGCAATCGTCAACGTTATCGTTCTACTCCGCTACATCTCAGAGACAAATATTGTAGTTTTGAATGCACTACAATTACTTAAGTTGACAGCAATAGTTACTAGTTAGTTACTTTGCAGATTTGGATCAGGAACACAAAACATTGTTGTGTTCATTAATTGTCATTAATTATGTATGATTAAGCTACTCAAGTGCACATGTAATGCAGTAATTAAAACCTTTACCAGTTGGCAGCATTAATAAGATTATAAACACATGAATGCGTTTCCTATTTAAAATCCAATAATATGACTGCGAAATGGGTCATCAAGCAGGGAGGCACTGGGTCCTTGGTATGACCCGGCCGGGGATTGAACACCGACCTCCCAGTTTCAAGGCGGACACTCTAACCACAAGGCCACTGAGCTGGTAATTATGCATTATGCACAATGAGTACCTGGGACCTGGGAGTACCATGCAAATACTTTTGGAATTTTGTCACATCCGAGTACTACTTCCACCAGTGCTTGTACTCATGGACGAAACAGCAGCACTGTGCTGTTATCACCTGTGTTGACGCAGGCTCCATTCCTCCTCGATCGCTCTCCTTTCCCATTACATTTAATCGATACTTTGTTTCCAATTTGTCCACTGTTCACTTTCTGACATCGACCTGGCAGAGATGAACCTGTATGATTCTACAGTATGTGGAGGAGAGGCACATTCCTCATTAGCCTGTTGTATCTCTGTTTGTCTGGGACATAATGGAAGAGCCTCGTATTATCTCTGGACATTCTGTGAGCCACAATGTGGAATGAGAGATGTTATCATCATAATAAGTCATGGAGCGCACACACACAGAGAGAGAGAAAGAGAGAGCGAGAGAGAGAGAGAGAGAGAGAGAGAGAGAGAGAGAGAGAGAGAGAGAGAGAGAGAGAGAGAGACTCAGTGATTGCAATTGAAGTATTATCTGTCGTGCTTTTTATGCTCTTGTTGCTGCCGCTTTATGATTTTATATAAAAGAAAATCTATTCCAGCATTTAATGTATTCTCTTTTTTGAGAAATATTTTGTGATCTAGAACAAAATTATTAATTAGCCTTCATCAAACAGATTGTCTTGGCTCCTAGATGTAAGAAGAGAAAGTGACACGACTTGCTGGAGCTAAATATTCTATGCATTGTGAACAATTCATATATATAGACCATCCAGTCTCTCTCACTATTGTAAATGCAACCTTGTTTCTGTTCAACCCATTCTGGACGGGAACCCCTTTTGGTCATTTAAGCACTATGTTATAATAATAATAATAATATCTGGGACTTATATAGCGTTTTTCATGACACTTTAACATGCAGGGGGTAAAAGGAAAGGACAACTTTATTAGAAAAAACAATCAAAAAGTAATTATTTTGAATTGTTTTTTCTAATAAAACCAATAAAACAGTGCATATAACAAGTATAAAGCTTGGAAATGCAATTCTGAACAGGTGGGTTTTCAGTGCGGATTTGAAGATAGGAAGTGAGGGGGCGTCTCGGACGTGTTTGGGGAGAGCATTCCAGATTTTTGCGTTTGATTATTTTTGGGAACATCAAGGAGGCCGGGTGTGATGTGATCTCTGGATCGGGTGGAGGTGAGTAGGCGGGCGGCTGAGTTTTTAACGAATACTTTAGCTATTGAAAAATAGCAGATCTACAAGCTTGTAGATCTGCTATTTTTGAAAATTGTGAAAATGTGGCGCAAATCTTTTGAATGTCAATTCTTTCACAGTGAACATTTTAACTCAAATCTTTGCTTCTGGGGTATCCCTAAAACAACATATTTTCAGATGGGGGTCGGCGGCCAAATACATCTAATTCTAGGGGTTCTTGACATGAAAACGTTTGAGCACCACTGACATAGAAACACAGGTTTTTTAGAAAACTTTTTTTAGAAGATTTTTTTTTATCTATTCAAAAATGTTTTTCAAAATAGAAAAAAAAGGCAAAGTAGTTTAGGGATAAAGGGTTTAGCATGTACGAAAATAGAGCCCTCCATCTCATCCCCTGGCACCCCTTCGTCCTTTTTTCTTAGCATCTGCAGTTTCTGTATAATTAGTTGTTTACATACATGTATGTTGATTGCTTGTTCACATATGTAAATATGCTTATATGTTGGCCCCGGGCGGCTAGTGTAGCGGTCCGGGCACCTAGGCTGCTAAGCCAGCCTGACGGCTTGTCGCGGGTTCGACTCCCGATCCCGACGACCCTTGCCGCATGTCACCATACCCCCCCCCCCCCCCCCCCCCCCCCATATCTCCCCATTTCCTGTCACCATACTGCACTATCCAATAAAGGCAGAAAAAGCCCCAAAATATATATTTAAAAAAAAGAGATGCTCATTTGTTTGATGTCTAGGGCGACAGACGACAGTAGCTCAGGGGGTATAGCAGGCCATTTGGGAATCACTTCGTCCCCGGTCCAATTCTCATCTCACCCAGGCTTTGTGTCACCTTATAAGGGCATGAGTTGAGCAAGACAATTTAACCACCAACCTCCTCTCTGTGCGCCCATTCTGAGAAATCTTCTGCTGGGTCAATGCAGAGAAATAATTTGGAGATCACTACACATCCTCCTTTATTTTGTGTGAATGGGTGAATGTAATGCACAATCTATGTATGTAAAGCGCCTTGGATAAAGGCGCTATATAAATGCACCATTTGTAGAACATACTTGATTTCTTAGCTCTGTGTATTATTCAATGACTTAGCCTGTTGCTGTTATTCTGTCATTTAGCAACGTCTACCGTCTACTAAATGCTTGATATGAAATTGTTATGCATGTGTTCCAGTTATGCTGTAAAGACTAGTGTGTTCTGCACCCCTAGCTACGCAAAAACCTGTCTATTGTATCAAGCTGGCTCTCAAAAGGTAATTTGGACTTGAAGCTGAGGACACATTTGAACAGTTTTAAGCTCTTAGTGAAGTTTATCAGACTCATTGTCGCATATAGCAGGCAAAGCTGAATAACAGGCAGACACTCAGCAGACCGTAGCAGCATACTAATGCTTGTCATTAGATTAGAAAACCACACACACACACACACACACACACACACACACACACACACACACACACACACACACACACACACACACACACACACACACACACACACACACACACACACACACACACTTCCTTTGACAACACGAGGAGTGAGAAGCATGCAGAGATGTGCATAGAGGAGTCTCTCAGCTTTGGACAGAGATGGAAATGAATATCTCAGTGAAAAATGGAGGTTTTCAGTAAAGGTGAGCATGGTTTCCATAAGAACATGCTGCATGGGTTATTTCTTTGTATTACTATCTAGGCAATCTTCAACTAATGTTGCTGTTTCACTCACTCACTCACTCACTCACTCACTCACTCACTCACTCACTCACTCACTCACTCACACACACCTGGTCACCCATGGTCACCCCTCTGTGCTTTTCAATCAGAGAACAGTAATGGTTTTTCTGCTATTGCGTTCAGATTGTCCTGCAATGTATCAATCATAAGAGAAATCTTTATTGATTCTGGGATGGAAATTCAGGTGTCATAGCAGCAACAGCGATGAAACATAGGTACCAAACAAAGTGAAATAAGAATGAAAATAAAACTTGAGCTGCTGGCCCTAGATTCAGTACAGTATGTTCACTTGTTGCCTGAATTAACATATTGTAGAGTCTATCAATAAATATGAATGAATCTACTGAATATTAGATGGATGGATGTGTAGGCCTACAGTAACAACAGCGAACATAAAAATGGATATTCAGTAGGGGTGGGACGATATGCGTACCTCACCATATCTGTGGCAATATTGCAATATTCAATATATTGCAAGATATTTCATCAACGATATATCACAATATCTGTATAAAAAAAATACCATAAAAGGCAAAAATCTGGAATAGAGGGTATGCGCGTGACATCATCATCAAATCAGGAAGTTATGCAGGAACGCCTACTGAGTGGCAAAAACTACTTTCTGGCCTTGACAGCCCATACATCCACACAGAAAAGTCCTATCTGATTGCATTAAACAACGTTAAACAATGTTAAACTCACTTTGCATGTTGCTTTGCCACTCGATTTGCCACTCGATGTGCCATTCACTTTAAGCATGCGCATACTCTCTGTATTTATTCCAAAATCGTAGAAGAAGATTTTTTGTGTCACAAACTGGCCAATAAGTACATGAATCTTGCCTCCTCCAAACAGTAAAACACTGACTGCAACTTTGCCATTGGTCCATAACTTGTCTGTCCACAACAATGGGTAGCCTACTAGTACTAACTAATTACCCATAATGTCACAATATACATATCGCGGGAGGAAGTATCGAGATATATCGCAATATCGATATATTAAACCTTAAACTCCACCTCCACTTTCTCTCCTTATTTTATTGAAGAGTGGAGGAGAGTCACACATTTAAATATGTATGGTTCACAAGGATAGTAAACAAGGTGGTAACACAATATCTTGTCCATTTACTTTTCTGAGGTTAGTTATGCAGTATGCACAGTTTTTCCACCACAGGGAACTCCACAGACTTTGTACGTTGTAGATCAAGATGTGAAAAATAACTCATTTTTATAGCTACTTTGTGCAGTTATGTGGAATGGAATTACCTGCGAGCCTTATAGTCGATTAGCTCTATTGTTAATGTCAAGTCCTCCATAAACAGAAAACGGATCAATTTTGCCGTTTACTCATCTTTACTAAGTGGCAATAATTCTGAAGGGCCTATTATTACAGATTTTCACGATTGTTAACACACGTTTTTCACAACCTAACGGCATTCTCAAAACTGCACACACAAACCCTGACACTCCTTTTCCATGATGACTCTTTGCCATCAAATCTCTTAACTGTTCCCAAAACGGAACTGGTGTTTTCATTTGGTACACACTGTCATGTGAATGAATGTACTGACGGAACAATGTGTGTGTGTCTTTAAGACCGGACTGTATAGAGAGGCGCACGCGCCGGAAGTAATACAACTACATGTGATGATAACAAGAGATGCAACTGTGAACCGAAGCCAAATAAATACTACCTCTACAGTTAAAGTACGTTGTCTAGAGTTGCTCATTATATCGGTCATAACCTGCACATGGTGTCAGAAGTAAAGCTGAGAAGATGTCCAAGTTTAATCCTCCCGAGACCTTTGATTTCACCCGCCCGGAGCTGTGGCCGGAGTGGAGGCAGCTGTTCCAACGCTACCGGTTGGTCGCGAAGCTAAACCTGGAGGACGGTGCCGTTCAGGTTAGCACGCTGCTGTATGCACTCGGCAGGGAGGCTGAGCAAGTTTTCAACACGCTACTTTTCGAGGACAATAATGACTATGAGACTGTGTTGGGGATTGTCCATGAGCGGGCTCGTTTTTACCTCCGCTCGCAAAAGAGGGGCGAGTCTGCGGAGGAATTCATACGGGCGCTCTATGCGCTGGCCGCGACCTGTCAGTTTGGTCCGGTGAAGATTGAAAATATTCGGGATAAACTGGTGATTGGGATCCTGGATAAAGAAATGTCAGAGAAGATACAGCTGACTGCTGATTTGACACTGGAGAAGGCAGTGGAACTGGTGAGACAGTCTGAGCAGATTAAGGGGCAAGTTAGCCAACAAGCTAAAACTGGCTCGGGGGATGCTACATTCCTGAGCGAAGTCTCTCACACATGCGCCTGTAACTGTGGGGCTGCAGCATTATTGAATGAGGTGAGACACAAAGCGCGCGCTGCGCCTTTCCAACAACAACAACACAGAGGACGAGGAGGGGCACGAGGCAGCGGCGGCTTCCAGGCGTCACGGCATCGCGACGGGGAAACAAAGTGCTTCAGGTGTGGGAGGGACCACCCGAACAGCGCTCAATGTGCAGCCAGGCAGGCGAAATGCAGAAACTGCCAGAAGATTGGGCACTTTGCGGTTGTGTGCCGCTCTGCAAGGGTGAATGAGCTGACAACGATGGAGCAGCATGATGACGGTCACGACGGTTACACAGACGGACACTTCCTTGGTGAGGTGAAAACAACGTACCTCTACGTGACTGATTCCAATAAGCCATGGACTGTTAAATTGAACGTCTGTGACACTCCTGTCACTTTCAAGATCGACACTGGAGCAGATGCAAGCGTGATTTCGGACACCGCATTCCAGCAGCTCACACGCCGGCCCCAATTATCAAGCAACTACAGAGCTTTCGAGAGCCCCGGAGGTAGGCTTAACTGTCTGGGACTGTTCTCTGCCGTAACCAAGTACAGAGGCCAGAAATACAAGTTCGACATCCACGTGATCAAGGCGGCTCATGGCAGCAACCTGTTGGGCTGTGATGTTGCGGCTGCGATGGGACTTGTGAAGAGAGTGGAGGAGGTGCAGAGCACGGAGGAGGTGCAGAGCACATTTGGGACGGATCTGGGTCTCTTAAAGATAAAGCCCGTGAGAATATCACTGCGGGACGATGCTGTCCCATACAGCATTACTATAGCAAGGAGAGTGTCTGCCCCCCTGCTTCCCAAAGTCAAGGCTGAGCTGGCCAGGATGCTCAAGTGCGGCGTCATAGAGGAGATCACAGAGCCGACGGAGTGGTGCGCTCCAATAGTTCCAGTTCCCAAGAAAACCGGGGAGGTGAGGATCTGTGTTGATCTAAAACGACTGAACACGGCTGTGAAGAGGGAGAGATTTGTTCTGCCCACCATAGATGACATATTACCAAAGCTGGCGGAGTCTCGAGTGTTTTCCCTGCTCGACGCGGCAAGTGGCTTCTGGCAAATTCCACTCGAGAGAGACACAGCCAAACTGACCACGTTCATCACCCCAGTGGGTAGATTCTTTTTCAAGCGGCTTCCTTTCGGGATCTCCAGCGCACCGGAAATCTTTCAGAGAGAAATGTCAGTGCTGTTCAGAGGCCAGGAGGGAGTAGAAGTCTACATGGACGACGTCTTGGTTCATGGCAGAGACGACAAAGAGCACGAGGAGAGACTCCAGAACGTTCTACGTATCATGGAGAGCGCTGGTCTGAAGCTCAACGACAAGAAATGCTTCCTGCGGCAGAAACAGTTGAACTATTTGGGGCATCGGATCGACAGTGAGGGCATCCAGCCTGACCCCTCAAAAGTAAGCGCCATCACAGGGCTACAGCCACCATGTGACGTGCCAGGCTTGAGAATGTTCCTGGGCATGGTCCATTATCTCGGGCGCTTCCTGCCAAACTTGTCAGAAGTGATAAAGCCGCTCAACGACCTGCTGAAATGCGATGCCGTATGGACCTGGGACGCGGCACAGGACGGTGCATTCAATAAGGTGAAGCGACTCATCTCTACCGCACCTACACTGGCATTCTACGATGTGAATAAACCCACGGTAGTGAGTGCTGACGCGAGCAGCTACGGGCTGCGCGGAGTACTGCTACAGAGACACCCGGATGGACTGAAACCGGTGGCATTCTGTTCAAGGACACTGACTGATGCTGAGAAGCGCTACGCGCAGATAGAGAAAGAGTGTCTTGCTGCTGTTTGGGCCTGCGAACGATTTTCCACGTACCTATATGGCCTGGACAGCTTTACAGTCCATACAGACCACAAACCGCTGGTTCCGTTGATTAACAGCAAAGACCTTGATACTGTTCCCCTGAGATGCCAGCGGCTGCTGATGCGTCTGATGAGGTTCAACCCCATTGCAGAATACGTGCCTGGGAAAAAATTGACAGTGGCTGACACGCATTCCAGACAGCCATTATCTGTGATCCTGAGTGAGGTGTCGGAACTGACCAGTGATGTTTCAGCGTTTGAGGATGCAGCTCACGAGGCGTGGCCTGTGTCACCATCCAAACTAGAAAGGATCAAGCGAGAGACAAGAGCGGACCACGACCTGCTGGTGGTGAGCAGACTGGTCAAAGAGGGATGGCCGAAGTACGTGGGCAGTGTACCAGCGCAAGGCAAAGCATATCACCACTGCGGTCACAGCCTGTCAACATCGAAGGGTCTTGTGCTGTACGGAGACCGCATAGTGATCCCTCACAGTATGAGAAGAGAGATACTCCACCGGCTGCACGACGGACACCAAGGCATCAACAAGTGCAGAGAACGGGCACACATGAGTGTGTGGTGGCCCGGGCTGGAGACGGAGATTCAAGACCTGGTGACACAATGTCCCGAGTGCATGCGAGTCAGACCTACACAGAGAAGGGAGCCTCTGATTACAACGCCACTGCCACAGAGACCCTGGCAAACGATCGGTGCGGACATCTGTGAGTATGAGAAACAAAACTACTTGGTGGTTGTTGACTATTATTCTCGCTACATAGAAATAGCCCATATGCCTGACATGAAGAGCGAGACAACATGTTCTCGTCTGAAGAATATCTTCTCCAGGTGGGGCTGTCCAGACGAGCTCCACACGGATAACGCCAAACAGTTCACGAGCAGAGTGTTTGAAGATTTCACTGTTGCCTATGACTTTAAACTCATCACCTCTAGCCCTCACTATCCTCAATCCAACGGTGCGGCTGAGAGGGCGGTACAGACAGCGAAGAGGATTCTGCGTCAGGATGACCCGTTTCTGGCTCTCATGAGCTACAGGGCTACTCCAATACAAGCCACGGGTGCCAGTCCTGCACAGCTGATGATGGGCCGTCAGATCAAAACGACGGTGCCTACGGTCGATAAAGTGCTTTTGCCTAAATGGCCCAACTTCACAAAGGTGCGTGAAGCTGATGCCAAGGCGAAGAGGAACTACAGGCAGGCCTACAACCGGCGCTACGGCGCCAGAGCACTTCCGCCGCACCCAACTCCGAGATCCTATCTGATCCAGACGGACCGTGGGACCCTGCGAAGGAACAGGCCCCACCTACGACCGACATTCCTTCCTGGGGAGGCGGAGAACGCGGAAGTGGGCGAGCAACCGCCTTCACCCCAGCTTGCACCTCCAGGCTCGCCTGCCAGGGGAGCTGTGTCGCCTACTAGAGAGACTGTTTCCCCTGTTCGTGAGCCTGTCCCGGCGGAGCCTGAGGGTCGTCTTCCAGAACCGGCTCAGGTAACTTCTAGGGGCAGAGTCGTCCGTCCGCCTGAGCGGTTTAAAGACTTTGTGTGTCAGTGACTTATAGCTTGCCATTATGGAGCAGAATAACCTCCGGCAGCTATAGAGGTGACTGGGTGGTCTACCCCATAACCTCAGAAGAAAGACAGTCACTTGTTCAATGTTGGTTTATGCATTACTGTGCCTTTCTGTTTTACTTCTCCTACTTGCCTTTCTGAAAAGTAAAAATAATCAGAGAGAGGGGAGGGAGTGGTTTATTGTTTAGTATTACAGCACTTTGATTAATGCATTTTTTCTATTGATTGATTTGAACAGAGGATACTACTTTATATATCGCAGGCTACGGTGATGTTCTAGCATTGTTTAGAGTCTATGTTATTTGCAGATCTGGAAGGACAATACACTGATTTTGTATTCACCAGTATACACTGTCTCTGACTCAAAGGAGGGGAGATGTCATGTGAATGAATGTACTGACGGAACAATGTGTGTGTGTCTTTAAGACCGGACTGTATAGAGAGGCGCACGCGCCGGAAGTAATACAACTACATGTGATGATAACAAGAGATGCAACTGTGAACCGAAGCCAAATAAATACTACCTCTACAGTTAAAGTACCTTGTCTAGAGTTGCTCATTATATCGGTCATAACCTGCACACACACAGCCATATTTTCAAATGACACACACATACCATTCATTGAGTACACACAACTAAGCATTGGCTACACTACCAAGCATTTACAGCACAATGAAGAGCAACATTGAAAACACAAACACACATGAATGACAATGACTCTGGAGAATGAGCCATTTCTCCTTTTGTAAAATCACTGTGTACTTTGTAGGCCTATACTTTTTCATAGTCAAACATAAAACAGCACACAAATACTGTATGCAGCCACATTTTTTTACTGTAAACCAGCCTGCTCAAACTCCCCTCTCCCTCCTCCTCCTCCTCCTCTTCCCCTTTCTCTCCCTCCTCCTTCTCTCTGTCCACCTACTCCTCTCGAAGCAGAGGAGTAGTTACCCCTCTCCTTCTCTGGTTGTCGATCTCTTCAAGGTTCTCCATTGTTCACCAAACAAAACAGAGGCTCTCAAGTCCCTTTTATGCTGCAGTCCTTTGCAAATTTCTCACCAGACCTGAATGTTTAGAGATTTGACTATTTGTGTGTTGTAGGTTGATGCTTTGAGATTTTATGTGAGAAGTGTGTGTAACAACTGAACATTTTGTGTAGTGTTTGGACAACAAGGTGATGTGTAATTGACATCAGAGTGTAAAGAAGGAAAGTCAGAGTCTAATGCAGATAAGGGAGTGTGATGTAGTGCAAATTGTGCCAAGTTTTCGATTTTTGTGTGTTAACAATCGTGAAAAACTGTAACACAATAAATCAAATTATTCAATTTGAACAGTCTCAACACATCTAATTTAACACTTTCAGCGCCTCCTGCTGGCCATTTGAAATGACCGCAGGGAGCCAGCAATATCCCCTATATAGGCGCCATTCTATTACCGTCAATACAGCCCAATACAACGAGTAGAGGCGCAAAAACTTTTTCGAGCAGCAACCTACATGTCTCAGGTTTCACCACAAGCAGTAACATGGCTGGTGCGATCAGAAATCACTGTTTACATCTGAACGCCGGGCGGTTTGGACTAAAACAACAACTTTGGAGTATTTTTCGGAGAAAACAAGCAACAAAGAAACGACAATGAGTGGATCCTTATGGGAGGTGCGCGCATTGTTCCTCACGATGGAAAGAACGTGGGCGCTGTCTAGCAGCCTGGGCAGCACGGAAGGTTAGTGTTGAGCTTCGGCTGCATGGTACTAATATAACCCTTACTGCACGCCATCTGACGGGTTTGGCGACCTCCGGGGTTAAATCTTAACCTGTCATCTGACGGGTTGCGAGGCGATCTGGCGTCCATCATGTTAATAAATTAGAAATGTAATACAAAATTATAATATAACATGTTATGTTAGCCGTAACAGGAATGCTACTGGTGTCCCTCACACTACCAGTGCTCATGGAATAGGCCTTAAATTGGCATAATCCAGGTCGGGGTCAAGATTTAAATTTGAAAACTGTAACAGTGTCACTCTGTTTATTTGTGTCACTACATCCTGAAGCAGGCACAGACCAATACACGGTGTATTAATATTTGTTTTTTATGATTCAAGCAAATCAAATTAAATGCCGTTTACATTTTTCAAACCTGTTATACCTTGAGTGCCTGGACCTGGATTATTTATGCCAATTTGTTTTGGTCATAACTCTTCCCCCCTCTCTCTCTTTGTATTAAATTAATGTGTTGAGTGCCAGAAGAGGACAAGGAAGCACCACAGTGTAAGTATGAGAGCCCCAGGAGAGCTTTCCCACCACTTCAAAAGCAAGAGCATCATCTGCAGTTACAGATTTACTGCCTACTTGGAAAAAACATATTTTGCAATGTTACAGTCGGAGCCTAGGAGGAGGAAAACCATTCCCTGGAGGCCCCAGCACTGCCACTTACAGAGGACCTCATGATGACATTTTGGAAAACGTGAGGCTGTGTAATCCCTCACAGCAGCCCTAGCAAGAAGGTACGTATTGTATTCCTGGAAGAAGCATTTCTGCAGAACAGGTGTTCTCCATGGCTGGTGAAACTACACGCAAATGCTACACACGCACACCTCCAAGTCCTTGAGGTGCCGGCCCACAGGAGAATAATCTAAATAGTAGAATAGACAAGAAGGTTTCCGCACACACTGGTAGCAACAGTGCCAATACTTTATTCTTGGGTGCAGAGTAAAAACTGACATAGAGGCTGCCTTCTTCAGGGTATAGCATAGCCTACAGAAGGCATAATACCTGCCGAATCCATATATGGGCAATTAAGCCCATATATGGAGATCCCGTATGTCATCAATATTAGTATATGGATATATATCAGAACCTGTTCTGACATTCCACATGTTGATCCTTCCTCTTCGATGTCTCCCTTTTGACTGATACCCCTCCCTTTAAACTCTAGACGGGCCCGCCCCAAAGTTATTTGTGCAGTTGGCGCCCGGCAGTCGTGAAAACTAGAGTTCTCAGCCCTACCTGGGCCCTCATCAAACCCTGTACACTGCCCCCGCTGCCACCCTTAGATCTCCATATAGGGAGCAGGCCTGTTCTGATATTCCATATGTTGATCTGACCTCATCAAACACGTACACTCAAGACAGAAGACACGCTCCATACAGTATATGGCCAGTGCACACAGGGCGATGTCGCTTCTCGCCCTCAGGCGTCTTACTGGTATATATGCTCACATTGTGTCAGTAGAGGATCTGTAGGACTATCAAAGACCCCAAAGACCCCAATAGAGCTGTTAGACCATCTGGACCAGCAGGCTCCAAACAGCTACTTCCCCCAGGCAACTGGGTGTACTCACGCACGCACGCATGCACATGCACACACATCACGAGAGAAAGTCAGGTGGTGCTAGAAGCAATTAAATTGTGTCGTTGAATGCCATTTCTTGCGCAACTTTGTATTATTCAAGTGCACATTTTACGTCTGCAATCCACGGAACTCGAGAACCGTTTGCCCCACCAACTTCAAATTCGACACACGTGTTCCACACCAGCACAGGCAGTGCTGTGCCCGGTGTCGAGTGGGTCGACACCGGGCACAGCACTGTGCCCAATCTTTTTATTTAGTTTGAGTCTAAATACAAAAATTGGTCGTTCATGATTTTTTTGTGTATAACGTTCTCTCATTTTAATGAGGTTTTGTGGTACATGGATACTCGAGGAGAAACAAACAAACTTAGACAAATAACTGAGCATAGTTAGAAGTCACAAAAAAAATCACACCCGTGTGAACTGAGTGGTGTAATATAGCCTGTCTGACGTAATGAAATCATGTCTGACGTAATGAAATCACACCCGGGTGAACAGGGTGAACATAGCAACCATGCTCATTTTTTCTGCACAGACTAACAAAGCCAGTTGTAGGAGTGGTTTACACCATCTGACGTAATGAAATCACACCCGGGTGAACAGGGTGAACATAGCAACCATGCTCATTTTTTCTGCACTAACAAAGCCAGTTGTAGGTTTACACCACTCAAAAATAAAGAGAAAGAAAGTAGAAGAACGGAAGAGCTGCTGTAAACAGGCATCCACTCACAGCAGTGCTGGAACTATAGCTCATCAAGTGTGCCAGGGTTTTTCCCACCCTGAGGCATGGATATCTCCCTCAGTGAAGCTGGACCCCTGCCATGGCGCCACACACACACACACACACACACACACACACACACACACACACACACACACACACACACACACACACACACACACACACACACACACACACACACACACACACACACACACACACACACACACACACACACACACACACACACACACACACACACACACACACACACACACACACACACACCCTCTGACTCCTATAGGAACCTCACACACACACACACACACACACACCCACCCACCCACCTCTGACTCCTATAGGAACACTGGAGGGACACACAACCTCACACACATTTTGCAGCAATGCAGACACTGGAAAGAAAGAGGAATGACAGATGGAATGTTCCAGCCCTGAGAGGTTTCTATGCCGCTGCTTTCCTGTTCCTTCTCTTCCCACAAGCTGTTCTACAGTATTTGTCTCTGTCTTACTGTCAGATTCTCTAATGCATTCCTTCTTCTCTCAGCTGTGTTCCCACTCTCTCTGCTGGCTTCTCTGTCATCTTTTCCTCTCCCTCAGCTCTCCTCTCACCCTCTGCCGGAGTTGCTGATAAACAGCCATTGATCTACACTGTTATGATATGCCAGTCGCATATTGATTTATCTCTTGATGAGCCAAATTCCAAATGAAGAATGATCTCATCACTCTCTTTCATTAAGACTAAGGGTGACAAATGAGGGGTGGGTGGCAGAGATAGCTTCATGGGAAGAACGGACGAGGATGGAAGGAAAGTAGTATGAGTAGGAGAAAGGATGTGCCTCTCACTCTCTCCCTGTCTCTCTCTCTCTCTGTCCGTGTCTGTTTCTGATTGATGTTCAGGTGAACTCGTAAAACAAATTGACCTTTGAAGGTCAAGACAGTAGTCATGATCCATGCAAGCGGGTGGATGCGGCCAGGAGATGCATTATACTGGGAGGGAAATCAGACGTACCCCCCCCCCCCCCTGTAATGGTCAAACTGGAGACAGGCATGTTAATACAAGACTGCCATTACTGTGTTACATTCGGTGACATATGTCATCCCATCGGACATTCAATGTGCTTTCATGGTAGGCCCTCTATCACACAAGGCCTCTTGGCTGTGACAAATGCACGGACAAGGACACAAGCAAAACACGCAGAAACATATGAGAGGTATGGCTTCAGTTCTGTGCCAATGTACTGATCTTTTCTGGCCCTGATTGTATTGTTCAACCTCATGTTGACATTTAAACAGGTGCAGAAGAATGTCAGCTTGGACATGTGACTCACTGAACATGGCAGAGGCAAAGGGAGGGCTCTCAGATAGCCTGGAGAGGACAGTGTCGATACAACACCACAATGTTCTTCCCCTCTCCCTAACCGACATCACTTCCTTTGACTTATGGATATATGACACTAGCATACATTCAGATTCAATATGCCAAACATTAAACGTCATTAACAATAAAGAGACAATATGACGTAAACGACACATTATGACGTAAAATTTCCCTTCATTGTCAATGCGTTTACTAAACAAATTTTGAACTAAAGACAAACATTAAACCTGTGTTTAGGCCTCAAAAATAGCAATAAAATGATGCAGTTAAAATAGCAGCAGATGTACAGTAGAATCACAGTCTCTTGTGCATACTTATAATTAGACTTATGACTGTGAGCATGGAGAACATACCGGTACTAATAAAGTAATAAATTATGACTGTGAGCATGGAGAACATACCGGTACTAATAAAGTAATAAATGATGACTGTGAGCATGGAGAACATACCGGTACTAATAAAGTAATACATTATGACTGTGAGCATGGAGAACATACCGGTACTAATAAAGTAATAAATTATGACTGTGAGCATGGAGAACATACCGGTACTAATAAAGTAATAAATTATGACTGTGAGCATGGAGAACATACCGGTACTAATAAAGTAATACATTATGACTGTGAGCATGGAGAACATACCGGTACTAATAAAGTAATACATTATGACTGTGAGCATGGAGAACATACCGGTACTAATAAAGTAATACATTATGACTGTGAGCATGGAGAACATACCGGTACTAATAAAGTAATACATTATGACTGTGAGCATGGAGAACATACCAGTACTAATAAAGTAATACATTATGACTGTGAGCATGGAGAACATACCGGTACTAATAAAGTAATAAATTATGACTGTGAGCATGGAGAACATACCGGTACTAATAAAGTAATACATTATGACTGTGAGCATGGAGAACATACCGGTACTAATAAAGTAATAAATTATGACTGTGAGCATGGAGAACATACCGGTACTAATAAAGTAATACATTATGACTGTGAGCATGGAGAACATACCGGTACTAATAAAGTAATAAATTATGACTGTGAGCATGGAGAACATACCGGTACTAATAAAGTAATAAATTATGACTGTGAGCATGGAGAACATACCGGTACTAATAAAGTAATACATTATGACTGTGAGCATGGAGAACATACCGGTACTAATAAAGTAATAAATTAGCAATCATAATAACGCCCAGATGCATTCTGACACGCTCTTCATTTAGAAATCTCATGGCTTATCACGTAATGCTAGCAGAGGCTACGAGCCTATACAACACAATGAGATGTACTGCTGATAACAGTGGAGCGTGGTAGATCACCGGTAGAGATGCGGGGGGGAGAGAAAGGACAGTCAGGAAACATGAACGGGGGGGTTAAAGAAAAAAACCAGGGAGAAGACATGGAGTAATGCAGTGTTCCATCACTGTCAGCAGGCTAGAGGTTAGCACTCTGTTCTCTTCCTGGTGGGATGGAGAGAATTAGAATGCTGCGGAAGGAAGAGGCACTGGTGAGGGTGGGTGGGGGGGTTCCACCTCACTAAACTAAAGTAATTTGTCTAATCTTTCCTCTCCAATAGGATAACGTTCCTATGCCATGTTAGGCATATTCTTTTTCCCCTGCAGCATGCATGGTTTGTCATTATGTGGTCGTTTGCTACTGGAAACTGAAAGCCTGTAGAGAAATAATACCTTGAGATTCTATCTGAAACCAAGGATGCTGCTGCGTGAGTTTACATGAAGACCTGTGTTGCTGCAGTGACATGAATGTCAAAGTCAGAACAGTACATTTATAAAAGAACTAACTGCTAAGCCATGCCATATAGCAACCTGTCATATTGCTTAAGTTTGAATGCAGTGATGCACACAGCATATGAAAGCCACTGAATAAAGTGTGCATTGTGTCATATATCGCATCTTCAAGAGAAAGCCTCTTTAGTCAGAGCCAGCACAGCAAATCTACAGTACTGTAATTTCCAGAACCGCGCGCCGCAAAAATGCGCGTGCACGCGCATCATGCACGCGCATTTTTGCGCATTTTCACGCGCAAACGTGGCCTTTACTTTCCCTCTCCACACGCAAGTTATATATGAACGAACTGACACAGGCAATTAACCAGGATAAGGTGCCAATACTGTGATACAGCATATTTAAATCTCTTTTTTTTTTTTTTCTCTCCTGTTCGAGGGGGGGCTGTGCCTGGGGGGAGGGGGTGCTACAGCCCCCCCAGCACCCCTACTTCCCTCAGCCATGAGAACCAGTGTTGTTCAAGTTACTTAAAAATAAAGGTTTAAAACAAAAATCATAGGCCTATACAGTATAAGATTTTCCAATTCAGACACATTCTTTTCAAGGGAAAAATAATCCCTAATGTCACTGCTCTAGTTGTGGTTTGTTTTAACCTATACTTGCCAATTCCTAACCGTGCGTTCCACCTTAAGGCTTTCCATAGAGTTATAGAGGCGTTCCACCTTAAGGTGCAAGACCTGCCCAACTCTGTGTCTGATAATGGCTTACCCTGGAATGTTACCCTATATGTTGACCAATCATCAACGTTATGATGACGTTATGCCCTGTGAAGGCCTCTTTCTCTTTCTCATGTGGAATGTGTTTCACTCTGGGAGGCACTCAGAGCACCCTGTCAGTTTACATGACAGACTCCGCATTGGCAGGAGGAGGAGACGGTTCTTTTGGATTACATTACGTAATGTGGGTAACTACCGTACTAACTCACCCATTGAAAACACAGTAACATATAATGTGGGTAACTACAGTACTAACTCACCCATTGAAAACACAGTAACATATAATGGCGTTCTACTGAATGGGAAAGGGTAGTAGTTACCTTAATAGTAGCCTCGGAAACCCAGACGTTTTTATTTCCAGGGAGAAAAAAAAAGTCTGGGTCCGAGTCCACTTCAATTCGGCATAGAGTAGCGCAAACATCGCTCACTCTCTGCTGATTTCTGATCGTCTGCACCTTTGTTAAATTGACACACATGCACACATGTACACACACACACTCCTCTCTCTCTCTGTCGCTCTAAGTAATTAGTCTCATGTCGCGCAGCTGCGCATAGTTTCTCCCGGCGGATCCTGCCGGGAGCTGCCTATGCCATAAAAAGCATAGGTGAGTTCCAGGCTACCTTAATAGTTACCACAAAAAGTAGTTGCGTTACGTAAAGTAACTCGGTAGTAAATAGTTAGTCACAACACTGTCCATAACTCCCCATAAAGCTCTGAATTTAGGCTAATCATAATTGGCATTCTATGGCTCAACATATTGTACAGTACAGTAGGTGCCTTCGTGCAGTAATTGGGATTTTCTTTTCTTTTTTAATATGGTGTTTTGCCATTTTGTCTAGCCTCTCTACTACTTTGACTCACTGGTATGGGAGAGTGAAATTGCTGAGCAGTGAGAATGGAGCTCTGATGCTGTGTCTGCAATGCTCAGCAAAAGTCTACTTTCTCCAGCCAACAGTTTTGGAATACATACCAAAAGTGTCTGGATTTATTTTACTATTGTGATTTATGTTTTCTTTAATTCCCATCTCTTTTCCTCTTTTCTTTCTTTCTTTCTTTCAAAAACAAAAACAAAAACAAAAACAAAAACAAAAACAAAAACAAAAACAAAAACAAAAACAAAAACAAAAACAAAAACAAAAACAAAAACAAAAACAAAAACAAAAACACATTGCAGGAACAGATAGACGTAGAACATGCATCTCCCTCTCCACTCTTTCTGTCAGCTTCAGCAGAGTCTGAGTGACTCTATCCAACAAACAGACAGTACAATAAATAGTGGGCATACGTAGAGCAAAAGAGACCAATAGTGCCTCAAAGAAAGTACAGGATACCAAAGTAAATAATGTACCTCAAAATGACACTTGAGTATAGACTTACTTTCCACCCCTGAGAGTGAGTCTTGGCCACACACTTGACTCCTCTGTGTGTTGGCACGAGCTATGAGGCCCAGCGCAACATGGAGCTAATAAATGACCAGCATTCACCTTTTCAACCAAATGATGATACACTGGCCTCTCTCCAAGCCTGGCTGGTTCAGCTATTTTCCTATAATGGCATGCCCAAAATAGGGACACAAGGTTAATTATGGATGTTAATGCTTTTTCTAGCCCTAAATGGAGAGGCTCGGGAACAGGAAGTGAGGGAGGAAAAAGTGAGAAATAGAAGCAGGGATGGAAAGTGGGAGATTCTGTAGTCAAGCTGGTGGTTAATAAGGTGAGGTATTTTTAAACAGCTGCACTCATCACCACCCTCCCCTCCTCTCCCAGTGACAGTCTCTCTGAGGGCTGTTCATTAACAGCCATCCATTTGCCTTAATAATACCATTATTAATGTCTCCTAATGTTGGACACACGCGCGGACGGCCGCACGCACAAACGTTAAATTAGCACTTGTGTTTTGTCCTATGACCAGCTTTGAGGGTTTGTGTAAACACAAACATTGTCCTAACACAAACATTGAATGTCATTGATAATGAATGGACAGTTTTGAGCGTTTGTCCCAACGCACACATTGAATGCCTTTGACAATGAATGGCCAGCTTTGAGTGTATGTGTAAACACAAACATTGTGTAAACACAAACATTGAAGACGAAGGTGAGGACGCAAATTCTGATTGGCCGGAATGAGATGATGTATGATGATGTAGGCTGATAAGAGTGCCCCTCACTTCACACGGGTGTGATTTATTTTCTAGTCTGTCTGTCTGTCTGTCTGTCTGTCTGTCTGTCTGTCTGTCTGTCTGTCTAACTTGGGCCAACCGATTGACTTCAAACAGCTGTTGGCAGTTCAGAAACCTGTGTGTCATCTGAGGGGATTCGAAGGAAACTACAGGCTTTCTCTTCCTGGAAAGCTATAGTACTCTGAAAAGAATAAGAACAGAAGCCATTGTTCTCACATGAATACAAAATGTAAGTTTGAAATATTTTTGAAATGATCACCAATGATATACTGTAATTGGTAGGCGGGTTTTTGAACTATCCGCATCCTGCCTCTGAGATTCTGAGTACAGAAATGGTGCCATCTTATAGTGAGGAGTGGACCAATTATTATGAAGTGCTCCTTTATCATATCACAAGGTGTGATGTATGACCCCTGCATCAAAATTCAAGTGTGTTAATGCTTGACTTGCTGATAATACAATGATAACAGCATAATGAAATACCAAAAGAGGTTACTTGTGTTTCTGCAGGGATATAGAATTCTGGTGGTGATGATGGGTCTAACATTAAGTACACATTAAGGACGAACATTAAAGTCACCGAAGGCAGTTTAAGAATGCACAAAATATTGACAGCCCATTCTATGACTTTTCAGAGAGATATGATCCATGCCCATGCAGTGAATATCAAATGTGCCATATCATATTAGCATATTATAAAGATGTTTTATTATATCAGCATCATAACTGGAATAATAGATGGTGTCTCTGCTCTACCAAGGACAAATTCTATATACCGTAATAAAATCAATGATTTTGTGTTAGTTTTGTGTTTCAAATTCCTTGTTTGGGCACACTTTTGGTCTTATTCTCTCATTGGGTTAAGTTGTAGCCGGTGAAATAATAGTGAAATAAAACTTTTCCTCATTTTGTTGAGGATCCCCTCAAACCCCCCCAAGGACAACACACAAAATGAAGCATTGTGATAGTTCATACAGTAGTTACAGTGTAATGTTCCCCAGCTGTGATCAGTTGTCAGTGTGGTGAATGAATAAGTGTTTCTAATCAGCCATGTATAGTTCCACACACAAATCACAGCCATTCTCACAACAAGGTGGTTCATGTATGCCTGCCTCCTCTACCCAGGATTTCAGTCATTCCATTCCTGACACACGTTGCTGCTGCATGGCAAAGCTTTGCCCCAGCCTCTCCAGCACCACCCCAGTCACAAAACTGCAATTTGGGAGTTCCCCTACACTGCTCGGTTTAAAAAAAAATGTTTCAAGAACTTAATTAAGCATCTGAGAGTGTACAAATGGATTTGTACACTCTCAGAGTTAAATTAACAGTGGTTTTTCAATATAAATTGGGGTGCCAGAGATAGAAAAGCCATTACATTGGGGGTCCATAGCATATAATGCGTGTGAAACTGGGGGTCCTTGAAATTAATGTTTCGGAATCACTACTAGAGCTGTAAAAGTCCTCCCTTATCGGGGTCACTGGCATATGTTTTCAAATGGGGGGTCCGTGGCCGAATAAATGTTGATTTGGGGGTCCTTGACACGAAAAAGTTTGGGAACCACTGGCCTGGAAGACGGTCCTGCAAGACCTGTAACACCCAGTGACTCCAAGAAAGACCTGTAACACCCAGTGACTCCAATACCTGTAACACCCAGTGACTCCAAGACCTGTAACACCCAGTGACTCCAATACCTGTAACACCCAGTGACTCCAAGACCTGTAACACCCAGTGACTCCAAGACCTGTAACACCCAGTGACTCCAAGACCTGTAACACCCAGTGACTCCAAGACCTGTAACACCCAGTGACTCCAAGACCTGTAACACCCAGTGACTCCAAGACCTGTAACACCCAGTGACTCCAAGACCTGTAACACCCAGTGACTCCAAGACCTGTAACACCCAGTGACTCCAATACCTGTAACACCCAGTGACTCCAAGACCTGTAACACCCAGTGACTCCAAGACCTGTAACACCCAGTGACTCCAGGACCTGTAACACCCAGTGACTCCAATACCTGTAACACCCAGTGACTCCAAGACCTGTAACACCCAGTGACTCCAATACCTGTAACACCCAGTGACTCCAAGACCTGTAACACCCAGTGACTCCAAGACCTGTAACACCCAGTGACTCCAAGACATGTAACACCCAGTGACTCCAGGACCTGTAACACCCAGTGACTCCAAGACCTGTAACACCCAGTGACTCCAAGACCTGTAACACCCAGTGACTCCAAGACCTGTAACACCCAGTGACTCCAAGACCTGTAACACCCAGTGACTCCAAGACCTGTAACACCCAGTGACTCCAAGACCTGTAACACCCAGTGACTCCAAGACCTGTAACACCCAGTGACTCCAAGACCTGTAACACCCAGTGACTCCAAGACCTGTAACACCCAGTGACTACAAGACCTGTAACACCCAGTGACTCCAAGACCTGTAACACCCAGTGACTCCAAGACCTGTAACACCCAGTGACTCCAAGACCTGTAACACCCAGTGACTCCAATACCTGTAACACCCAGTGACTCCAAGACCTGTAACACCCAGTGACTCCAAGACCTGTAACACCCAGTGACTCCAAGACCTGTAACACCCAGTGACTCCAGGACCTGTAACACCCAGTGACTCCAAGACATGTAACACCCAGTGACTCCAAGACCTGTAACACCCAGTGACTCCAAGACCTGTAACACCCAGTGACTCCAATACCTGTAACACCCAGTGACTCCAAGACCTGTAACACCCAGTGACTCCAAGACCTGTAACACCCAGTGACTCCAAGACCTGTAACACCCAGTGACTCCAAGACCTGTAACACCCAGTGACTCCAAGACCTGTAACACCCAGTGACTCCAAGACCTGTAACACCCAGTGACTCCAGGAAACAACAAGACCTGTAACACCCAGTGACTCCAGGAAACAACAAGACCTGTAACACCCAGTGACTCCAGGAAACAACAAGACCTGTAACACCCAGTGACTCCAAGACCTGTAACACCCAGTGACTCCAGGAAACAACAAGACCTGTAACACCCAGTGACTCCAAGACCTGTAACACCCAGTGACTCCAAGACCTGTAACACCCAGTGACTCCAGGAAACAACAAGACCTGTAACACCCAGTGACTCCAGGAAACAACAAGACCTGTAACACCCAGTGACTCCAAGACCTGTAACACCCAGTGACTCCAGGAAACAACAAGACCTGTAACACCCAGTGACTCCAAGACCTGTAACACCCAGTGACTCCAAGACCTGTAACACCCAGTGACTCCAGGAAACAACAAGACCTGTAACACCCAGTGACTCCAGGAAACAACAAGACCTGTAACACCCAGTGACTCCAGGAAACAACAAGACCTGTAACACCCAGTGACTCCAGGAAACAACAAGACCTGTAACACCCAGTGACTCCAGGAAACAACAAGACCTGTAACACCCAGTGACTCCAGGAAACAACAAGACCTGTAACACCCAGTGACTCCAGGAAACAACAAGACCTGTAACACCCAGTGACTCCAGGAAACAACAAGACCTGTAACACCCAGTGACTCCAGGAAACAAGACCTGTAACACCCAGTGACTCCAGGAAACAACAAGACCTGTAACACCCAGTGACTCCAGGAAACAAGACCTGTAACACCCAGTGACTCCAGGAAACAAGACCTGTAACACCCAGTGACTCCAGGAAACAAGACCTGTAACACCCAGTGACTCCAGGAAACAACACTGATGATGTGTCCAAGTTTATGATCAGTAGATGTTTTTTTAATAGCTAAATTTGCACCAGGCTCATCCACGTGTTTGGAAACTGATTTCAAAGTACTTTAAAGGTATATTCAGTGATTTCACTTAATTCAAATATCACTTATTTTTTCTTATTTTTTGGATAATCCTCCCTACTATAAAGTGTGCTGACCATATAAGGAGTTCCTCCCTGTCCCCAGTTAACCCCTGGGGTCAAAAAACCCTAGTTTCGGTTTGGGCGGCAAAGCCTTCATCCAATCAGGATGAGAGGGGCCTTCCTCCAATCATGATCGAGTGGGGTGGGCCTTGGTGCACGTGCTGTTGGTCTGTTGTACTTCCCCCACTGTAGAGCGTGTGCATGTGCACATCTTATTACCGGGTGGACCGGGTTTTTTTCCAAATCACCCAAATCACTGAATGCTCCTTTAACACATGGGTCAAAAACAGTCTTATGAAAAATATCTGTACGTTTTGTAATGATTTTTTGTATGTTTTTTGTATGAAACATATTCAACTCTTGTGCGTTTGGACAAGAGCGCCTTGTGTTTTCAGCTAGGAAAACTGCACTGGTGGACACACAGCCTTATAGTGTACAATAATTACAATCCCACAATGCTGCAGGAGGCAGACTGAGCAGCTCAAGCTGTGCTGACTATACTTCACAACAACATCTGTACTGCTTTTCATTTTGATATATTCAAAGTTCAGAAATGCCTTTGTTTACTTTGACAGGATATTATATTATCATCCTTGAAGAGTTCAGTATCACATTGTCTTTTTTATCCTACTATCTCATTACCAGGCACCGGGCTGCTGCATTCGTTTCTTACTTACTTGGGGGGATTAACTGTTATTCTAGCAATCCTTCAGAACATTTGAAATAAATTGTGTAGGCATAATAAACGCTGAATGTGTTTATTTGCCATTCAAACCCACTATGGTTTCTCTGGCTTCTTATTCATTTGAGTGTACAGCAAAGCCCATGTTTTTGAGTGGGAGAATGAACTAGAAGGCCAGAACAGATTGTCCAGCAAATATGTGAAAACTGTATTAATAACACTGGACATTTCTCATAGTTGCTTCATGGCTGTGATAATGCCATTACTCACAGCCGACATGGACACTCTCACAGCCGGCGTCTGCCAGCTGCACACGTCCATCATGTCCATCAGTCAATGCAGTCAATTATGGTCTGTCAGTATCTGCGTGCTCTGCAGCCCAAACCCAGTAAGCCGTGCCCACCCAAGGGCACAAGATTGACACACCTGAGCATAGAGGACAGAGGTGTGACCAGGCACATTGACACACCTGAGCATAGAGGACAGAGGTGTGACCAGGCACATTGACACACCTGAGCATAGAGGACAGAGGTGTGACCAGGCACATTGACCAGGCACATTGACACACCTGAGCATAGAGGACAGAGGTGTGACCAGCTAGAGGACAGAGGTGTGACCAGGCACATTCCATGAGCTGTTTATCTCTTTGCTGAATGCAATCTTTCATGCCGTGTTTTCACAGCCCAATGACTTTGAAAGCCAGATGGAGCACAGCGACAAGACAACTCAGCTCCACAACTGATTTGTCTGAATGTGTGCTCTTCCTGGTCGGCTATGGGCTGATGGAATACTGTATAACTGGTAAAAAAAAATCTATGCTACAGTGCAATAGATTTATTAATTTCACATGCAGCTATAATCATATTTTATTCATTTTCATTTGGAAACCATCATGTTTGTGTTTTGTTTTTTTAACTTAATTTTGTTTAGTGCATATTAAAGTTCTCAAACTCTGCCCGAACCTGACCTGGCCCGACCGGGCCGGGCCGGGCTAAAAAATGATGCTAATTAGTCGGGCCGGGCCGGGTTATTATAATAAAAATAGCAATTCTGTTATTTGTGTAATGTGTAGGCTATAGCCTACAAGTATGTATTTATTATGAAGAGGGCTGCACTATCGGCGATTCACTTAATTGTGACAGGAGGAAGACGGAGGAGTGGAGGCGGGGGGCTTGGCGCAGCACGCTTGCATTTCAGACTCAGAGCGGCAGCACACATACTGACTGCGCGCAGGCATGAGCAGAGAGAAGTGAATGGTGGGGTGGTTGTTTATACCGCTGGCTGGCCTCTGGTTTGCGGCGCACCAAATGAGCTTCAGTTCATATGCTAAATGTTTTATAAAATCAATCGGATTATCACATGATAGCTGAAGCGTCAGGTTTTTTCGTCATGTTGCAGTTGCACTGAGCTATCTCGTTAAACCCACCTAATCATTAGGCCTAATCAACGTCATATAGTCACCAACCGATCCATATAAATGATATAATTCTGTAGTGTATGATGACCACGCAATGTTACAGTCCACTGCAGGCTACAGGATATTTGATTTCCAAAATGATTAGTATTATAACCGCCGTCCCTCGGTGCAGCGGCGTGCCTCGTTATATGTGCCCAATTTAAAATAACAGATCTCTAAGCTGTCGAGACACACCATGAGCGGTGCGTGGATGGCTCTTCTGATTGGCCGGGCCCTAAACCTGCCCTCTTCTGATTGGCCGGGCCCTAAACCTGCCCTCTTCTGATTGGCCGGGCCCTAAACCTGCCCTCTTCTGATTGGCCGGGCCCTGAACCTGCCCTCTTTGATTGGCCGGGCCTACCAATGTGCAAGGCCACAGAGAAACGCTGTGATTAAGAAACAGGGATGCTTCAATGACCTTACCCTGCAACACAGATGTTTAATTAAAACCTGAATAACCCTCCACTAGATTAATTGAATAGGGACAGAAAAGGTGGGCAGGTGCATCACTTTACATAGCTTTACACCGTCCCCACCTTTTCAACTCCTTTCTTTCTCCATCTCTCTATGAAACAAGCTCGTAGTTCCTGTCTCATTGAAAGGCTAGTCTCTTTCAGCAACAGGCATGAGGCAGAGAGAGAGATGGCAGAACGGACGGGCAAACAATGAAGAGCAGGGATGACGAGAGAAGGCAAGTAGGATGTAGGAGTGATGAAAAGAAGGGGTGAAGGTCACTAGGTCAGAACGTGCATCTGGCACTGGGAGCGGCCTGGAAAACCCTAAAGGCTTATGGAGATAACAAGGGAGAGAACGACAGGACGGTGTTTCGAATGGGAGGTGCTGAGTTGTTATAATGGAAGTCAGTGAACCCAACATAACAGCATTTAAAACACATTTATAGATTATAACAAAGCAAAATCGCCTACAGTATATGCATGTGCATACGTGCATGCATGCGTGCGTGCGTGCGTGCGTGTGTGCATGCCTGCGTGGGTGCATGCCTGCGTGCCTGCGTGGGTGCCTGCGCCGTGCATGTGCCTGCGCTGTGTGTGCGTGTGCGTTTTTGAACACAATAAAAGTGAAATGATTCAATGATTTCTACCAGACTTCTTTTGTGGCGGTGAATTCATGTTTTAATCCGATAACTTTTGTTGGGGAAGTCGACAGCCTTCTTATTACATTGCGGTTAAAAACATAACATTTCTGTGATCAAGTGCACATGAAGAGCTGCAGCCAATATTCTAGTGACAACACCATTCATCAACACCAGTGGTTCCCAAAGTGGGGTCCGGGGACCCCCAGGGGTCCTTGAGGGAGTTCCAGGAGATCCCCAGCCAAATGAGAGTTTGGAACCAAATGGACCCTTATGGGTCTGTAACTCTAAAGAGTGTACAAATGGAACCAAATGGACCCGTTAAATTAACATTCATTTTACAATATAAATTGAGGGTCCCAGAGATAGAATTCCATTAAATGGGGGTCAAACTGGGGCTCAAACTGGGGATCTCTGAAATTAAACGGGTTGAGAATCATTACTAGAGCCTTTACAAATCTTCTCTTACGGGGGTCCCTGGCATATATTTTCAAATGGGGGGTCCGCGGGCTATTTAGTGTCAATTTGGGGGTCCTTGACATGAAAACGTTTGGGAACCACTGTTCTACACGTTTCAAGCTTTCATAATAAAAAACACAGTGTTCCTGTGTCTTGGTGAGTGTGTGCTTACTGAGAAATGGAACACCATGTTTTGAGAGTGCTATGGCTATATACAGTATTCTTATTATTCTTTTAAGATCTTGTTTGACAACACAGTGGAGAGATGCTTAGAGTGACATGCCAGAGTGTGTCTGTCACACACACACACACACACACACACACACACACACACACACACACACACACACACACACACACACACACACACACACACACACACACACACACACACACACACACACACACACACACACACACACACACACACACACACACACAAATATTTCTGTATATACACCCCACTTCCTCACTTGAGACATGTATGAAAGTGTGACTGTGTTCCAGCAACTGGGGATGTCCTATCTTAAAACGGCTTCAGCTCCGCAAACTCAGCTGAATAAGAGATCACATTCCTTGTACCTGCCATGTCCCTGCCCGCGGGAATCATGTCCGACACCAGGGTTGGGAGGGAAGAGAAGAGAAGTGATCTGCCCCAAACACCTATGCCACCTATAGGGCAAAAACTGCTACAGAAGCAGAATAGCTACAGAGGATCAGCTGTCTGAGTCTGACTGAAACATTGCTGCTCAGACTCCACCTTTGGTGGCTGCGTTTCCCCTGTCCCCTGACCATTCCCCTGAAGAACTGGGAGTTCACAGCAATTCAGCTATAATATACTGAACTCTCTTCTCCTACTGCACTGACTGTCTAATAATATTGGCATGGGTTTTTCAGGGGCCCTACGCTAGCACCTCCAACGCCAGGCTTTCAGACATGACGTCATGTGGAAAAATCATACAGTAATCATGGCATCTATACTGCCTCCCTCTGGCTAGCCGTGGCACCTGATGGAGGGGAAAGGAACTGATTGGAATAATGTTTCTTCCAACCGGGTTCCGTGTTTCTTCCAACCTGGGAAACTCCTCCCTGTCAGGTGAAAAGAAACGGCTTGGACTCCTCATGCATTGAAGGAAACATGAGGTCAGCCCGTTGCTGACCTGTTTTAACTTTTAAGCTTGTATTGTAATGCATATTATTTTCAGAACTTCATTGAGTAAGATTTGCAATGGTATGCAATGAACACTTAAGATAGTGGAATGTGGGTGTTTTAAGAAAGGCTTTTAACTCTTTGAGAGTTTCATGGATTTCTATATAGTTTTTAGACTTCTCTATGGCAGAATGGCGTTTTTGAATGATTTATTGAAAATTCTCTGTTGTGAATGTGTGACAACGAAAGACCTTCAGAGAAAGCTTGGCTTGTCTGCTTCCAGGAAAAAAATGAACTGAGTTGATAAAATGTTTAGTTGTGGTGTTGGAAGCCATTTAAAAGAGCCTGCATTTACACTGGGTAGTGTTTCTAGGACAACAAAAAAAGTTATGACCGGTTGAAGTTTTATTTTCTAAATAACTTTTTTTCTGCTGGGCGTACATAGCCATGCAATATCTCATTTTAAAGGGTGAGTTGTCTAGTTCAATTAAAATAAAATAAAAAGTTTCTCACATGTACCACTGTAGATATTTTGCCATCTATAAATAGCATGGTCAGTCATGATCAATCTGACCTATCCAGCTAAAAGTCCCCCTAGCTCTGAAATGGAACATCATATAAACTCAATTCTTTTTTGGGGTAAAATTAGACATTCTAATGCACATTTTGATATATACCATGTTTACATAGTCTTACCAGTACCGTGTCTATTCATGCATGTATCTCAAAAACCTGTTGTGAAGAAACAGTTTTGATAAAAAACTCATCCAAGGACATTGTTTTGATATGACTTTGTGCCCATGATATGTATCAAAATATAGACTTGAATGTATACTGTATTATAACAAAAAAATTGGGTTCTTACCATCTACCGTTACAGAGTAAATCACAGTTGAAACTCGCTTAGTCAAACCATAAACCTCAGACTAGTGAACAAAATAGCCATGACAGGTCTAACTCATTGTAAAAGCTTGTCTTTTATTTTTTATGACTACTAACATAATACAATTATAATAAATATTACAGAAAATAAATAGGCCTACATACAAAACAGTTGTCCCCAAACTCCCCAGTGTCCCCAAACCACTGCATTCCAGTTGTTCTTGACGGTGTGTGTGTGTGTAGGCTAAATTTAAAAAAACAACAACAACTGAAATGAATGAATGCATCCGGTTCAGTGTCGGAGAACTCCATCGCAGTCTTGACTCTTCGTCTTCATCATCATCATCATCCTCCTCCTCCGATGCCAGTTCTAAATATATAAAAATAAACATTTAGCTGTAGTCAGCCCGGCCAATAGCCAGTTGGGGGGGGGGGGGGACGTAGGCTATCTGACATCATCGTCATCATCATCATCACACGGAGACACACTAAACAATGTACAATCATGATTGTATACAATATACAATGAATGCAATTATCATGCAAGCTCAGACGTCAATGAAACGTCATACAGATCTTATATAATACGCTACTGTTAGCTTCACTCCCCGTCCCCCCTCCGATCCTTGTAGCAACGTCATCATAACCACGCGTTGCTTCAGTAAACGATGCATGTTTGTTCTCCGTCTTTGTAGACAGTAAATAAAAGGAGCGAACATTACTCTAAAGATCAGATCGCCTATAAGGCACGCTACAATATCAAATACTTGTACTGCCATGCGTGCATGCCTGCTACGATACATTTGTACTGCACCAACCAACCGATCGACACCAACCCCCCCCTCCAGCCCTTAGCCAGCACCAATGCACCGACCAACACCATTAGCCAGCACCTTCGGTGCTGGCTAATGGCTGGGGGCCATCGTGGTGAGTCATTCTGGCGTCATGATCTGACTAGTAGTAGTAATTATCCAAGCATCTATTTGTAGCGATCATCTTATGATTTCTGATCACTATAGAAGGGCATTTTCTACAATAAAATTACCTCAAAACATTCCGGGTTGATCGTCTTCTTCAATGGTTTCCCGGTATAGCTCATCGGACGACGATGGGGAGACAATGAAAAAAGGAGGGAGGGAGCAGCGAGTCTCGCTGTAAGCACTGGACCAGGGCTACTCCGCCTGGAGAAGGCGACTGGGACGCGTATGGATCAATACTACTACCACAAAACTCGCTCAAATAAATAGTACTGCTTTCAACTTTTTCTGCTAGAAAATCGCTCGGGCGAGACGGCAAACAGGCAAAACAATGAAAACTATGAAGACTCCCTCTGCCCCCACTGTTTACAGGGGGTGGGACCAGCTTCCAATGGCAACACGTACACGTGTGTCACGTGACACGGGTTTTCTGGGTAATGTAGTTGGAATATAAGCTCAGGAATTTAAACAGCGCTTCGGAGCATATTAATATGTTTAGATTCATCAAAAACTGTGAAGACGCCAATTGGCGTCATTGATCATTTACGGAATTCTGATGAAGACGCCAATTGGCGTCTTTCATCTTCTAAGGGTTAAGAGATGTTTTCTATCTAGAACTGCTGGTTTTCTTCAGATGTATAGCTTTTTCAACTCCTACAACATCAAAGGAATGTCTCCTTGGAATAACACTCGCACGCACGCATGCACGCACGCACGCACGCACGCACGCACGCACGCACGCACGCACGCACGCACGCACGCACGCACGCACGCACGCACGCACACACACACGCAACTTGCACACATACTTTAAATTCTCTTTCTAAATAGTGATGGAGAGCATTTTCAGAATGGCGATGCACATAGACTCACACATTACTCTGTAATCAATCTCTCCCTCTGCCAGCATTCCTCTGGGACACAGCAGAGGAAAAAACAACATTCATTTGAATGTAAATGATCAGCAAACTCATCCACACACAATCTTCTATAGGCACTCTCACACCAATCTACTCAACAAACACTGCAATCCCTCACATCAATCTATACAACAAACACACTGCAATAACTCAAACCAATCTACATCGCGTGCCGTGCACGCACGCACGCACACACGCACACACACACCATATCACGTCACACCAGATCTACACACCTGGACTGGACACACACACGCATGCACACACAGCGCATGACTATGTGTGTACAGTATGTCTGTGTGACACGTGTCTGTATAAGCATGGAAGTACCACGGCAATACCACTGGATGGCACTGTTGAGCAGCGGCACGCACGCACGCACGCACGCACGCACGCACGCACGCACGCACGCACGCACGCACGCACGCACGCACGCACACGCACACGCACACAAGAATTTGTAGCACATTAGCTAGATCCACATGGCGGCAGGTGTATGTGTGCATTGTTAGACATAAGGGGCTATATCTTGCGCCACCCCTTAACCCTTATCCCTAAACTAATTTGCCATTTTTTACTATTTAAAAAAACCTTTTAAAATAGTTCAAATAGCCGATCTACAAGCTCACAATGTCTCAATGTAGATCGGCTAGTTGAACTGTTTTAAAATGCTCTTCAAAATAGTAAAAAATGGCAAATACGTTTAGGGATAAGGGATAAGGGTGGCGCAAGATGGAGCCCAAGGTGAAAGGTAAAGATCACAGTGGTAGAAGGGCACCCCCAACGTCCATTGTAGGAATATGAAGCTTACTGTTGCTATGGCTTATTGCACATAACTTATTGCATATTGCTTGGTCCTATGTTTGGTGAAAAAAAATGTATGTCTGAATGAATCCTTCGTACAACACATTTTTCTCAGGCCTTGTGACACAGATATTGCACTGATGGCTACGATGAATTCTGTCTACAGGTTGGTTGTGGCAGTGATGCTATTGTAATTTGTTTTGTGTATTTGTATGATGAAATCCTTGGTAATTTTCACCATTCACTCACCCCGACACGACAGACGCACGCACGCACGCACGCACGCACGCACGCACGCATGCACGCAAAACACAATAAAGGTGGTTAATTCAGGATACAGTAGATCGCATTAGTCTTCTTAGTGTTGAATGTGAATTAGAAGAACTAGTCCTTACCCGTTCGAATATATGAACACTAAATTATGTACAGTGTGGGTCATAGTAATGCGATTTAATAGATAGATGTATGTATTTTGCGGTGTAATCAGTCTGGTGTCAGAGGCACTTTACCAACAGTCCTAGTCAATAGTCCGAGGCCTGGGCCGTGGCTCAGCGGTCCACGCACCCTGGCTGGTAATCCAGTCTGCTGCCTCTCCATGAGCAACAACAACAATCACAATAGCATGAGTATTTCAGACATTCATTCACTCACTCACTCAGTATAAAAATGTTCATAATGAGTGCTAGCAAATTGTATTCAATATGCTCAGGAGTAGCCAGACTCGACATGACTGCATTAATATTCATAACGGTTGACCCCAAACACACCCACAATAATTGTGTTAATGGGTGTCAACAGCACCAGCAGAACACAGGTGTGCGCACATGCATGCGCACGTCACGGGCACGTGTGCACAAACGTGCACACACGCACGCACGGACGCATGCACAGTTAGCGAGGTGTAACTACAGTACTACCATCAGCTGACTGTATTTTTTCCTGTCAGCAAGTATAGTCTCTCAAGCCAGACTATATCTCTTCCATAATATTGAATACTACAGAGAGTAAACGTTAAAGATGGAGTGCCCTGATTTTTGTATGTGTCTATGGAGTTAACATTACTCTAATAGACCCCCAGGTGTGGTTGTAATATTCAAATATGTCTTCCCTGTGTATTTTTTGTTTCTTCCTGAAAGCTGAAAGCCTTTGAGTCAAAAGGCCCAATCGAAATAACACCATTTTAGTGACATCATAACCCTAATCCCTCCCCTAACCCCTCCCACATACAACATATGTGGGCGAGGCTTAAGTTCAGGTGGGTGGTGCTAAGGTGAAAACCAGGTATACTTAATGAACCGGTGGGTGTGGCCACAAAAACTATTTTAACACTTTCTGTACACCTTTTTGAAAGAAATCGCTGAGATAATAACCAATAAATCATATTCTAAAGTACAGAGTGACGACACAGCTGAGACGAATAACAGTCTAAATCCATAATTTATTCTGAACCCTCCCCGAAAAGGCCTAGCTGTCCTGCTCCCTTATCCATAATTTATACATTATGGATAATTAGTGTGGATTTAGACTGTTATTCGTCTCAACTGCTGAGATTATTCATTACTTAGTCTAGTGAGTGATGTTTTGGAGGCTGTGGTGGGGGTTTCAGATGTTTTCGTCCTGCATGTGAACTCGGATGATTTGAGTGAGCAAATAATATTGGAGCCAAAACAGCGTGTTAGTGTTCCAGAGGGATCACTGAATTTAATCAAATCTGGTTACTGCCACATTTCCCATTTCTCATCCCTCCTCGCCTGCCCTACCAGGATAAAGGCTTAATTAATAACACATTGTGAATATCTCTCCCCGGACTCATGGCTGCGAAGGATAAATGCATAAAGTAAATAAATCAAATAATTTTTGTGCGAATTAGGATCATATCCCTGTAGTGTTTGAGAGAGAAGAATCTCTGTGCAACCGAGAAAGATGATAAGAAACTATGATCACTGCCACTGCCACCTAAGCCACCCACTGCTGCTATAAATTCTGCTACTCGTATCATTGATTTGAAAATCAATCATTCCGCTGGTATAAAGCAGTGGTTCCCAAACTTTTTCATGTCAAGGACCCCCAAATTTACACTAATTAGCCCGCGGACCCCCATTTGAAAAGATATGCCCCATAAGAGAAGATTTTTACGGCTCTAGCAGTGATTCTCAACCCGTTTCATTTCAAGGACCCCCAGTTTGACATGCATTAGTTTGGTTCCAAACTATTATTTAGCTGGGGACCCCCTGGAACTCCCTCAAGGACCCCTGGGGGTCCCCGAACCCCACTTTGGGAACCACTGGTATAAAGTGATGTTTGCTATATGAATATACTGTATTCACTAAATACTGTATATATGCTTCACCATTTACCACAGAGAATTTCTCATGTATTTACAGTTCCATTTTCTTATTCTTGCTTAAAATATTAAGCATTTTCATTAAGCTATACTAGTATTTGAAATCCCTGATCGTGATCACTGAAATGTAAACAGATCATCTAAGAAGCGTACCTCCTATCCCAGTGTTTTGTACTTTAATGTTCAAAGAAAGTTTGTACCTGATGTAACGTGTCCCTCCAGTTCTTCAGATCTCATTTACTGCATAAATTACATCTAAAATGAAATGAAAATGCGTCCCAACTCTCTTGCTGATGAACAACGTCGTGATTCCTATTCTGTTCTCTCCTCAATGCATGTCCCGATATGACTGTGCTGCTGGGGCCTAACTTTGTGGCAGTCTGAGAAATAATTAAACAGAGATTTAATGAATGAGGACCTTACTGGGTTCTCATTAGGACTGACATAATTATAAGTACACACACAGATACAGTACATCCCCACGCATGCTAAATCTCAAATGAAAGCAAAACTTCGGCCCAATATATTTCATTTGTTAGCTAGTTAGGAACAGTCCACGAGGCTGAAAAAGTTCTCATTCAGCACTCTGTCTGATTAACCGCTTTAATCCCAGCATCCATATTGCCGGGAATATTAGCCAAATATAGCCAATCTCACGTTGCTACGCGTTGTGAGCTTGTAGATCGGCTAATTTTGCCAAAGAGATTTGGTGTGAAGACGGAATAAAGTAAGTAACACCTCAACAGGTGTTATGAGCACAATGCTCATTCTTATTTACTAATGCCAGAAGTTTAACCCACTTAACACAGCCGACGCGAATCGCGTATCAATACGTTATCAATTAATCAAACGTCGGGTGCGGATCACGTATCAATACGTTTCAATCACTTTTTTATAGCATACTTTCATTCATCTTTTTACCCACCCGGACAATGAAGAACCATCGCCCTATCATTGCTGCTTAGTCCCGCTCACGTGATCAGAAAAAAAAAACAAAACAAAAAAAAACCCTCCCCTCCTGAAAACAGGAGGGCGGGCCGCTTGGATGCGCCCATGCCGATCTAGTCTGTGTGTGAAAAGAATCAAATTTCACCTAACCTCGCCTCACCAGGCTTTCCTCCACCTATTGGCTTTTATACTCGATTCCCCCCTCCCCTCCTGTTTCTCCTGCAGGAGGAGGGCCTTGCGAGATGGGGGCTCATGTCTCGGAAAAAAACATGAACGGAACGCTGTTACGCTGCCTAACACATGATCTGCAGATTCTGCACCAGATCGGCATTGCTGCAACACACATGGACAGATGCATGTTTACTTCTTCATACTGTAGCGACCAAACGATCCCCGAGCCTACAATACTACGAACTAACAAACGAACTACAGTATCGAGGGGCCGCCATGACAACAGACAGTCTACCGTTGGTGGATCACGTATCGCCATGCAGAGCCGTCATAATCGGAGATCGCTCAGACGTGCAACTGTAGAGAACAGTTGCACCGCTCACTTCACAGGGGTGTGATTTTTATTATTACAGTAGAAGTTTACAGACCAAACTGTAAATAAAAGGTTTATATGACTTTCTGCCTCAGTCCGTATATAGCGAGCTGTAGTGAATAAGTACAGAACAGTTGCAACGCTCACTTCACAGGGGTGTGATTTTTATTATTACAGTAGAAGTTTACAGACCAAACTGTAAATAAAAGGTTTACATGACTTTCTGCCTCAGTCCGTATATAGCGACCTGTATTGAATAAGCAGAGAACAGAATATGGGACAGAGTTGCACCACTCACTTCACATGGGTGTGATTTTTATTATTACTACAGTAGAAGTTTTTTTCTTATGAAAGCAGAGAGTCTTCTGTTTCATACGGTATATAGTATTTATATGTCGCTATAGGCCTTATTTTGTGAATATTGAGGAGTTCACGTCCATGTCTTCTCTGAAGTTATCTGGTGGGCACAAGCTGCATTCAATAACCAATTACTGTCTAACTGTACATGGGATCAATGTTTACTCTTTTCCTCGTAAAAGTACACATTCAGGGCTTTCATTCGGTGTATAGGATGTATAGGATATTTATTGGGTTCAATTTTATATCTGCCTGTCAATGTCTCTGACTTTAAACCATCCATAACTCTGCTCGCTGTTCAAGATAACCACTTCCAGGCAAATGCAGGTGTTGCAAAAAGGTCAATATCTCCAGAATGGAACATGGTAAAATCAAAATGTATTTTTTAAATTGAAGTGGACAAGTTCAGCTTTCTTTTGATGTATGCGTGTGATTCTCGCTATAAGAGAACATTTTGCTGTGGGCCCCCGAACAAGGCCTTTGTGCAATGTTAAACGGTAGCAACATCCAAATAGGCCTGTCGAGATCTTGTAGCAATCAAAGTGTTAAGAGCCCGCCCTATGCCATACTTTCACAAATCTTACATTAATTGAAAATATCAGATCTACAAACTCACAATGTTATGTATTATGTAGTATATCTCGACTGCAATAGTCAGATGGTAGATGGTACTACTGTAGGAAGTTCCTATGCTGATCCCTGAAGGTCTGCAGGCATGTAACATACGTATAGATTGAAAGTCTCAATGCACCGGTTGAGAGAGAGAGAGAGAGAGAGAGAGTGCATTTTCCGGCAGCGGCATCAGCCGCGGAACACCCGTGGCAGTCGGTAGTGTTTCTTGGCGGCATCAGTACCACACTCTACCCCAAACCCTTATACCCTAAACATAACCGCAAGCACGACGCAACGCATGTCGGACCAAACGCACTGTCGCGGAAGCGAGCGGCAGTCGAGTGTCATAATCCCCCCAGTCTCCCCTTCTCCCGGCAGCGTCGCGGCTGTTATCGGCGGTTTACCGGCAGTTGCTGCGTGAAGCGGCGGCCACGACATGGACCGGCAGTGGAGTGACATGAACCCTCGGCACATGCCGCCCCTCCCGCCGGCAGTTGTGGCGGCTGGAGCGCAGCTGCCGAACGGACCAAATTTTTTTTTTTAGTCTGTTTCTCACAGACCAAGAACTGCTGTGGGCTGTTCAAAAACCCGTCCACCAGGGACATCGTTAGGTTGATTTTTTTTATAGATAATATATTTCGATTTTTATTATCGTGAGAACGATAATAAAAATAAACAATAATAATAATAAATAAAAATGAAACCAAATGGACAAATTCCACATCCTCCACATACCAGAATCCTCCACATCCTCCATACCAGAATTAACCAATGTTCTCCCTCTGTTGCAACTTAACTTGAAAATTACATCTTAAACGTTCTTAGCAAACAATCCAAATCCACGGCTCTAGCAGTGATTCTCAACCAGTTTCATTTCAAGGACCCCCAGTTTGACATGCATTAGTTTGGTTCCAAACTATTATTTAGCTGGGGACCCCCTGGAACTCCCTCAAGGACCCCTGGGGGTCCCCGAACCTCACTTTGGGAACCACTGGTATAAAGTGATGTTTGCTATATGAATATACTGTATTCACTAAATACTGTACTATACTAGTATTTGAAATCCCTGATCGTGATCACTGTACCTCCTATCCCAGTGTTTTGTACTTTAATGTTCAAAGAAAGTTTGTACCTGATGTAACGTGTCCCTCCAGTTCTTCAGATCTCATTTACTGCATAAATTACATCTAAAATGAAATGAAAATGTCCAAATCCACAACAAAGTGAGCTCATGACATTAGCTTATACTATAAGTAGATTAGTAAACAAAATTATGGCAATTTCTTTGCCTTGAAATCTGACTGGTCAGAGACACATGTTGATTCTAATGAAGCATTTTGAGCTGTACTTTTGTGGTTGCTAAGCAAGCTAATGTGGTCTGGTAACCAGCCAGGCGCACGCACGCACGCACACACGCACACGCGCACACACACACACACACACACACACACACACACACACACACACACACACACACACACACACACACACACACACACACACACACACACACACACACACACACACACACACACACACACACACACACACACACACACACACACACACACACACACACACACAGCCACACAGCCACACAGCCTCCCTCCCTTTATGAATCCAAATTGTTCAAACAAACAAAAAGTTTCAGTCAGTACCACAGCAATAACAATATTCTTCCCCGGAGGGAAATTCATAAAAAAATGAGACATTCTTTAATTTGGTGCTACTTGGTACACATTATAAATATTGCATTACAGTCATACTCATAACCACAGTAAAATATGTACTCTTAGGTACACTGCTACACTGAAAACTTGCTTGACAAAGATTTGTATCGCTAAGGAGGTATTGATTTCTTTCCTCATGTCTCGTGTGTTTGTTTAATTATTTCTCAAGGGTTTCATGTAAAACGTAACGTAGCCTACATTAAGACAAAGCTTGGAGCTGACAGCCAGAGGCATGGTAATCCTATTCATCTCATTCGTTCTTCTTCTTCACTCCAAATAAAGCAATTTGAAAAATCTGTAACAAGTTAATTAGAGCCAAATGATACGTGTATATGCAGTGACTTTCTATAATGGAAGCACATGACAGTGCGGATGACAGCAGCCATTGAATTATGCTGAGACTGAGAATGCATGCGGTGGTTCAGACACTGTAGGTTAAGGTTTAAGTTCCATGAATTACACTGAATAGAGTGAGTCAACGAAAGCCAACGTTCTGGCCTGCAAATGTTGGACAATACAGGACAATACTGTATATTATGATAGATAATAGATGCAGTAGCCTATATGAGTGTTTATGAGTCACAGGCTCTGCTTCTAAACCACGTAAGCACTAGCACTGCCAAACGTGTGTTCCAGGTTGAAAATGGTTACATCAGCTGGTATGTTTCGGACACTGGATCATGCTCCCAGGGGGTCATGTGTTCATGCCTTTGTAAACTTCTTGCATGACCTTTACATAGCATTAGGCTTAAGTAGGGATGGACTGATGTGACATTGGCCGATACCGATTATGGTCGATAACCGATATTTACCGATGTCAAATATCTGTATAAAAACAAATTAAAATGTTGTGCTTTCTGAAAAAGGCCTTGCATATAAAGCCTAAAATCCTAACAGTTTTGTTAAAGAAAAAAAAAAGTCAGATTGAAAAAGGAGTGCTTGTTTTCTTCAAGTACGGTCCCCCGTGGCGGAGCAGGCCCCCCGTCAAAAAAAGAAATGGCGTCTCGGAGGTACCGAGACTCTGGGGGACGATGATTCACGATTCTGTCCCTATTTTATTTCCCTGTTTTAATGGTTAAACCATCAAAAAGCTGTTCCAATCCATACGAGGAACAGAAGGCATCACATTAATCCAAATGCAAGATTGTGTGTTGTTTCTGTGTGCATATTTGCACATTATGGCTGCTGCATTATTCAAGTCGGACTTCATTTGCTGTAATAAACCAAATCATGACAGAAACATTAATGAAACATTAAAAGCAGAAATGAGCCACTCCCACAACGTGTTGTAAAACTGAACTGAACAGGTCGCTCATTAATTATTGATGCTATATGCTTACCAGGGTGTGATATTCCCCACTTCAATGAGTAATCTTTTTTATAAAGTGTCGTGCCAACTTAAAACAACCAGTAGTGTTCTTTAGTTCTCCCCTACTGGGAATTATAAGACATGGCCTCTTTCCCTACAACATTATTTTTCCCACTGTGGGAAATACATTCCTCTACTCCTCATGCTACTGTATGAGACTGTCTGCATGTGCCATCTCTGATTGGAGCTCTAATTACTAGCATTACCCTGGGCAACCAGCCTTTTGCAACCAGATCTTATTTTAATGATGTTTGGGAGACAAGAAACACTTTCCTGGTGGGTAATATGTGTTTTTAGATATTTTAGTATTTCAAAGTGTCCTTGATGTCATGGATACTGGGCTCACTCCCTTCTTGAACGACAGTCTCAGGACGGCTTTTTTGGAAAAATAGGACGGCATTTTTGGAAATATAGGACGGACAGAGGATTTGGGGAAAAATAGGACAGGTATTTTTGAAAAATAGGACAGCTTTTTGGGTTCACATTCTTGCAAGTGGACTATAGGGATCCTTTCTTTGTGTAATCAATATATATTCTTATACTTGTTGCAGTGTCAGTTTCTCTCCTACTATGTAAGAAGTTCACAGCTTTGGTGGAAGTGTTTGAACGCCAGTTCTCACTCACTCAGTCTGTCTCAAGATGCTCTCCAGCTGGTGAATTGAGAGAGAGGGATCTGCTGATTATTTTCCCCTCTTTGAAAATCAATCTTCATCATCTTTTCATGGCTCAACATTTTGTGCATCCCTTTGTTGTGAAAGGAAAGCAATGAAAGAAAGACACAGAAAGGAAGACTTTGTTTATCAACAGCTATAAGCAAAGCAAAGAGAGAAGAAAAGGCCTGATGGAGACTGTGCCGCAGCACACCTCAGACACAGTCAATCACTGGGGAATTGGCCCCGGGTGGCTCTCACACTGTGGGTGGCGGGTGAAAAAACATTCCTGCATTTTGAACTCGGATAGATAACAAATAATCAAACTCTCTGCACGCAGCAGTAGCATGCACATGACAACAGACACAGCAGGGGAACCCTCGGATTCACAAGTGTGACATTATAGTTCTTCCAGTGTAGTGGTAAGAATAAATAAACAATGCAATGGCATAGTGACTGCAAATGCTTTGACATGGTGACACAGTGGGGGGTGAAATTTGTCTACAAAACAAACCCAAAACTAAACATGGCTGAGCTTGGATATTGGGTGAATTTGTGCTATTTCAGAGATATGCAATGTATCATTTCCTCCTCCATGTGCAGGGTTTGATTTTATGGGTGGGGACAGGGGACACTGGGGAGGAAAACCATGCTCTCACTCTGATTTGATATCCTCTCTCTGGCCATTTTATAGCCGGTGGGATGATTTTGCCTGCTTCTGGTCAGAATGAATTAAATACAATACATGGACTTCCTTTGGGGAAATGTAGATTGCTTGATGGACATATTGTTTGACAATAATATCACATTTTAACAATTTGATTAAAACGTTATGTTAAGGAAATGTCCATGGTACATGTGTGTGCCTCACACCACGATTTTTCTTTTCACAAATGTAACCCTGCATGTGGCTATCATAACAAAACATAAGAACTGTTTTTATTATGCACTACTGTTTCCAAGGATATAATGAGGCTGCGGGTTCAGCACAAGTGCATTTCTCATCGCTATGTTGAATTTATTGAGTGGAGGTCTTCACAGCATGCTGCCACAGTAAATCAGTGGTTCAAACCTTTTCTGCCCAAGGCACACCTGTAGGCTATAGAATTTGCTTCTTTGTTGTGAAATAACTGCGTACAAAGTACTGATATAATTTACTACTCTAAATTAAAAGATTACCCACAAGTCGTTGTAGTATATTGCAATAGCAGCAATAATAAGGTGTGGTTGGCAAAAGATCCCAAGGCACACCTGAACTCATGGTACACGTGTGCCTCAAACGGTATGAGAACCAACCATCTGTTGCTTTGCTTTTGCTGTAGCCTGAGAAAGAGAGAGGGAGAGAGAGAGAGAAGAAATCATCTGCCAGCTGACAAGATGTGGGCGGGTGGTAAACCAGCTGAGAAATGGATGCCATGAGGAGCAGTGGAGCAGTGACATCATATCATCACAGACCACAGGGAACTGATGACCAGTGGGGCCATGCATCTCCTCAGCCTCCTCTTGCCACATCTGTTCAGCATATTCTACTTTACTCTGCTGTCATTTGGCTTTCTGAGCAGAGTTGGTACGGCAGCGAATCTGTCCCCAGGGGCATTCAGAACGTGTGTCCATTGGGGATTAGTGGAATGGAAACATAAGCTCCCAACAGGCTGAGGGAGGACCAAACGGGCCAACATCCTGTTATCCACATTCTATTGGGCGGCATCATAGACATAGAAAGGTAGACGCCTCCTTCGGCTCTGGGGCATATGTGCAAAAGTCAGGGCAAGCTTCCTTGGTTTGTGCTTCACTAGTCTCGCGGAGCCAGACGACTATAAGAGGCAACAGTCTGGCCACGCGAGTCTAGCGCTTCACAGAAGGTCCTTAATGCACGTCCCACTGGGAGAAGACCCCGGGGCAGACCAAGGATCAGATGGAGGGATTATATCTCCAAACTGGCCTTGGAAAGCCTCGGGATGCCCCAGGAGGACGTTACTAATGTTGTTCTGGAGAGGAAAGTCTGGAGCTCTCTGGTGGAGCTGTGACCCCCCGACCTGACTATAAGCATTTGAAGATTGATGGATGAATGAATCTGTGTTTAATGACACTTGTCCGTGACTGTGTGAGCGAGTGAGAGAGAAGAGGGGATGAGGGAGCTAAAGAGATATATATGTACAGTATTCAGGACACAATCTGTCTACAATAGATACACTTGTAAAGAAGGAAAATCATATGCACATCCCAGTTTTCAGCAGAACTATATCATGTGCGGACATTCCACTTTTTTCTTCAGTAATTTTTTGGGTCCAGCACCGTATTCTGAAACTGGGATGTGCATATCATTTTCCTTCTTTACATATGATTTATTTTTGATATAGCACTCCCTCTGCTCCTCGTAGGTATTTAGGTTGAAATAAAATAGACGGTGGCAGAACTATATCGTGTGCGGACATTCTATTTTTTTTATAGATAACAGTCCCACCCCATTACCTATAATTCCAGGAGATCACCCAGGAGTCTCCAGGCTTGACGACTGCAACCTTCCTGTTCTGCCTGCCTGCAATTGCATGCTCACTCAAACCCCTACAACTGATCCAGAATGCTGGAGCATGTCTGGTCCTCAACCTCCCTACATTTTCATGCCTCCCCCCTTCTCTGTACCCTTCACTGGCTTCCAGTTATTGCCCGCACCCAGTTCAAAACACTGGTTAGTAAAAATGTTACCACTTAAACACAAGAACCCTAGGGTCCCTATTCAGCATCTAGTGTACAAGTTTGTACATCTGATATTTTTGCCGAATGCTAAACTATTTTGAAATGCCCAAAATAGGGACGTCAATGTTCACGCGTGCGTGCGTGCGTGCGTGCGTGCGTGCGTGCGTGCGTGCGTGCGCCTGTTTGACAGAGGGGATGGTGGGGTGAGAATAGTAAAAGAGACATTAGTTGAAGACTGCCTAGATCATGGGTGTCCAAACATTTCTCCTGTCCTGTGTGTGTGTGTGTGTGTGTGTGTGTGTGTGTGTGTGTGTGTGTGTGTGTGTGTGTGTGTGTGTGTGTGAGAGAGAGACAGAGAGAAAGAGAGAGAGAGAGAGAGAGAGAGAGAGAAAGAGGTGATATCAAGTCAAGTCCATCTCCGGTGCTCACTTTGAGAGCAGAGATTAATAGTGAGGCAGGAGCCTTCTGCCATCACTGTTCCCTATACTGTCACTGAGCACAGCTCAAAATACACAGACAAATCACATCCCATTTATCAAGTCACAGTGACCGGTGAGCCCTCTATCATACTAACAACCTGGTCAACACAGGAAAAGAAGCATATAGCAGGGAAAAACTGTGCTGAAATTACATTGGATTTTAGACCAGTCTGAGCTGGTCTTTTCTCACTGCTTGTAAGATGGAAAAGTGGCAACAATTTGCATGATCACACCTCATTTTAAAGACAGGTGAAATGGTTAATTTGGGCATTTTATTTTGAAGTTTCAGCTTGAAATGCTGGCTCTGAGTTTCTATGCATGTGAGCCTCACATCATCACGCAGCACCTTTTCGTTCAAAGGAAGTAATTCAATTGTTATTTTTATTGGCATCCATTGTTACCATTGTTGTATGTCCATATGATTGATATTGATATGATTATGGTCTAAAAGTGTGAAAAAGCAGGTCTTTAACACTGCACATGGTACTTACACATAAAATGGTAAATGGTAAATGGTGCATTTATATAGCGCCTTTATCCAAGGCGCTTTACATAGATTGTGCATTACATTCACCCATTCACACACCGATGGCGGCAGAAACCATGCAAGGCACCAACCAGCACATCAGGAGCAATTAGGGGTTCAGTGTCTTGCTCAAGGACACTTCGACACCAACTCCGGGGGAGCCCAGGTTTGAACTGGCAACCTTGCGGTTGCGATCCAGCCACTCTACCCCTGAGCCACCACCGCCCCATTATGCACCTTTTTTGTGAAATGCGACATAATACACAATGTGGGCGGAGGCTGTGAAGATGATAGTGCAGTGGTTGTATGGAACTGGGTGTAAGATAGGGCCATTTGTCTTCTTAAATAAACACACTAGTAAAAAGTGAAGCTCTGTGAAAAGATTTTTAAAATGTGGATACACCAGGCTTTGGCTCTTTGATGTTGTACTGTATGCTGAGCCATCCCACTCGGTGCAGAGCCGCAGGGCAATGACTGGGGATTCAATGCATGTGTGACTAAGCCTGGGAAGGGAGAAGGGATCAGTTAACACAAAATAGCTATTTGCATGACAGTGAGATAATAGTGAATTTATGCAGTTCATATAGTTGCCAATAAAGTACGTGGACAGATGTCCGCAGACCTTGAGTGGATGTCCACGTAATAAGGTCTGAGCAGCAGCAACTTTCTATGTCCACTGTCTGTTGGAAATTACCGTGACCATTTTGAAAAGTTTTTTAGTTTTTTAACAGCAAATTGTCTGGTGCTGTATTAAGGAGTGTCCCAAGGAGGTCAACATCAGGGTTGTGGAATATTCATCAGTTCTTATGTGCACCATGGCAAGTCTCATTGTGTCATATGAATCCGTTCAGACATTATGCACCTTCTTTGTGAAATGCGACAGCCACTCCCAGGGAGTGCGATCCCTGGGAGCATTCATGCGCTCAGCAAGTTTGTTAGAAAAACGGGCAGTAGTTTTCGAAGATATCTTGTAGGACCGAGTGTTACAGTACGTTTTAACAGCGGGCGAGCATCGGCCGACACACATCGCCCAGTATCGCCCAGTATCGCCCAAAAAGATGAATTATTTTATCTATTCGGGCGACGTTGCTCCACCCACTTTTTGACCATCGCCTGTTCGCCTGCTATCGCCGGTAGTTGCCGGGTCCCATAGACAACTATATCACTATACACTATATCAATATGACATGCTGTATAAGCATCAAAGAAAAGAGGCAAGATTATCATCCCTTCCTCCTGCATAAATAACCAGACATCCATCCATGTACATACACACTCTTACATGGACACCGTGTGTACACACTACACAGTACTTCAGTGACTTCTGTATTCATTGAAGTTTCGGATCATTCCACACCACAGCTCCTTCCAAGCCTTTGGTCAGCAGTCTGGTAAATCCTTGTTGGGATAGTGGTTTTCAAGTTGGAGTAATCAGAAAATAAATAATGTATTCACATAATTGATGCATCAGCTGAGTGAAATATGGAGATGAGATTGACTGTCAGTGACTTCTTAAAGATTAACACCTACAGTAGCTAGCTTATCTAATTATAGATGTCTTAACTCTTAACTAATCAAACCCTGAGGTCAAGGCGAGTACTGGGAGAGATGCATCCCTCTTTTGGCTCGTACAGTTCCCGTTCTCACATAAACTATGGCATTGTGAATTATTTTGCCTCAACAGTCCATACTACAATACATTTACAGTCAGACTGTCGGGACACCATTGCCTAGCTCTATCAGAGTACAACCAGCCAACCTGCCTGCCAAGTCAATGCAATCCAAATCAATTGGACAAGCAGTGCAGAATAGATCAGCACCCCAGAGTACCAGACTGTTGGCAGAAGCAGAGGAGAACAGGTCATATCAGGTGAAGATTTAAATGAATAAACATAGTCTCACAATGGATTTTTCTGTCCCGGGGCCAAGACCAGAAGTGATCAGAGAAGTTACAGTAGCAAAGCTTCTCAGCTCATCATGCCAGTTTTTGCCTCCTTATCTGTCTATTTATAATTATTATGGAGGACTGTGCCTGTCCCTCCAATTACTATAACTCCTTGCTATGCATATAGCTGGCAATATGAATGGCTGAAGGAAGGGAAGTGAATATGTATCGACTTCAATGTTTTCTGTGGTACAAAGGAGCTATTGCTGGCTTGGTCTGCTGACTCTGCCCCAGTCAGAGTGATAATGATTGTGCCATTGTGTATACTCCTTGGAAGCAATGGGTTAGGATCTCACATCCTACTATAAATGCGCCACGTCTCTGTGTGCGTGTGTGCGTGCGTGTGTGCGTGTACGGTTGTAATGCACGTAACTCGAGAACCGTTTGACCCACCGACTTCACATTCGACACACACGTTCCACACCCCCACAGGGAGTGCAGTGCCAGGTATCGAGTCAGTCGGACCCACGGTTCTCCAGAACCACCACAAAAGGCTCTGGTCAGGCTCTGCCAGTGGGCCTAATGAGGCCAACTCCTTTCACCTGGGCCAGGCTCTGCCAGTGGGCCTAATGAGGCCAACTCCTTTCACCTGTGCAATTTCCAGCCTCTGCCTCAGCCAATTGAGGCTCAACCAATCAGGCTCTGCCAGTGGGCCCAATTGATTGATTGATACACTTTTCAGTTTGCAGTCTTCACACACAGGCCCCTAACTGCTAGTACCGACAAGCAAGTGCCTTGCATGGTTTCCTCCACTGTCTGTGTGAATGAATGTGTGTGAAGTGAATCTGTGAATGTAATGCACATTGTAAAGCACTTTGGATATAAGGCACTATAGAAATGCATGAATCTTGCATATGAATGCCAAAATACGACCATGGCGTAACAGACAGGAATGTGATGAATTCACCAGAGCCGAGATATGATGGGAAACTTATACTGTACATTGTCCCATTCAACATTCAGAACTGACTCTCTCTCTCGCTGCATGTGTGCATGTGTGTGTGTGTGTGTGTGTGTGTGTGTGCGTGCGTGCATGTGTGTGTGTGGGGGGGACGTTTAACAGTCATACAGCGCCTACTGTAGCCTATACGGGCCCCGACGACACAGGCACCGGCAACCATCTTGGAACGGTCGAGAACCAAAAAAAGACGAAAATAATGATAATCCGTGGTCCATAGAATCCCATACTGACCGCGATCTTTATCTCGTTTATCTCGGAATTGACCCTCAGATTTGGTGACATGAGAAAAAGTATGAACTTAAAATGCCACTAAAAGGCTGGTGCAAAGCTCCGGTTAGCATGTTATGATCTTGCATGCTAGTTAGGCACCCAATGCTGCTACGGACAGGTTGCGCTCTTACTTCCGGGTTTAAAATGGCCAACGAAGGACCCGCGAAATGATGTCATTTTGTAGTTTTTGCCTGGAAAGATCTACCGAGGTGCCCGAAATGCCATAGTGGCACGAAAAGAGGACCTAGCTAGGCTATATTGTTAATGTCAGGCAGTCAAGGTATGCTAAAAATAGCCAATCTGCAAGCTCATAACACAGCATTGAAACGTGTTGTGACTTGTGAGCTTGTGGATTACATTTTGTAGTAATTAAGCATTAGTCTTCCATTGAGACCAGTCCCCAGAATGTTCTACTCCAGAGCTTGTCTTTAATGAGGAAATCCAGTTTATTGTCCCTTTATTCAGAGCTGATGTTTAACATGTCAAATTAACCACTGGGAAGAACACAACACTGGACTAATCCTTTTGATGGCAGGCGACCTCCTCAATGAGTTGACACAATTCCATTACCAGTAACAGAACGGTTTGGCTTTGATGGGAGAGGGAAGGGTTCTGGGAAAGAAGACAAAGAGGACATCGATAGTTGGCATCTACTGAAGAGGAGAAAAATCAAATTTCCCTCAGCTGGGGTCAATGAGGACTTGATGAGGAATTAGACGTGATTAAACGTGGTGTGGTTTGGAATAAATGCTGTAGAGTCTACAGCATTTATTACAAACCACACCACGTTTAAAGGAGCATTCAGTGATTTGTAAAAACCCCCCGGTCCGCCCCGGTAACAAGATGTGCACATGCACGCACTACAGTGGGGGGACACGCGACAGGCCAACAGCACGCACACCAAGTCCCGCCCACGCTCGATCATGATTGGTGGAAGGCCCCTCTCTCCTGATTGGATGAAGGCTGGGCCACCTAGTCAAAAACGAAACCTAAGGTTTTTTGACCCCCAGGGGTTAACTGGGGACAGGGAGGAATTCCTTATATGGTCAGCACACTCTATAATAGGGAGGATTATCACAACAAAACAAAAAAAGTGATATTTGAATTAAGTGAAATCACTGAATATACCTTTAATCTCTACAGCATTTATTCCAAACCACACCACGTTTAATCACGTCTAATTCCTCGTAGACAGAATGGGCTTCTTGTCCAGGGAGCTTTGCTGGATGTCTATGGGGCTGCTGAGGTTGTAGATAGTAGATTAGTGCCAGTTAGGACAGATAAAGGCGTACTAAGCATGTCATACTAAGCATGTCATAATGATGTAAGCTAAATCTTTTGGTGTGTTTGGGCTCTGAGCTTGTGTATTTCACTTTAAAGGTTGTGTGTGGCATGTTAGTATACTATCTGACCGTGCGTGTGTTAAATCCCACATACCGGTATGCATCGAGTGCCGTTGATGTCTGTGACTAATGGCTCGTAGTTGCAGCTGTAGGGAACAGTTGTCACGGTTGAGAGTGAGACTGCCTAATTTACTAATTCCTGTGTAGTGTTCCCTGTTCTATTTGTTCCTGTCTGTCCCAGCTGTATCTCATTGGTAATCACCTCATGTGTTTATTAGTGTTGATTCCCACTGCAGTAAGTACTTGTTAGATCGCTGTTGTGTGTTCAGTTTAGGTTTAGTTCTGTGTTACCTATTCTGTGATGCTGGAATGGCTTAGGGTTGACGACAGCAATGGGTCTGGTCCACAAGGTTCGCTACACCACCAAGATACCCATGTACCTGTCTAAATACTTCCTTAATGTCAACGAAGTCCACACCCACAACACCAGAAGGAGTTCAACAAACTATGTGCAACCCAGATTCGGCACAAACAAGGGACTAAATTAATTTCGCTACTATGCCACCAAGCACCAACATGTGTAACGCCCTACAGTCATTAAGACATGCAAATCCCTTGACTCAAAACCGCTCTCAAAGGGCACCTATGGACGGCTGCAATTCGAAACTGCCCCCCATAAAATCTGAATCCCCCACCCACCCCTTTTTCCCCTCACTGTACAGTATATGTTTTTTTCCCCTTTTTACGTTTCTAAATGTTATCATGAATTGAAAATATTGTAAACAAGTATAATGCTTTATGGTGTCGTCCACAGTTAACAGTTTTGTATCGAGTTGTGCTTGAAATGTACTGTAATTCTCCAATCTGTTAATAAATTCTTGAATCAATCAATCAATCAATCGCTACCTGCTTCTGTCCTGCACATAGGTCCTTGATCGCCACACCAGCATGTAACAACAGTGTTGCGTTTAAATCGAAATGTTGCATACTTGCATTAAAATCCTTTAAATGTTAGAATAATACTGTTTCTTAAAAATCATTACTGCCTTTCTTCTGTCATTTTATGTGATACAGCATATTCAAAACATTTATGCTATCCAGCAGTGTCCTACAGTCCTGGCCGGGTGCCATGCCCTTTGCAGGTCATCCCCTACTGAACCCCTACTGCACATGACTTGACCCAGTCATTAGTCTCCAAAAAAACAAACAAACAAAATGGCTAAATATTGGCTAGAATATTGCTTTTTGCTGCACTTGCTGTCTGATATTAAAATAATAAGGTTTAAGAGACATGCTGAGGAATGACGGAGATTGAACAGTTGTTGAACAGTAGAAACCATCTTGTTTGTGTATATTGTGGTATTGATAAGGAGGGCCTTAGTACCCTCTTTATCAATACCACTTTTTTGTGACACGGTTTCCTGCCTCAGCAGTTGCTAGATTTCAACCACTCAGCCTGCTTGAAGTGATTATACTATCAAGATAAAGTTAATTGATGTTTTAAGTAAACATTAGCTGTACACCATTTTGAAGACCTTTCGTCCACCCTCCCTGCTTCCCAACACATGCATGACGCTGTGTGGCTGACAATGTAAATTCTATGCCAGTGCAGGGCCGGATTAAATCTTCATGGTCATGGTGCCCGGTGCTATATTTTTGATATAATGTACTCAAAACATAATGTTTCCCCCCATATACTTACTCTAAAGTAAATGGATTTCAGGTTTTGAGATTGGTGGTGACAATGCGTTTTAAATGTTGCACAATCATTTCAACCTTGTTCCCAGAATGTGATATCCTGGCATTTAGGAGACGCTCTTAATCCAGAGCGATTTACAGTAAGCAAGAACAAAAAACATGGTATTTTGTGTCATTTTGATTGCTTTTCTAATTGATTTTGTCTTCACATCTTTGTTGCATTCATTCTCAGTGTTTCTGCATCAATGAATACCGTATGTGTTGTTGCGGTTCGAGGTGCGTGTTCGAGGTCAGTGACTCAGGGACAAAAATCTGTTCCAGAAAAACAAACCACATGTTGACTTGATGCACTACACAATAGCAGCAGTCATCCGTTACATCACCTCTTTTATCAGACATTTCTGCTTTAGTACAGTGGCAGGAGAGAGGGCAAAGAAACAGAGAAAGATTAAGACTCTGGAGAGCCCATGTGTTCTCTAGGTCGGGATCAGCAGAGTGGTAATGACAGATTCTCGCCAAAGTGAACACAGAGCACAGTGTTAAAACCCCTCAGATAGAACGATGTTCGCCTCTGACTCTTTTAAGGATTCTGGCCGTCTCAGTACCAAAGACAAATTATTTTTGTTATGAGCTACACAAAGTGTTAGAAAGCTTAGGGGGTACTGCAGGGTGGGAATAAACGTGTCCTCAGCTGGCTCCAACACTGATGAACAAAGATCTCTGTACTGTAGTTCATGCATCAAGGGAACCGCCCAACCGATTGGCTTCAAACTCGCATGCCGGGGACCTGAGGGAGTGCAGTGGCTGGTGTTGAGTTGGTCGATTAGGCGCTTGTCCAAAACCACCAATCAGACCGAAACGCCCATAGGCATATGGAGATCCAGTTGTCCAGAACGATTGTGTTATGAGGTATAAGATCAAGCCATATATCACATCTGACTGGAGAGGACAAAACTATGTACTTTAACTATGTGCGCGAGCATGCATGCATGCATGCGTGCGTGCGTGCGTGTGTGTGTGTGCGCGTGTGGTTGTCTGTGGTAATCATTTTTCTCTCTGATCCAATTTTCTCATTCCTCTGCACTTTGCAAACTTAATTTTCTCACCTTTAGAGTAGACTCCTCATGAACATGCATGGGTTGGTGAAGCACTGCAGGGGAATATTATTTCCTTAATTCACTTTCATGACTCCATTTCCATACCGAGGTCAGATCAGTGCATGCATTTATACCAGAAGCGATATAATGTATTCCTGCACCTACTGTAGAGACAACACAGACAGGGGCACTGAAAGCCTTAGTTGTACTGCATTGCACGTGGTGTCACACCGAAAATATCCAATCCACGAGCTCACAGTTGCAGTGTGACGCGGTTTGAGTTTGCAGATCTGCTATTGTCTGTGCACAACACCGGCACAGAACTATGTAAAAATCGGACTCAAGAGTCCCCGCTACTAAACAATAGGACAGATGGGGAATTCCCTCTTATGCCAGACTGACTAAAATTAATGCATACAGCATCTCACTGAGGTAAAGAGAAGTCATGCACGCTTCAGCCAACAGAAGGTGCTCGACAGGGACAACACGCACCATAGAAAATAATAATACCTGGGCACTTCAGGAGAGACTACTCAAATAAAATATACTGGAACACTCTACTGGTCTGCACGTTTTATTGTTTTGCAGGGGTGACTGACATTTCGACTTTTGTCTACCTCAGAGTCTAAATGTTTTTATATGTTGAGTACCCCTGCAGTGTCCATGGTAATGCAGGTATTATTTTCTCTGAAGCATCTCACTGAGCTTGCTTTGTGAATCAGCAGGTGGAAGTGAAGCCTAGGCATCGATGGCCAGGCTTCATGGGCTGTATTCATTGCCCTGCCAATAAATACAGGCTTATACTGTATAAGCCTGAATTTATTGGCAGGGCAATGGTAAGGCAGGTAAGGAAATACACTGCGGTGAGCCTCATCAAACTCTACGTTCCCAGGAGGGATGGTGGATGGTAATGAGCTCCATCCCAGCAGGGAGGGTACATCACAGCAGGGAAGACAGGAATTCCTGCAGGGCTGACAGGTGGAAGGCTAGAAGGTGGATTTCAGGGTGTTAGACTTGTGACCAGGAGAGTGAGAGAGTGAGAGGGGGGGATAGAGAGAGAGAGAGAGAGAGAGAGAGAGGAGAGAGAGAGAGAGAGGGGGGGGTGGAGACATAGAGAGAGAGAGAGAGAGAGAGAGAGAGAGAGAGAGAGAGAGAGAGAGAGAGAGAGAGAGAGAGAGAGAGACATAGAGAGAGAGAGAGAGAGAGAGGAGAGAGAGAGAGAGACAGACAGAGCGAGACAGAGAGAGAGAGAGAGAGGCGAAAGAGAGAGAGGCGAAAGAGAGAACGAGAGAAAGAGAAAGAGAGATGACCACCAGGCAAAAGTCTGTCTCGCATTAGAAAACAACCAGTAGTCCCTTTTGTGCATTTCTTGGAGATTCTCAGACATTACAAATCTGCATATAGAGCGTCGCAGTTCCGCCCCCTACCAGGGCCCAGGAAATGATTCTCCGTTCATTTTCCTCATAGACTTTTCAGAAAGTATTTATTTAAAGACGGTTACGCCGCGGACAAAGCCAACTCTTGTCGTGACAAATCATGACAATAAACACAATGTTTTGGGCCAAACAAAGAATTAGAAAGTAGAAAAAAACGGCAGGTTACAACACTTTTTTTGTTGTTTTTCTTCTTTGTAATTGTTTGTTTGGTCCAAAATATTGTGGTTATTGTCATGATTTGTCACGACTGGAGTTGGCTTCGTCCGCGGCGTAACCGTCTTTAAATAAATACTTTTTGAAATGTCTATGGGAAAAATGCATTGGGATTCATTTCCTGGGCCTGGCGTCGTCATGACAGGGGGCGGGACTGCGACGCTCTATACAGACGCTCTATACAGTACAGTGCCAGAAGTTTCCACTTTAATATCGGTTTCTACCTTTGTATTCAATATGCATGGGGAAACCCACAAGAGATGGGGATGTTTCCAGAATGAAGAAGAGACAAGAAAAATCACACCCGTGTGAAGTGAGGGGCACTTACATCATCTCATTCTGGCCAATAACAATTTGCGTCCTCACTTTTTCCTTCAATACTTTTATCTTCAATGTTTGTATTTACACAGACCCTCAAAGCTGGACATAGGAGGGGCTAGCGCCCCTCAAAGGGCCTGGAACAGACTTCCCTTGGAAGTGCATTTGCTTCTGATAACGTACTTTAAACTGTTCATAAAAATACTATGTCAAAAACCTATACGGCTGGAATGTGTAAGAAAAATGCTGGAGAGCTTTTCATTTGAAACGACAGAGACAGGAAGCAGTGACACACAGCCACTTGATCATGGCCGAGAAATTATCAGATATGTGATAAGAAAACGTTGGTTATTCGGATAGACTACGTACATCCCATATCCTGGAGGGAAATCATCCCAAGAGGGATGACTGACCAACGGTGTACATGTAACATCAGATGTAAATGGTGCATTTATATAGCGCCTTTATCCAAGGCGCTTTACATAGATTGTGCATCAATTCACCCATTCACACACACATTCATACACCGATGGCGGCGGAAACCATGCAAGGCACCAACCAGCACATAAGGAGCAATTTGGGGTTCAGTGTCTTGCTCAAGGACACTTCGACACTAACGCTGGGGGAGCCCGGGTACTTGGTAACCTTGCGGTTACCATCCAGCCACTCTACCCCTGAGCCAACTTCAATTGTTTAAATCCTCAACAATTGTCAAATGGGTTACTGCCATCAATTGTCAACGGTTAAATAAATGTGTTTAGTCATTCTCTGGCCTACAGTGCATTTCTATGGTGAATCGTTTCATCTGCCTAATAGATTCTCTGTTCTTGTGCAAAAGCAGTCTTCTCAGTCAGGAGTAGTGAGGCTGTTGTCTAAATGAATGACTGAATGAGGACAATTATGCCAGAACAGTGAGCTTTTTGAAGTGCAAAAGAGTAAATGAGCTTGTTAGCTGGCAGCGGCTTGCTGGCACTCAATCACCAATTTTAGAGGACACAGTTCTACCTCATTTAATTTATGGGATTAAAAACATAACAAGTTGTTTTGTAAATCTTCAATGTCTCAGGTCAATCATTGTGATTGATGATTGGCAGTTTCACAGCTCGTTCTGTTTCATATTAAAATCTCCCAAACATTGTAAGTAACATTGGCTGGGTTTCCCAAAGGACATTATACTTAGGGGTGGTGCGTGTGGTTCTTCTCAACAACACCTCCTTTCACTGTGAACATCTATTCCGTGCATAGATGTGCCACGCAATGGTAGAGAGAGAGAGAGAGAGAGAGAGAGAGACAGAGACAGAGACAGAGACAGAGACAGAGACAGAGAGACAGAAAGAAAGAAAGAAAGAAAAAAAAGAAAAGAAAGAGCAACATGAGCCATGGGGGTGCAAAAGGGTGCATTTCCCCCATAACCAGACCTCCTTGCACCCCCATGTGAAAAGTGTGTGCGTGTGTGCGTGTCACTGTATCATGTACTGCTACGAGCTGGGCAGAGGAATTCATTGCCATAATAATGACTAATTTGGGGCCAAAAATGGGTAAACAATTATATTGTCTACTTAAAATGTATGAAAAAGAAAACTGTGCTTGTGGTTATGGACGTTGACAGACGTTTACAGACTACTGTGTTTATTCAACTCTATGCTGGACGCTGGTGGTCATGGACAATGACAGACTACTGTGCTTATTCAAGCTGAGGCCTCTGCTTATAAAGTTACATGCCTGTTATGTACATACATTAAGAATGTGACTCTTCATGGCCTTCCATCATGACTTAGCCCCAGGTGACGGATGGAAATTGATATTCTGGTTTTCATCTGCTTTCTCGAGAAACACCCAAAGAAGCGCCTGCGCATGGGTGACGAATTAATTTACATAAATACAAGAAAGGGGGACGCCGGCAGATAACCTTGTCAAATGTGTTTGTGTTCTACTGCCTTGAGGCCAGAGACGGGACAGACAGGCTGCCATGGAGTATAAACCAGTGACATATCTGGAGCCGGTGACAGATCTGTGACTGTGAGCAGGCCAGAGACAGACAGACAGACAGACAGACAGACAGACAGACAGACAGACAGACAGACAGACAGACAGACCGGTCGGTCAGACGGACGTACAGTGAAAACAAGGTAAACACATAAAAATAAAAAAGTAAGAGGACTGTACATCATTCCAGAAGGACATCATAAACGGTCAGTCATGGTGTATAGCCTCGGAGACTGCAGGCGCTTTGTAGTCATGGTATAACTCTAGTGAATATTAGTACAAGAGCACGAAGAGCTATCTATCACCTCCTTGTATGAATAGATAGTACCCCCCGTAAGACTAAGAATTTCATACTGTAGTGTAGTGTATGGTGTAAGGGAATCAGGGAATCGGTTTTCCCTCTTAGATTGGATCAAGGGATGAAGCGATCAGAGATGAGGGGACAGAAACAGACCTGCTCCGTTTGTAGATGTGGACAAACTTGCTCCTGTCCGCATCTCTTTGATAATGCAGTATATTGGCAGATTTCATGTTATCTGATTGACATTTTGGTTTTACAGTTTAGCATCCAGAAGATGGTGGTTATACGTAGACTCTGCTCATTTGAATGGGATAAGTAGTAAGGCAGGCACATACAGTATCTGACATGTACTGTAATGTTCTAACCGAGGAAGCTTATTTCCTCAAGGAAATTATCTAAAATGGAAATCTATGAGATTGCTGCACAGAAGGAATTTTATTGTGTGTGTGTGTGTGTGTGTGTGTGTGTGTGTGTGTGTGTGTGTGTGTGTGTGTGTGTGTGTGTGTGTGTGTGTCCATACTGTATATGGGCATGCCTATACAGTACGGATATATTGGTCGGATCGGCGGTTCCCGGACAACCGCCGATCCGACCCGCCGGGCACCACACCTCCTCGCCAGGTCTTCGCCAATGCATGTGTGTCGTGCGAGGTTGAGGTTTTTCATCATTAAGCGTTTGTGCTTAATGATGACGATAATAAAGGTTGCTACAGTACGTGTCGTTTAGGATGAACCCTTAGGAGCGGGTAAAGTTAGTGCCAATGCATTGCAATAATTACACCAATCCTCAGTGTTCCATTATCTAACTCTATAGTGGTTAACTCTCTGAAAAATCTAACATAACGCTTCACAATGATAGTGTTGCCAAACAAGTCTATGAAATCTGTAATGGGGATCCCTGATTAATCTCTCTCTCATTTTTTTTTGAAGACCCCTGTAGAGTGATGGACAGACAAAGTCCTCAACAGGAGTTGTGTAGAAGTCAGTAGCAGAGTGACAACAGAAAGCATCCACACTGTGCACAACGGTGATGTGCTTAACATGATTAAAAAAAGATTACACAAAAAGTCTGAATATCAATGAATGATTGATGATGAACACATGATTAAAATGTTACACAGCACCAGCAGTTCCTGCTTCAACACACACTGAGTAATTGCATCACTAATGAAAGTTTATTGGTAGATTTGAAAGGACTCGCTGTCTGTTTCATTAATTTTGCGGCACAGCGGCATAGATAGTTTTCAAGTTTTGCAATGCTAAACAGCCTCCACACTTTGCAAACCAAAACGCTGGAAGTCACCGTCCAGTCAAACAAACCATTATGTTTATGTACAGTAAATACTGGATGCAGAATTTTGTTGACAACACGCAGACAATCCGTACAGTATCTACATTACAGAATGCATCATTAACAGTGAGCACTTATCTGAATAAGAGTCAAACACTGAATTGCAGTATTGAATGTCGATGAGTCGCACAGCAAGGACGACCTCCTTCAAGTTAACAGGAGGAAGCACGTTTCTACAAGCACTGAGAATCATTTGTGAATAGCGCTCAAGTCAGATCAATGTTCCCTCCATGCTCATCCTAAAGACCAAGACCACCCCTCTTTCTCTCATCCATCCCCCCCCCCCCCCCCCCCCCCCCACACACACACACACCCCTCCCCCTAATCCACTCTAAGCGTGATCAGCAAACTGTTACACAACATTATTAGATTCTAGGTTGTTGTGCCAACGGCCTGGGTGTCCATCACCCCTCAAAAAAAGAGTGAGTGAGTGAGTGAGTGAGTGAGTGAGTGAGTAGTATTTTTTTACCCATTTTTATTTGGACTTAGTTTGGCAACATTGTACAGAATAGAGTAATGGGAAGATGTGTGATTTTATTGTGTCCCGATAAGATTACACAAAATGTCTGAATATCAATGAATACTAAACCTGAAAGATGAACAGTTACATTTTTACAACTGAAAAGCAGTTTGCTAAATTACCAATGGAATCATGCACTGCATTTATGTGGGGGGGGGGAAAAAAAGTTTCCCTTCATCATCCACCCGCTGGTGTTGGTGTGGGCTATGATGAGGAACGTACAATGTAGATGACACTGACCTTTCTCTCTCTCTACAGGGATTTCAATGTCACTCATAATTAACTGATAATATCTTATTGATTCCCATTAAGCGTCTGCTAATATAAACTCAATGACAGACAAAGACGCAATGGCACTATTCTCAGATAGAGACAGACAGGCTGTGTGTGTGTGTGTGTGTGTGTGTGTGTGTGTGTGATATTTTACTAAAATCTGTCCTTTGTCTGGTTTTGTTTTCTGTTTCTCTAAGCCGTCCGTTTGTCTCTCAAGCATGTCCTCTATACCATCAGAATCCATAGCAGTGTGACAGCTATGGCTAATATGACAGATTGACATAACTATGTGGTATTTCAGGGATGTTATGTTCTTGCAGGCACTTTTCACAAATGCTCACGCTCTCTCTGTCTCTCGCACGCGCACACGCACACACACACACACACACACACACACACACACACACACACACACACACACACACACACACACACACACACACACACACACACACACACAGCAGAATAGCAGGAAATTATTTGTAGTTCCAGCACACATTTGTGATTAATTTGACCATGGCAAATCAGCAAAACAATTAAAGCTAAATTGTAGAAATTAATAGGAAATATTTCCTCAGCATTCCTCAGAGGAAATGACACCATGACACAAATGAATTAAAACAAAGTAACTGAAACATTGGACTCATCAGCGAGAAACGAATAAAAGGAAGCAACAGCCGCTGTTGACTCTACAAAGGATTTAAAGTGAAGCCACTTTGTTATCCACTGAAACTCATTGTGTGATATTTCACACAATGATATTTCACACAATCACGAGAGTCACAAGGCTGTAAATAACATGCACTTGACTGAATAAAGACATAAATATATAAGAGACAAAGCTACCAAACAATGGAAATTCTACACAATAAAATCCTCAGCTATAATCTTAAAATAATCTTATAATTGCAGTATCATGTATGAATCTTTGAGTAAAATGGATCATAATATGCACATGAGAGGTCATTGTGATGGAAAGGGGTGTGGCAATGTCTAGTCTACATTGTTTACTATAAAAGTTGAAGCATAGGCCTATAGAGTCTTGACTCATTTATAGCGGACCATTTTAACATAGGCCTAATTTTACATTATGACAAATGTATGAATTGCCTATGTGAAAATACAAAAAACATACAGTACTGCAGATGCTAAAGCAATTATGTGTTAATGTTTTTGTGAGAATGTGTCCTCATCTGTGTGTCAATAGGTGAATGTAATACACATTGTATAAGGCGCCAAATGTACCATTTACGACCCATATTTGTTTCCTTGTCGTTTATGGTTTCCGAATGATATTTCAACCCCATCTGTCCCTCTGAGCTTCCACTGTCCAATATATAGCTTATTTTGCAGCTGTTTGAAAGTGGAAATGCTGCGATATTTCACATTGGCATGGAGGTTTCAATTTTCTCCATGGCCCCTGTGGTCACTGTCAGCATCTGGCTTCCTTCAATTCTTTCTGATGAGCATTCTGAGGTGCATTGCCTCGCTGTCCAACAGAATATAGACTTTATATGATTCAAGTCACACACCAACAGAATTCTATCAAAGTGACACTGCCACACACAAACACACTAAACGTGTGGTGAATAGACTAAACTATCATAGGGATGAGAGGACAATGTACAACAAGGACATCTGCCTCACTGGAAAAAAGAAGGACCATAAAAAGGGAAGGAATGACTTGGATTGTTACTTACACCCTGAGAAAGAAAAGGGCCAATAAGAGAATAGAGAGGGGATTTCTATACATAGCTCTTTCATATGGACTCCTCCAGGCATTCATACTATAGACTAGAGCCGGCCAGATTAGGCCATCAACCCAATCTGGACTCTCAAGACCAAAGCCCAAAGCCACAGAGAAAGCTGCAATGCAATAGAGAAGCATATTCTACAGTGCTTCAGGGCCTGACAACATGAAAGGAAATTTACATTAGATTAAGTCATTGTTCTAAAGCCATAAAGGATTTGCCCTCCACACAATGCATGGGCAAAAAACTAGCACTTCAAATGGTTACAAAATACATTTTCTTTCATTATGAATTGTGTTCTTTTCTTTCACTGTAGCACATGAACCGGCTGAACTCAATGCTACTGTTGTGTAAGGAAGCACAGCAGGAATCAGCTCTGCATGTATATTACGGCAGCACACTGTTTCAAATGTTTCACAGTTTTCTCAAAAGAGTCGAAACTGAGGCAGCAGCTGTCACAGTTACTGAAGTAGATGAGGATTAGGGCCGGCAACTATCAATTATTTTATTAGCGAATATTCAAGCGATTCGATTAATGGCTTAATGGAGAAGCCTGTAGCCTATCAATGTATCAGTGATTGGGGGATAAATTAAAGTGGTTTACTGTTGCCCTCTGACTGCACGGTCCATTTATGCTAGCCTGGCTAATAAGCCAGACCGAATCAGCCGTTGGCAAAAAAAAAATTGCCTGCCGGCGGATTACGGTCTGGAGAGGCTCAATTGTACGCCCATTTCCTACACCAGAGAACTGGTGTGGCCAATCGGGGCACGGTATGCAATATGGGCGGGCTTTGGTACAGTGATGTTCAATGCTTGAGACCTTTGACTGACAGTAGCTCTGACCAATTGCATCAAAGAGAAAATGTTTGAACCCGCCCCCCGGGAAACAAGATCCATACACAGCATCTCCAGACTCAAATACCACACGACAGTGTGATTTGAGTCTGGCTTATTAGCCAGGCTACATTTATGCTCCGTTGGCAATTCAAAGCGAATGATTGCATCATTGTTTGTTTTTTGGGAGGGACGAGTTGGTGCAGACCGTGCAGTTAGAGGCTTTATGTCATGGATAATCAAAGGGTTTTGGCACTGTGTAAAAAAGAAAGGCAGAGAAGGCAAGGGATACACTCATTCGCTCCCCTGCCTGCACGTGTGTGTGTGTGTGTGTGTCGCGCGCACACACACACACACACACACACACACACACACACACACACACACACACACACACACACACACACACACACACACACACACACACACACACACACACACACACACACACACACACACACACAGACATAAAAGACATCAGATACACAGACATCAAACACTTACACAAGACACAACATATGATTGTGCTGTCACTGGCACAACTGCGGTGGTTGGCAGGGGTGTCCTATAGGTTGGCCTTGTTTTGTTGAATAGCCAGAGGGGAAGCTATTAGAAAGAGCAGTGACCTGAAAAAACACCTCAAAGACAAACACGGAACGCAGAACCACTCGTGTGTGATTAAAGAGGGGAGGAAAGCTACAAAAACAGATCTTGAGAATCCCTTTGATTCACAAATGAATGGATCTTGGTGTTGGCAGGGAAATATGTTTTTGATCCTGAGTCTCAGGATCCTGATGTATTGTAGAATCTGTCACTCTTCTGTCAGAAATAGATACTGCACCACAGGTCTTTACACAGTGTTTACAACAACCTCATGACTACCATCTACCAGAGGCAATGAATAGATACTGCTCGGTAGAATCTGCACCTGGCTCGCTGATAACAAACTATCTTTACACCTGGGAAAAACTGAATCCATTCTCTTTGGATCTAATAGTAATCTCAGCAAGGCAAATGGCTTCTTGGTTAGAGTGGGTGACAATGTTATCACACGTAAAGATGAAATTACCTACCTAGGTTCCATCCTGGAGGCTAATCTTTCCGGTGATAAAATGGCCACCAACGTAATCAAAAAAGTCAACCAAAGAACAAGATTCCTTTACAGGATCTCCTCACTGGTCGACAAAAACACCTTGAAGACCTTAACAGGAGCCCTTGTACAAGGCTTATTTGACTATGCATGCACCTCCTGGTACCACAGCACCTCAAAGGCCCTTAAAACTAGGCTCCAGACCTCCCAAAACAAACTGGTCAGGCTCCTACTTGGCCTCACCCCCCGAACCCACCTCACCCCTGCCCACTTTGACAGACTGGCATGGCTTAGGGTCGGCGACAGAGTACAGCATCTTGCAATGGGTCTGGTCCACAAGATTCGATACTCCACCAAGATACCCATGTACCTGTGTAGATACTTCCTTAATGTTAACGAAGTCCACACCCACAACACCAGAGGGAGTGCAACGAATCATGTTCAACCCAGATTCGGCACAAACAAGGGACTAAATTCTTTTCGCTCCTATGCCACCAAAATGTGGAACGCCCTACCAACAGTCATTAAGACATGCGAATCCCTTGACTCCTTCAAAACCGCTCTCAAAGGGCACCTACGGATGGCTACAATTCGAAACTGGCCCCCGTAAAATCTGAATCCCCCCCCTCTGGTAGACTACCATCTACCAGAGGCAATGAATAGATACTGCACCACAGGTCTTTACACAGTGTTTACAACAACCTCATGACTACCATCTACCAGAGGCAATGAATAGATACTGCACCACAGGTCTTTACACAGTGTTTACAACAACCTCATGACTACCATCTACCAGAGGCAATGAATAGATACTGCACCACAGGTCTTTACACAGTGTTTACAACAACCTCATGACTACCATCTACCAGAGGCAAAAACGCTGCTAAGCCATATACTGTAATGCGCTTGTACTTTGTTTCTTGTATGTATGTTTTTATGCTTTGTCTCGTGGAGAAATGTCCTTCACTGCCTGCCTGTTACGTTTTTTATGTTTTGTGTGATGACTCGGATGAAAATTACCATCTTTGCTAAATCTGGTGTATTTACATTGCATTTGTTTAATATGCTTTGTCCCGTCAAAAATATGCACATGCAGGTACAAACGAGCAGACGCAAGCATGCACACACAAACATTCAGATTAAAGATAAGCAAGCATGCCTCTCTGTCGGAAGACAGAATGAAGACAAAATAGAAGTAATGAAGGAAAGAAAGAAAGTCCACCTTGTGACAGAAAACAAAACACAAGGGTAAGGTGACTTCTCGCCCTCAGGGCGTCTTACTGGTAATAATATTACAGTAATATATTACTAGTAACTTGTTACTGCCCAACACTGGTCGTTTATGATATTGACTTTTGATAAAATAGTACTTTTTCACCGTCAGTTGATGTGTCATATATCCATACGAGTAAAATTGCCAGGGTGGTTTGTTTATTTTTGGTACACAGTTCTTATCTGACGCAACAACACAAAGTAACCCCGTGACCCAGGGGGATAGCACTCTCTAGCGGCAGTGATGTCAGACTTCGGTGCTCTATACTATATAAGTGCTATACAGTTACTTTTCTTATTGACTTAAACTGGTCAGGCTACTACTTAGCGTCACTCCCAGAACCCACCTCACCCCTAGCCATTTTGATAGGCTGGAATGGTTTACGGTTGACGACAGAGTACAGCAACTTGCAATCGACTAAGATACCCATGTACCTCAAAATACTTTCTTAATGTCAATGAAGTCCACAACCAAAACACCAGAGGCGGTTCAACAAACCACGTGCAACCCAGATTCGGCTCAAACAAGGGTTTAAATTAATTTTGCTCCTATGCCACCAAAGTGTGGAACGCCCTACCAACAGCCATTAAGAAATGTGAATACCTAGACTCCTTCAAAACCGCTCTCAAAGAGCACCTTTGGGCGGCTGCAATTCAAAACTGGCCCCTGTAAAAAATAAAAAATAAAGTCTCAATACGGCCTTTCAGGTTATATCAGAGCTGTTCTTAAATATTTTAGGGCAAGTTCATGTCAAGTCTCACGTCAATCGAGAAAAGTCACGACTTTAGTAGCCTCTGAAACCGTTTTTATTTCCAGGGAGAAAAAAAAAGTCTGTGACCGAGTCCACTTCAATTCGGCATAGAGTAGCACAAACGTCGATCACTCTCTGCTGATTTCTGATCGTCTGCACCTTTGTTGACGCACGCACACACGCACGCACGCACACGCACACGCACACACACCTCTCACTCTGTCGCTCTAATTAATTAGTCTCATGTCGCGTAGCTGCGTCTAGATTCTCCCGGCGGATCCTGCCGGGAGCTGCCTATATGCCAAAGAAAGCATAGGTGGACCCCAGGCTATGACTTTAGTGACTCAATTGTTAATCTCAGCTCTGCACATCACCTTAATTGAATATGCCAGTTTAACAGTGTCTAATGTTAGTGCAAATAAATGCCACAGAAAGGTAGAATTGTGTGGAAAGCAGTAAAGTAAACTGCTTGGTAATACAGATTAAAACATGCCCTTTGAGAAACCAATGTCTCCAACAAATCTGATAATGAGTATCAACTAATTGCTTTCAAGTCTCAAGTAAAATTGAGTCTTAAAGTAAGCACTATATCCGATTTAACAATAAGTTTCAAAGGCCTGGGTTAGTATACTACGTATAATACGGTTTATGGAGTATAAGAGTGGTGTATTCGTTTGATAGGTGTGAGATGATAGGGGGATTGTCAGCTTATTTGTCCACCCTGACTGGCTGACCTTTCTGGCTGTCACTGATGTCAGTATGAACTCATATAGCCTCCTAGCTGACCGACCACGCGCGCACGTGCACATGCACACAATAAAACGCATAAAACACGCAGACTATCTTCCAAGACAACACAAGATAAAATGTGTGTCCACCTCCACCGTGCTCATCTTTGTGTCAGTGTATGTACTAGAGATCTGCGGATGGCGGATTTAGCCGCGGTTGTAATTAATGCAGTCGGATAACGGGCGGATTATAAATATGCACACACGGAAAAGCTCATCCGCAGGTCTCTAGTGTGTACAATGCATCCGTGAAGGTTAGGGAGGACGTAATATTGGAAAAGTGTCTCAGATCTGTGATGTCTAAAAAATATATAATAATAGTATATATTTCTGGGGACGGAAAGAGAGATCAAAACAACTTCCATCATGTCTCTCCTCTTAAGTCGATCTGTCCCCTGGGCAACCCGGCCTACCCTGTCAAACCCACCCCCTCCCTTTCAAACCTGTCGAGAAAGAGATATACAGTATCTGGTGATTGGGTATATTGTCAAGGTGGAAGAGTTTGAACAGAGAAGTCAAACGTTTTCTGAGAGAGACAAATGGAAACCCTTTTTTTTGTAAAAAAAATAAATCCTATATATATATATATATATATATATTATATATATATATATAAACCATTCCATATGCTTAATTGGCTACAGGTGGAGCAGTCAACTGATCTGTCCTCACTTGTGCTGCTGCTGGTGCATTCAGCATGTCACTGTCCTCAGACCCATGCTGCATAGCAATGTTACACAAAGCACAATAAGCCACAAAGAATGCTTCTACTTTCTGAACACTGTATTGTAAAGCTCTACCATATCCAAACATCTAAGTGGATTTGCAGCACTTCAAATGTACTCTCCATTACAGTGTGTGTGTGTTTTTTGCAATTGTTTTATTTTTAATTATTGTATTGCTCTCAAGGTCCCACTGAGATGGTCATCTCTTTTACAAGGGAGCCCTGGCTAACGAAGCAACAAGAGTACATAAAATACAAAACGGCACAACAGAAATTAAATGACACAATCTCAAATAGCCTCAGATCTCAGTCTGAAGTATACTTTAAGAGGTGCTCCAGTTTAATATTTGAGCTGAAAACAGGATCATGGAGCTCTTCCCACAGTCAGTGGATGAACGAACTATAGGGATGGTGAAATTAAGTGGCAGGTTGTGGGAGCCGAGGTTATTATGAATCGTTTTCCAAATATAAAAAGGCAATTTAAGTAGCCAGTGAGTTGCCCAATGATGGCTTCATAAATGAAATTGTGCCAAAGAAGCCATCTGCGATGGGATAATTCAGTCTGCCCTGTCCCATCTGACAGCTGATAGATAAAGCGTAAGGCTCCATTGTCGATCGTGTCTATAGCCTGGAGTGTGTTAGCCGAGGCTCGGGCGCTCTTATCATCGTACATCATCATGACGCAACATGTCGATTTGCTCGTCCACATATGACGTAAATTCTCCATTCATTGTCAATGGGAATTTAATGTTTGTGTAAGACGAAAGTCTACACTAATAGCTGAATATAGGAGGGGCTAGCGCCCCTCAGAAATAAAGAGAGGGCAGATCTTACACCCAGGATGAATATGTTCGTGCTTGCATGCAGGGCTGTGTGAGGTGTAGTGCTGTTGTGTAAAACTGTGGTATCAGTGGCGAAAGGACCTAGGCCCCGGTGCAAATATATATTTTTTGGCCCTATAAAAAAAAATATATTGTGTGTGCGGGGGGGAGTGCGATGCGGCGCGTCTCGTTTCATTGTACCAAACGCATCTTTGAACTGTACCTAAGTGATCTGTTAGTAAGATTTTCAATCAATCTGTATGTACGTTTAAATCAATATGTATGTTTCACTTTCAATCAATCTGTATGTATCTGTAATGTCTGTCTAGATGCAGGGCTGCAGTCTGCAGGCTATCAGAAATGACTTTGGACAGATGGAAAAAACACGCGTTGAAACAAGGCTGTGGTAAAGATACCAAGAAGGAGTGGACAGTGATGTCACTGTTATGCAACACGGAAGTAGTATGGACTTGAAGCTGTTTATAAACCAGACGTCCAGAACCAAACGTCAGTCAGTGACATCACTGACGAATCCTTGGTGTTACTCTTTCTGCGACCGAGTAGCCTCTGAAACCAGGCTTTCTTTTCGTCATCTTGACTCTTTTTTTTCCCTTCTTCCCCCTTCATGGGCCCCTTGGGGGGCTTGGCCCCGGTGCATTGCACCGTCGATATTTTCGCCACTGTGTGGTATAGCGCTTGTAGCTTCTCCATGCTACTCTGCTTTCAGCTATACTGCCACTGGCTAGCCGGCTATAGGGTGTGAGGAGCAGGAGAAAGGTGGATTCAAAGCGACACAGAAAATCAATACGGTGGCCAGGTTTCAATTCATTCCAAAGCGACAAGCATGAATTCTTTCCTTCCATTCCCAGCTAATGTTGCCTTTCTGCACGCCTGCCCCACCACCGCTTCTGGCCATAGAACTCAAATCCCTGGATATGTGTCAACGGATGGAAAATGAGAACGTGTAGAACGGACAGGATGACAGAGCTCTTGTGTTGCTAGAAGCAGTGGCAGCGCCGTGACAATGAACTAGCAGAACCACAGGGAAATGGTTTAATTTTTTCCTCTCCACAGGCCTTGCAGCAGCAGCATATCAAAAATGTACATCTCAGTGTGTGTGTGTGTGTGTGTGTGTGTGTGTGTGTGTGTGTGTGTGTGTGTGTGTGTGTGTGTGTGTGTGTGTGTGTGTGTGTGTGTGTGTGTGTGTGTGTGTGTGTGTGTGTGTGTGTGAGACGTACGAGTGACATACAGAGCACCCATGCGTTTTCAGTGCTGCAAGTGCCGGTCTTTGACAGCATGATCCAACGGATCATCAACTACACTGCCCCCATTGATAAACAAAGGGAATTACACCATTGTGTGTCAAAAACAGCCAGCTCTCACCCTTTCCAGCTTCACACACCCAACAGGCAACAACAAACAAAGTGAGACAAATTTACTGTATATAATTTGGTCATCTCGCAAAGGATAATCCTTGGTGGGACGTAAGGGAATAATGGGGGTGAGCAACCTTTACTATATCAAACCTATGACGTCCACATTCTGGGCATGTCATAATAGGTGAACATTCAGCGAAAACAGGTAAACATTCACCAAAAACAGCATATCCGTACTGTACTACACCGTACTGTACTGTACTACTCCATACTGTACTGTATACTGGCCTGTCTGTGTGTGTGTGTGTGTGTGTGTGTGTGTGTGTGTGTGTGTGTGTGTGTGTGTGTGTGTGTGTGTGTGTGACACTGCTCAACAGTGCCATCCAGTGGTACTAGCGAAGTGTTACAGCTGTCCATGCTCAGACAGACAGACAGACAGACAGACAGACAGACAGACAGACAGACAGACAGACAGACAGACAGACGCGTAATGGAGTGGCTAGCACGACTCAAAATCACAATCGTGTAGAGTGAGGGGCGCCCAGAGTGAGGGGCGCCACTGCATGCTGAAAATGGGGTGGGGGATGCTTAAAGCAAACATTGGCTGTCACATGACGACACAAGTGAAAGCCAGAACGGCTCCCCTCAAAAGAGGGGAGCTAGCCGTGGTCCTGAGGGACAGGACCACAGCAATGAAGTACAGTAGCGTTTACGTAAATGGTTAAAAGTGGAGGAGGTGCCATTATTACATGGTGTTTGAACAGATCTGTAAGCAGCTCGGTGAGGGGTTCATGAAGTCAGTAGTGCCAGATTTTTTTGACACACACACACACACACACACACACACACACACACACACACACACACACACACACACACACACACACACACACACACACACACACACACACACACACACACACACACACACACGGTTAAAGTGTCGATCTTGCTCAACGAATACAAACTGCTGTTCAATAGTTACCCACTGCTCCTACAGTTATTAAGTTAAATGCAGAGGATGAATTCCAGGTACAGTATGTGCAAATATACTACTTATTAAAACTTGTTTCTTTTCGATTCGATGGATTTTCTGTGCGTGAATGATGTGCTCTGTGGTATCATTGTCAGGCATCATGTATTAATTAGTTGTCAGCTCTCAACAGGCTGTCTAAAAAGGCTTTCTAAAAACAAACGACCACACTTGACAAAGTGGCATAGGAACGTTATCTTGTTGGAGAGGAAAGACGACAGACGACTTGCGTTTAGTGAGGTTGAACCCCCCCCACCCTCACCAGTGCCTCTTCCTTCCGCAGCATTCCAATTCCCTCCATCCCACCAGGAAGAGAGCAGAGTGCTAACCTAGCCTGCTGACAGTGATGGAACACTGCATTACTCCATCTTGCTTTCTTTTACTCCCTTTTTGTATTCTTAATCCTCACTCCTTTCTTTTCCTCCTTCTCACTCTCTCTCTGGTTCAAGTTCTACTGGCAGAGTCTTCATTGACTTGTGGATTTCCAGTCAGAGACCAAATCCTTCGAGTCGTCAAGGTTTTTGGGAGATACATTTCTTTAGATTCAGTCCATGAACAATAAAAGTACTTAATCCATATCGTATCTCAACTCTCACCTCTTTCTCGAAATTGTGCTTCATCTGGCCTCTCGCTCTGTGCAGACACTGTGCCTCGAAGTGCTTCATCTGGCCTCTCGCTCTGTGCAGACACTGTGCCTGTGAGTATTCAGGTTTTTCATTCATAACGTGAATGCTTAGCCTGACACTAATCCTGACTTTCTATTTCGTTTCACTTCATTATTCAGTGTGAAAGTGCTCCCATTTCGTCCATTTTCATGACGGGCGTTGCCAAAGAGGCAGTCCTCAGCAATAAGTTCATCCCTTTAGCCTTTACGAATCACAAGCAAATCCCAGAAATTAATATGTGACAGAATTTGATCCAACACTGAACTCCAAAATGTATTTCCTATTTCAGCAGACTGTGGGTTAGGGATAGTCATTTTACTTCATTATTCCTCTTTTCAAAAATGCTTCAATAGCAACATTCTATCGGCAAACATTACCACTGCCATTGGCCCATTGTTGTTTTAAATTATCTCACGCTGTTTACTTCCATCGCCGCATTCAAAAGACGCTGATTATCCCAGTTGGATATCCAACCAAGAAAACACACTGGACAACAGCAAAACGAAAATAGCTGATCTACAAGCTCTCAACACGTTGTTTTTGGTTGTTTTGGAATGGTTTTGGTGGGTGTGAAAGAGTGCATAATAGTATGCAATGCATAAGAGTGTGTACTTGAATATACATATGACTATCTATTATACATTTGAAAAGGTGTCCCCAAGACAGGAACAAAAGGCACCAGCTACTACGTCACTGACACACTGCAACACACACTGCAACAACCCACTAAACACACTAACACGTCACAGACTTACCCTCCGCGTCGTTCGTTCCCTATCTCCTCATGTCGCGCCGCACGCCCAGACTCAACACCAGCCGCCTAAACATTGTCATTGCACTGCCACTAAAGCCGCCTCCCGTCCACACGCGCAAACAATATCAATATCAATAATAAACACAAACACGCCGCAAGCACCGACACCCCCGCCTAATTTGTTGCCACGTCTATGACAACATAGACGTGGGTACGTCGTACGTCGTCCTGGGTACGACGTAAAACTGCATCCAACCTGGAGAGGGATGGGCGCCGCCAGGTTTAATTGCCCAAGACACACCACATGATGACAAATACAGCTTTACCCATACCGGCTCGGTCGTCGCCCGGGTCAACAAGGACCGCGCCTACCGTCGGCCACCAGGACGGAGGTGGAAAATGTACTACTGGGAAACTCTGCAGATTCCGCACTAGAGACAATATAGTTGTGGGAACCTGGAACGTAAGAACACTAACTGCTGATGGGAAACTCGAAGAGCTAGCCCACGAAATGGATCAATACCGCTGGAATATATTAGGCATCAGTGAGCTACGTTGGAAAGGATTTGGTGAAACATCAACCGATGTAGGCCACAAGCTCTATTTCAGCGGCAAGGAAGACAAACACCAACATGGTGTTGGTTTCCTTGTTCACAAAGACATTACGGACACTGTCATGGGCTGCCGGCCAGTCTCAAGCAGACTCATTGCCATTCGTATGAGAGCAACCCCATTCAACATCACCATCATTCAGGCCTACGCCCCAACATCCACGTATGAGGACAGTGAGGTGGAAGACTTTTATGAACAACTACAAGAGGTCCTAGATCAAACTCCAAAGAAAGACATCATGATTGTACAAGGAGACTGGAACGCAAAGGTTGGAGAGGATGCCTACACCAACTGGAAAGACGCATGTGGTCCATATGGCAACAGCGAGACCAACGACAGAGGCCTAAGGCTTTTGGAGTTTGCCAGGTATAACAACTTGTTGCTAGCGAACACACTTGGCCCCCACAAGGCCTCCAGACGATGTACCTGGCACAGCCCCGGTGGAGAGTACCACAACCAGATCGATTACATCATGGTCAAGAAGCGCTTCCGCTCAAGCATTAATACCGGGAGGACACGCAGCTTTCCAAAAGCAGACATTGGGAGTGACCACGACCTCGTCCTGATGTCTTTCCGCCTACGCTTGAAAAAGATCAAAAGCTCCAAGTGCACCAGAATGAAGTTTGATCTGGACAAACTACGAGACCCTGAGGTGGCAGAAGCCTTCAAGGCAATGATAGGAGGGAGGTTTGCACCACTGCTCATCCTAGGCTCAGAAGAAATTGATGTCAATAGCACAACAACTACGATGAACACAGTCATAACCGAAACTGCCACTGAGATCCTTGGCAAACTCCGCCCAAAGAAGAAACCTTGGGTCACCAATGAACTGCTAGACTTATGTGACAAGCGAAGAGCCCAGAAGAAGAGTAAGAACACACCTGAAGGATCTGATGCTTATAGAGAAATCAACAAGAGCATCAAGAAAGGCATGCAGTCAGCAAAACAGAACTGGATTGAGGGAAAGTGCCAAGAAATTGAGAACAGCCTGAATGCCAACAACAACACCAAGAAGGCTTATCAAATTGTTAAGGAGCTAACAAGACCAAAACCGACCAGAGTCTCTGCAATCCAGAGCAAGACCGGTGAATGCCTAACGGAAGAACAGAGCATCTTGGATAGGTGGACAGAATACTGCTCTGACCTCTACAACCACACGGCAAATGGAGATCCAACAGTCCTGACATGTCCTCAATCCACGGAGGAAGAAGACAAGCTCCCCATCCTCCGTGAAGAAGTTGAGGCAGCAGTCCGAGCACTGAAAAAAGGAAAAACAGCTGGAGTGGATAACATCACAGCAGAGCTCGTCCAAGCAGGGGGAGATGCCATGATCGACACCCTCACCATCCTGTGCAACAAAATCTGGCAGAGTGGTGAATGGCCTACATCATGGACACAGTCACTCATCATCACACTTCCGAAAAAAGGCAACCTTCAACTTTGCCAAAACTACCGCACCATCAGTCTCATCAGCCATCCCAGCAAAGTCCTTCTGAAAATAATGCTGAATAGGTTAAAACCTCAAGCTGAACTGATCATAGCGGAAGAACAGGCTGGATTTAGGGCAGGGAGGAGCACCACAGAACAGATATTCAACCTGAGGATTATCTGCGAGAGATATCTGCAGCATCAACAACATCTTTACCACGTGTTCATAGACTTCAAGAAAGCCTTTGACCGGGTATGGCATGCTGCGCTGTGGGCGACCATGAGGAAGTATAACATCAGTCCTAACCTTGTCAATGTCATTCAGCATCTGTACAACAAAGCTACCAGCGCAGTTATCTACAACGGAGCTATCGGAGACTGGTTCAGGACAACAATTGGAGTGCGCCAAGGATGCCTTCTCTCACCCATTCTCTTTAACATTTTTCTGGAGCGTATCATGACGGATGCCCTGGCAGACCATGAAGGAACTGTCAGTATTGGAGGCAGACCAATCACCAACCTCCGCTTTGCGGATGACATTGATGGGCTTGCCGGAGAAGAAAACGAACTTGCCAGCCTAGTGGAAAGGCTGGACATCACTTCCCGAGCCTATGGAATGGAAATCCATGCAGAGAAAACAAAAATGATGACCAACAACGTCAGCGGCATACGCTCAGACATCCAAGTAAACGGACAGTCACTGGACACGGTCTCTAGTTTCAAATATCTTGGAGCAATCGTGTCCGATGAAGGATCCAAACGGGACGTTCTTGCCAGAATTGCGCAAACAACTGCTGCCCTGGCAAAACTCAAGCCCATATGGAAAGACAAAAACATTAGTCTGGCATCAAAGGTGAGACTACTGCGATCACTTGTCATGTCAATCCTCCTTTATGCTTGTGAAACTTGGACCCTTACAGCTGAGCTACAGAGGAGGATACAGAGCATGGAGATGAGATGCTACAGAAGACTCATGGGTATCTCCTACACCCAACATGTCACAAACGAGGAAGTACGGCAAAAGATCAGCCAAGCCGTCGGCCCACATGATGACCTTCTGACCACTGTCATCAAGCGCAAACTGAGGTGGTATGGACACATCACCAGATCCTCAGGCCTTGCAAAGACCATCCTGCAAGGCACTGTACGAGGTGGCAGGAGAAGAGGGAGACAAAAGAAAAGATGGGAAGATAACATCGGAGAATGGACACACTTAAAACTCAGCGAGGCAATGAGAGCTGCCGAGGACAGAGAGGGATGGAGAGAGCTGGTCAGCAGATCGTCTGTGGTGCCCCAACGACCCTCCGGGGTTACGGGATAGGTGAAGGTGAATGACAACAAGCACCGAAAAAATGCCATTCAACACGCTACTTACACACACTACCACTCGCTTACAATACGCGGACCTGGCAACACTACATCTCCCATTTGCTCACAGCCCACCACGTGACCCACACACACACATACCAAAACCAAGTAGAAGAAGAAGAACTAGAACTACACAGCGCACACTCTGATTCTAACTTGGAGACTTACCATAATGCTAACACGACCGCGTCGACACCTGGCGTGGTACAAGCGGGACAAACCCAGGCGCATATATGGATACCAACAACAACACTACACGCACACGCGCGCGCTGCAACAACAAACAGCTACGTACAGTGTCAGTGTGTGTGTGCGTGCGTGCGTGCGTGCGTGCGCGGGGGGGGGAATTTGGATCGCCTCGCGATGCCGCGACAATGGCACTACACTACACAGGGCTCGCCAGTGCCACTACGTACTCGCATTTGCAACTTACAATATCACCGTGCGAGTTGTAACATTCACTTTGTAGCACCGCTGCGACTACACAATCCAAACTTCTTTACAGCTACAAGTTGCGCCGTTTACATCCACAACAATGTGTCACTCTCTCGGTTCTGCACCGCTGCTGGAGAAGTATAGCACTGTCGAAGGCAGCGCAACTACTCCCCCCCCCCCCCCACACACACACACACACACACACACACACCCCAGAGAGGGAGGAGAGAGAAGAGAGCGAGAGAGAGACAGAGCACACACGTCTTCACGTAGGAACACAGATAGACAAAGACAGCGCTTTCCAGTCCTTAGTAACTCCTTACCTTTTCTCTCACATTGTTTTCTTAGCTTTGTGACTGACCAATGAGAAGCAGATTGTATTGTCTGCAAAGCAACTATGTGTCTGTCACAAATAAAAGTTCTGTCCTGCAAGCCCATGTCATGTCAACACACACAAGGCAGCTGTGCGCGCGGTGACTCCTGCAAATTACACTGACCCAATATTATTTTGTACAACCTAGCAAAGCATAACATATGATGGTTTGGAGAATAGGCTGGTCTCTCTTTTTACAACACATACGCCATTGCATACAGGTTCTCAACCTTTTTAATTTCAAGGACCCCCATAACTCTGACAGTAAAACCAAATGGACCCATAAGAGTCCCATTTGATTCCATTTGTACAGTATCAGAGTTAAAAGTTATAAAACAGTCCATTGGGTTCCATTTGTACACTCTCAGAGTTACACACCTGTAGGGTCCACTTGGTTCCATTTGTACACTCTCAGAGTTACAGACCTATAATGGGTCCATTTCGAACCCCCTCAAGGAACCATGAGGGTCCCTGGATCACACCTTGATCACACCACTGCTTGATCACTTGATCACACCACTGCTTTCAAAAAATACATAACTAATATAGAGCATATTTGATCAATTTAATGTTAGGCTACAGATTATTTTGACATCTGAATTTAACAGAACCGCCCACGCACGACACATGCACATGCACGACGTGCACGCGCATGTCCACATCCACATGCACGCGCGCATGTGTCCTCTTTTTGCTCATTCAGAATATGGTATGCCTACACACTTAAAATAATGCAAACACGCAAATTGCGCAAACGACTGCATCGACACCTGGCGTGGAACAAACGGGACGAACCCAGGCGCATATATGGATAACAACAACAACACTACACGCGCGCGCGCACACGCGCTGCAACACAAAACAGCTGCATAAAACGCGTGTCACTGTGGACTTCTGTATCTGTGGACTTCTGTATCGCAACGCGGGGCAACGCAACTCTGGGATGAGCGGGCCGAAGGCCCGCGAAATTCTAGTAAGGTACAACATAGAAGTGCCTAGGTTGATAGGCTGACAGGTGTGTGTTAGTATAAGACATTGTACACACGCATGCAAGTACTCACACGTACACACTTTCTGATCATGAGATTAAAAAAACATTGTTAGTAATTTGTTGCATGATTTCTAGATGCACATGTAACGCAGTATATGCACACACACACGCACGCACACCCCTGATCATGAGATAATATCATTACTAATAATAACCCTAAGACACGGTGGACATCCAAAAATACCTATTCCATATACACTGCGCGCGCACGCGCACACGCACACGCACACACACACACACACACACACACACACACACACACACACACACACACACACACACACACACACACACACACACACGCGTACAGAATAGTAACACCCCAGACCCCACAACCTGATCTCATCCCTCACATTCAGACTTAATCAGATGTCATGTATAACATGCCTGTCTCCAGTTTGACCATGGTGGCCGTTCTGTGGAGATATGATTTCCTCTCCAGAACCATTTATATTCTGGCCGTCTCCCGCCCCGTTAGCAGGGATCCCGACTACTGTCTTGACCTTCAAAAGGTCAATATGTTTTTACGAGTTCACCTGCATCAATCACAGTGAGACAGAAAGACAGACAGAGAGAGAGAGACTGAGAGAGTGTGTGAGAGAGGAAATGTATCCTCTACTCCTATAGCTCTCCTTCCATCGTCAGAGTCATCCCTTCTTCCACGGCTAGCATCTCTGCCGCCACCCACGTCTCATTTGCCTCCCAGAGGCTTAATGACAGAGAGAGATGAGATCATTGTTCATTTGGAATTTGGCTCATCAGAGATAAATCAATATGCGACTGGCATATCATAACTGTGTAGATCAATGGCTGTCCATCAGCATCTCCGTGTGAGCTGAGCAGAGAGAGAAAAGAATGAATGAAGGAGCCAGCAGAGAGAAAGAGAGAGACAGAGAGACAAAGAGAATAAAGAAGGACTTCTGTCCCAGAACGTGGATTCTCTCCCATAATCATATGGCTGTACAGGATGTGCTGTACAGACTGTGCAGAACGTATTTCACTGAGGGAAACATCCACACTTGGCTCAGGGTGGGAATCAGCCCTGGCACACTTTGATGATCATGATTGATACATTGCAGGAAGTCTATTCATGCAAAAGAAGAAAAAACATTACTGCACTCTGATTGAAATGCACAGAGGGGTGACCAACACAACCCCAGAGTGTTTGCGTGCGTGCGTGTGTGTGTGCGTGCGTGCGTGCGTGCGTGCGTGCGTGCGTGCGTGCGTGCGTGCAGAGTCGCAGTGCGTGCGTGCGTGCGTGCAGAGTCGCAGTGCGTGCATGTCACCTGTTCTTAACACATTACATCCATAGGACGTCTGGAAACATCATAGGGAATCCAATCGATGGATGCTATGGACGTGTGTACATGTCCTAGCGCATCCTCAATGATATCAGGCGAGAGAATAATATTCTGAATTTTTTCCTTTTTTTATTTTTTTCCTTTCTTGGTCCAAACTTGGTCATATCTCTGTATGCTTCTCACTGCTGGGGAAGGAGCAATGAGAAGAGCACATGTTGAGAAGGTTCTCTAATCTAATGACAAGCATTAGTATGCTGCTACGGTCTGCTGAGTGTCTCTGCCTCTGTTATTCAGCGATCGGCTTTGCCTGCTATTGCGACAATCAGTCAAATAAACATCATTAAGAGATTAAAACTGTTCAATTGCATCTTGAGTTTCCTCTTGGCACAAATACTAGATGCAATAGTACAACACTGGCTTGAACATAATGCGATACTATCCTGCCTGCCCTTCTTGTCTTCTAGCCTGATAAATGCTCACTTACGAGCTTCAATACAGATAAGCATCTCTCTCTAACACGCATACCACACATGCACACTACACAAAGTTGTGTGCTAACCAGTAAGACGCAATAATAACCAGTAAGACGCCCTAAGGGCGAGAAGTGACCTCAGACCAGCCCAGTTAGAGCCGGGCCTTAATTTTCGGGCCTGTTGAAAAGTCTAGTTTTTGCCGGCTGCTGGGCACGGCTGCGCTAATAACTTTGGGGCGGGCTTGTCAAGACTTTGAATGGACAGGTATCAGTCAAAAGGGAGACATCAAAGAGGAAGGACGGGTGGGGTAGGATCAACATATGGAATGTCAGAACTGGTCAGCTCCATAAGAATTGGAGATCTAAGGGTTTGAGGTTTGAGGTCAGATGTAGAGTTGCTAGCCGGCTTATGCAGAGTGATGATCCAGATCTTCTCCATACATGGAGAAGACTTTCCATGTATGGCTATCCAGGGTTTGATGAGGTCAGTGTCGTGATCTTCATATATAGAGACAGCCATATATGGAACGTGTCACAAGGCGTGATGGACTGTACTATGGCATAACGAGAAGACTCAGGCCGACACGCTTTGTGGATGTTTCTATGAATTCACATTTCAGCCCATTTAATTAAAGGCCTTTTATATTATTCAAACCTATATCTTTAGTGCCTGGAGGCTGGAGATTACAGGTATATTAGATTATTTATTATTTAGTTGGTTCTGATTCTCATAATTTGTTTTGGTCATAACTCGTCCTCTGTCTTCATGCAAGTTTTGGGAAGACTGCTACAGGCATCCGCTGACGCTGACATCACAACCATGACCCGGTCACACAGAAAATAAGTTCACCAGGCTTAGACAGCTAGTGGACAGATCTATAAGCTCCTTGAGAGTCCGACCTGTCTTGTCTCTCCTCTCTGCCCTTTTGTTTCTTGTCACTCTACAGTACTGACCTATCTGAAATAAAGCATACAAAGGTTATACTGTACAGTGTACACACATTGGGGCAGCAGTGGCTCAGCTAGGGGTAGCGTGAGTGGCCGGATGGGAATGTGAGGTTCCCAGGTCGATCCCGGGCTCCCCCCAAGTGTCGTTGAGCAAGACTCTGAACCTCTAACTAAGTGCTCATGATGACCTTGAATGGTTTCCTCCGCCATGTGTGTGTGTAAATGGGTGAATGAAATGCACAATCTATGTAAAGCGCCATGGATAAAGGCACTCTATAAATGCACCATTTGTACATAAATTAGACAGATGACTGACAATTTCAGGCTTCGTTTAACAAATCCTCCTCAGAGAGGTGAATATTGATGTGTTCATTATGTCCCCAGACATAATATTCAACACAGACAAATAAGTTGTCTCCCTCTGACACGTACCATTCATGTCTGACAACTTGATGTCAGAACAAAGCCGTGGATGGATTGGAAATGAAGTGAGTTTGATGAAGTAAGACGAGGAGGTCGGATGGCCCAGTAATAGCACAGAGGTTGGCTTGGCCGCTGTCAGGTGGAAATAAAAACTGGACAGACAAGTGCACTACAGTAGATGGCTCGCCTCCATCCAGTTTTCTTTTACATGCAACATTCACACAATAGTGAGGTCACTGAGCTGTGTGCCTGCCTAGCAAATGAAAGGGCTACTTAATGAAATCTGACTCCATCGCTGCTTTTAGGAGGAAAACATGAAACATGAGTGTGCCCTCTCACAGTATGATTATGGTTCATGATTCACATTGGTATTCCAGCCCAGGGATAACTTTCATTAGAAACAATATGAAGTAGATCAATAGTCTTCAGGCCAACTCAACACCCTGGCTGGATAAATGGAACTCTGAAAAACGAGGTGGTTACACAATGTTTTTCTTTCTTTTTTTCCCCTTTTTTTCAAATGCCAAACAAATTCTCTCAGAAAGACAAGTAATGCATAGGCGATGTTAGCCTCTGTCAGGAGGGGCGACAGGTATTTTTCATGGGGGGAGAGAGGGAGAAAAAGAAGAGATTTATTTTTTGTGAGGAAGTACAGTGAGTGTACATACACAGTACACTATAATACCAGTCAGAGGCCCGAGAGACCCATTGGATTTACCAACAAATTTGGAGACAAATATTATCTCCCCATTGTGTTGCATTTTAAAGGAACAGTGGCAACAGGTACTTCAGGCAGTTCATATCTGTAAATAGCAGGTGGGCTCACAGATCAACAAATTGTCAGAACAGATAACACTATAAATCTACTGTCACTGGTATGGCGATTACTGGAGTGTAGAAAGTATTGGAGTGTAGAAAGTATAGTAGTAAGTTAACAATACATCCTCCTTTAACCTTGGAAATGTGGCCTTCAATTTATAGCCTATCCCTAGATGTATAAAGTGCTTCCCTCTCTGAAAGCCATTGTCACCCCTCACTACTTGTCGAAGAACACAGCATTCACAACAATGTGCTGCTAAAAATACAAATGCAGGCCTGGGCCATGGCTCAGTGGTCCAGGCACATTGGCTGGTAATCCAGCCTGGCAGTGTGCCACGGGTTCGACTCCCGATCCCGACGGCCTTTACTGCATGTCTTCCCTCCTTTTCCTGTCAGCCTACTGTCTGTCCCTCCATAAAAATATATAAAATAAAGGCGAAAGCCACGAAAAAAAATGCATCTGAAAACTTTTTGTTTCCTATTTGGTGACATAAGGGTGGTCAAGTAGTTTTGGTCACATGCTCAGTGAAGTTTTTAATGAAAACGTAGGGGTCTTAGTAATAATATAATTTAGCTATTTAATGATAATGGAAGCTACAAACAAGGACTTATTTTAATGAATTAATTGATATTTGAGTGATAAGTATGGCAAGTATGTATTGTTAATACAATATAACTAGCACATACTGAAAATACCGGTAAAATGCGGGAGGTGGTCTCCCTAATTTGGTTTTGTATGAAACTATGAATACAAATTCCGATGCCAATTATTTTCTTGATAGAACTGAACTGATATAGAGTGGTACAGTATATCAGTTCTGCAATTACCGTGTGTGTGTGTGTGTGTGTGTGTGTGTGTGTGTGTGTGTGTGTGTGTGTGTGTGTGTGTGTGTGTGTGTGTGTGTGTGTGTGTGTGTGTGTGTGTTCATAAATGATAGCAGAAGGTGCTTGGGGCTGTTGGAGGAATCCTGGTGCACTGCAGCATCTGACAGCAGATGCTCCTGCAATAGGAATCGTTTCCACCTGCAGTGGTAGACCAACATTCTTATCGTACAAGAATCTACCGTAATACACATTCTGTACTGCTGTGTGCGCGCCCCAAGCGCGCGCACACACACACACACACACACACACACACACACACACACACACACACACACACACACACACACACACACACACACACACACACACACACACAGTAAGAGGCTGAAAAAGTATAGATTGGACTACAAGGGCTCTGTCTTCTTGAGTCAATTTTAAAGCCATTCTACTTGTTTAAGTTCCCAAAGTTCTGCTTAGGACCAGCCGCCAGCCAGATCGCAGACTCCCTGTTGTTTTATGTTCCTTCACAAGCCCTACTGTAGATTCTACTATAGTGGTTCCCCAACTTTTTAGATGATTTCCTTAATGTGCAACATTGTTTTCTCACTCAACAGTAAATAACCAAACCAACATAAAGTATGCATGTATTGTAAGTGTATACAGGGTATCTGCACATTTTTTAAGTTACGATATAAAGACTTTCAAGATCCTTTAATACCAAATTGGCCAAATTGTCAAATATTATATACTTAAAGGAGCATTCAGTGATTTGGGTGATTTGGAAAACCACCCAGTCCGCCCCGGTAATAAAATGTGCACATTAACGCTCTACAGCGATAATCATGATTGCTCTCGATCATGATTGGAGGAAGGCCCCTCTCATCCTGATTGGATGAAGGTTTTGCCACCCGCCACCAAAACTGAAACTAGGGTTTTTTGACCCCAGGGGCTCACTGGGGACAGGGAGGATTTCCTTATATGGTCAGCACACTCTATAGTAGGGAGGATTATCCAGAAAAAAAGAAAAAATAAGTGATATTTGAATGAAGTAAAATCACTGAATATACCTTTAAGAAAGACACACAAATAAGCTCACAACATCTCGCAGTGGGAGACTAAATGTAAGCCTACAATTCCAAGTGTCACAGAGCAGAGCATGAGATACAATTATTCCATGAACAATTGAACATGAATTACAGATTATAATAACATGAAACTTGGGGGGACATTTTCCACCAACCAACGCTGTACAACCTGCTTTGACAGCTAAGCATGTAGAATGAGCAGTGAACTGAGCTGCTTTAAAAGACCGCCTGATTTGCACTGAGGGAATGTGGGTGTGGATGAGAAGCTGTAGCGAATGAGAATGAAGAGAGTTGACGTGGAGAGACAGCTGCTTTAAATGAGCATGAATGCACTGTTGGAGAGGGGTCCGGGGAAAAGATATAATAAACCTTCTGACTTCCATGTCGTAATGAACTATTGCTGCGCTGGATTTCATTTGACAATGAAGTTTGAATTACATTTAAGCAGCATACAACACAAGCAGCAGCTCAGCAGAGAGAGAAAGAAAGAAAGAAAGAAGGAAAGAAAGAAGTCACAACACAACACATACTGTCCACATCAGTATTCAATTCCAATGAACATTTGAAATTGATGGCTATAACAGCCATCACACCATAACAGCCAAAACGCAAAACCTTTAGCTTGAACACACAACACAACATACACACTGTAGATTCACTTCCAATTCCAAATCTCCAGATCCACCAACAGTCACTGAACATTGCCACCCAGTCATGGGTCCCAAAACGACAGCAAGACTACAACAGCTTGAATTGCATTAGCATATACAGTACACACAGCATCCAATACGAACAGCAGCAGCAAAAAGAAAATTAATAAATAAATCGTACCTTGGGCAGTCTTCTATACTTGACTTCATCAGTTGAAGTGAGGACCAGGTTCAAACATGTTCATCCTGGTTGATCTGCAGGGCAGGCTTCAGGGTCCAGCATTTCCGCCGTGCAGGAGAAGAGATTGCTGAGAAGAAGCTGAGCTTGATATGGTGGGTGGATGGATGGTCCATGTTGTCATTAGAGGTGGTCGTGGATGGTCTGAGGGTGTTTATACAGTAGGTGATCACCTCTGTTTGTTGTCCTTAGAGGTGCCTTCTCTACATGGTCAGTTTAGTTTGGGAGGGACGCCATAAGCCTTGAGTATCTGAAAGAAAGAAAGAAAGAAAGAAAGAAAGAAAGAAAGAAAGAAAGAACTCAATACTCTCTCAATACCCATCTTAGTGAATACTAAAATGAACCTGACCTATTAATATTATTATTATATATTTGTTCAATTGCTTCTAAACCAAAAGATACTATCAACAAACTCTACATTGTGTAGGCCGGGGAATATTCGCGTCGGTGGTTAAACCCCCTCTCTGTGAATTATATCCCGACAATGACCACCTATAAGCAGATATTATCCCTCTTATTACATGGCTACTTAATACATACATTAATAAATTGACCCAAAACTAGAGATGTCCCAATACTGTATCGGGAAAAGTATCGGATCGGCCCTTATTTGTCATATCGGGTCGTATCGGTGAATATGCCAGTCTAACCACCGATCCGACACAGGGGTAAGGGGTTGACACGGGGTATGGCAGGTAAATAAAATGTTGGGACAGGTGGAGTTTTCTTTGGAGTTGCCCAAACTGCAAGTGCACATTTGAGTGAAGAGTCTGCTATAAACACAACACGAGATATATAGCTAGATAGCTATAAACACAATACGAGATATATAGCTACTGTAGATAGCTATAAACACAACATGAGATCACAACACGACACTGGTATCGGTATTCGGTATCGGCTAACACAGATTAAATTGAGGTATCGGGATCGGATCGGAAGCGAAAAGAGTGTATCGGGACATCCCTACCCAAAACACAACAAAACAAGATATTTTCTTGCTTGCGGTAATGAAAGTATTCCATAAGTGTCGCGCTGGCCGCCGTCTGCCCAGCTGCAGCACGGAAAACAAGGAAGTAAGTTGATCAAATCCATTTTCGGGTACTGCTTCGTCTATTTCTCGCTCAAATGTTTTCAAAAATATTTTTGAGAGCAATGTTTAGCTGTAAATGACTGTGTGTGTCTTTCAAGAGGGGCACAGCAGGTGCTCCGAGGGGGGGTTGATTAGGCATCGGTCTGTTATAGAGCGGAGCGGTCTGTTATCAAGAAATAACACACTGTGTAAATACCTGTAGCTATGCATGTGCACAGTTGCACACTAGATTTATCAAAACATTTTCAATATATTTCTTTACATTTTGGTTTTATTACTGTAACTTGCCATAATAAGCAAAGCAAAGTTACTATATTTACCCAGGGTAACTAGACTAAGCATCAGATACTTGTTTACAGCCAGGCCCTGCTCATAGAACATTTCATGGTAGTGGTTCAATGCCTTGCTCAAGGGCACTTCAGCGGTGGTAATTTTAACGTGCTGGTCCGGGGATACGAACTGGCGACCTTCCGGTATCAAGACCGCTCCGCAAACCGTTCGGCCACCGCTGCCATAGAACTGCCATAGAACTGCACTTACAAAATAAAGTGATAATGAATATTGACTGAGCAGTGAGATAAACATAATATATTAGGTTTACACGGGTTTACACATGAGGCAAAAACCTTGTAGCTCCATATTTCAACTTTGTATAATCATAAATTATTGCCCCACTTCTTCATACAATAGTCTACAGGCTCACAATGCTTGCATTTTTGTGAGGTAGCCTATATAGAATGTAGCTATTTAAATGAGAATGGAAGCTATAATCCAGGACCTATTTTAATTAATACAATGTTATTTGAGTGGTGTCTCACGCACGCGCGCACACACACACGCGCGCACACACGCACGCCACACACACACACACACACACACACACAGACACACCACTTTTAGTCTGTTAGTTTTGTGATAGTTATATAGGTCTACGCTACACCATTTGAGTAATTGCGTTCACATGCACGGGCTGACGCAAAGATGCAGTCTACCAAGTAGGTAGGCTACCATTCATTATGGAAGCCAACATGACGATGCAAAGAGGCAATGATGCATGTAAGCAGCTCCAAATTATACCTCCCAAGGCTCCCATTCGTCTTTGCGTCTGCCCGGAATGCACTAAAGTTCTGTTTATTTTTCCCCCACGTTTTACAACATATATATAGCTAAAAACATTACAAGCACAAATACTATCTGTAAAGCAGCTACAGTAGTTAGGCTATCGCTAACTCACCACCAGGACAATGAATCCAATCAGAACTGACTTCTTACAGCTGTCACACTCACAGCCTCACAGGTGTTGTGTTTTAGCAATTAACTCCCTGGCAAACTGACAACTCTACTCAATCCACGTGGTGGATAAATACACATTACACAAGTCGTTTATTTCACTCTTTCAAAAAATGACCTACCTACTATCTGTCTGTCTGGTACCGGTAGGCCTACGGCGGGGGAGGACGGAGGGCGGGAAAGTGCCTGCAGCACAAGCCCGCTCAACTGGGAATGTCTGCGTCACACTCAAAGATACCTTCGAGGCTGGAGTACTTTAATCTCTCAAAAGAGGGCGCCGTTTTTCCTTTTGGGAGTAGGCTACTTGACAATAGAGGGTGTGCGGGTATTACTTTTGACAGCTTCAAACATTTTGCAGATGCTTGTCTCATTTTTAAGATCTTAAATGGACTTGCACCTCCACCACTGAAACCGTTCATAGATCGAAGGGACAGTGGTGAATGGTGGTAGAGCAACAAGGGCAACTACCAGAGGAGACTGTGAAGTGCCAATAGTGTGTTTGGTAAAACAGTATTCTCTAGAGCCTCCCATCACTGGAACAGTCTCCCTACAGAAGTAAGAGAGACATCCAACTATTTGACCTTCAAATTCAACCTGAAGAGGTGGCTAAAAACAAATCAAATCTGTAATCATGAGTAGCTCTATCACTGGTATCATTTCTCAATTCACTCTGCGGTTGTTTTGTCCCCTGTGCAATTGTTTTTTTATTGCATTGTATTGTACTGTATTTGTTTTTGTATGTCTAGTTTTACTACCATTTTTTAAGAGCCTGCTCAGGGACTAGATGTAAATTAGCTTATGGCTAACTCTGGCACATTTACATGGATGTGAAAACTGACATGTTGATTAATGAGCATTGTCCCTGTCAAATAAATAAAGTGAAATTAGTGAATGGCAGATCGAGTGGCAAATCGACTGGCAAAGTGAGTGACAAAGTGAATTTAATGTTGTTTAAAGTAATTTAATGCAATCAGATTTTTCTGTGTGGATGTATGGTGTGTCAAGGCCAGAAAGTATATTTTGCCTCTCAGTATAGGCATTCCTGCATAACTTCTGGGTATGATGATGATGTCACGCGCATACCCTCTATAACACTGGTTTAGTGCCTCAATTGAATTCCGCTCAATTCGCCTTTTTTGGTCTATAATAATAAAGATGACTGACTTGAATGACTTTTTTTGACTTTTTTTTTAACTGAACAAAGTTTGTTCCGGAAAAAAGATAGCCTAAAGTTGATGGGCTATAAGTATAAAATAACCCATCATGCATAAGCAAGTCAATGGAACAAAGTTAGATAGCTGTGACTTTGTGGTAGGCTACAGGTAGGCCTACATGCTGTGCTACATAATATCGAATATTTAGCACAAGTCATGGAAGGGGAACGTACCTTCTGAGAGCTTTACGGGCAAAGATTATCAACTTCAAAATCTCAAAATGGGTCAGAAAGACCTCAGCAAGTAGGCTGTCATCATGCTATTTGGCTGGGTAGTGGCCTAGTGGGTATTCGATATAACACAGGCAGGCTAAACAAATTAAAGGTCACTGAGTTCTGTAATCACTGGGGTAAATATGCTTGAGGGAATGTTCAGCTACTGCAGTCTTGTAGCAGTATAATGTTCAGATGAATTATGAAGCAGGTCAGGGTTTGGCAGTGATATCCCCCTCATTCTGCATTGTTTAACCCATTTTGGGCGGGAACCCCTTTTGGTGTTTTAAACATTGTTATAATTTAGCTATTGAAAAATAGCAGATCTACAAGCTCATAGCGCGCCACCGAGTGGCGCGCTATGAACTTGTAGGTCTGCTATTTTTGAAAAATCGTAAAAATGCGCCACAAATCTTTGAATATGTATATATATTCTTTCAGAGCGAACTTTTTTTTTTTCCGACGTCAGTCCTAAATGGGTTGTCCACCATGGGCAGGCACACACAACAACACATGCACATACTATAGGTTACTGGACTATATATGCAGGCACAGATGCACACATTCATTCAAGATGGCCTATAATGATTTAGAATAATTTTGAAGAAGTTTGAAAGTTGTTTATATATATTTGAAGAATAGCAGCTAAAGCACATGCAAATGCAACCCACATGTACTGTAGGTCTACGGCTATACATATGAAGCCTTTAGAATTGTGTTACTGTTTAGAATGTGAACAGTGTTACTGTTAGCACAATCTTTCATTGACCTTAGTACAAGAATGCGACAAACTACTCAAACTTAACTCATGCACGCACCACGACCACATACACCACATAAGCCAAAGCTTGAGGCTGAATGTTAAATATAAAAAATGTTCACTACAGTAGGATGATACTCATACTATACTTTGTACTTTGCTTTATACTTTTCTTGCCAGCTTTAGATGTTTCACTATATTTTGGAATTGATACGAGAAGACAAGAAACAAGAAAATAACTTTTTCGAGTACAATAGCCCTGTAATATACCACTGAGCTTCTACAACAACAAAAAGCTGAGGCGGTAATGTCTCTCACTGAGCTTTAGAGACTTGAAAAAAATAAAAATAATATATATATATATTTGTTTTTGTACAGTATGTGGACCATGGTGACATTGATCAATTCTTGATAAAAAGCTTCTAATATATTATTTAGGCCCCAAAATCTATAAATCTCACACTATTAAAGAAGCACTTCACCACTTTTCAACCTATCTTCTGTGTTCCTGTGTCTCATAGGAGGGCTGTTCAGAAACCCGTCCACCAGTGACATCATCAATGGGGAATCCAAGCTAATAGAAACTGCAGGCTTTCTAGTCCTGAAAAGTTGCAATGCGAAAATGGAAGCCATCGTTCTCACGATAATACAAATCTGAACATTTTTGTAAAGAAATCCACATCCCTCCTATGAGACACAGACTGAGTGGAAAAAACTGTGCCATTTTATCATGATTATTAGTGAAGACCTATTATATGAAGATAGGTTGAAAAGTGGTGAAGTGGTCCTTTAAGGCAACCGGCCGGTTCCACACACTGCACAAGGTGCCCTTTTTTCACTTGAGCACCAGTCCCTCTAAATGTCTGTGCACGCCACTGAATTATGCAGTGTTTGTGCGTGCGTGCGTGCATGCGGGCGTGCGTGCACATTCCATTTATTTATTCATATTGTTGACATACATCATGGTCTAAACATTTTAGTAACTGAGTGAGGCTGCACTCACACATAGGAGTGTCTTCTCTGTGTCTCGTGTCTCCTCTGTTTCAGACAGCTCGCAATACATTTTCAATGGGAGTCACGTAGTTTTTTTTTTTTTTTTTTTTTTTAAGATATTTTTTTTGCGGCTTACGCCTTTTATTGGTTTTTTGAAGGGACAGACAGGAAACGGGAGAGAGATGGGGGAAGACATGCAGTAAAGGCCGTGTCGGGCTCGGGAGTCGAACCCGCGGCACACTGCGACTGGATTACCAGTCGGGTGCCCAGAAGGTTACGCCACCGCCTGGGCAGAGTCACGTAGTTTTGAAGAGACAAACTTGTTCAATATGGAAGCATAAAGGGAGGAGGCCAGAACATAGCCATCGAACAATTGTGAGCTGTCCGACACACAGAGGAGACAGGCGACAAGCAGCATGCAGACACCCGCGGAGCCTGAAACGTCTGGGAAGATCTTGTTTGTTCAATGACAAGTTGATTTAGCGGCCCTATAATCTTGTTAGTTTTTTCTGGTCACAGTTTATTTTTGCTGATTGCCTCCATAATGTGGCTGAGCTTAAAGGATAGATTGTTTTCCTTTTCATTAATGGACTTAATGGCACAAGTGGGAAGACAGAAATATTTCTCATCAGCATTCAGTTGTTGTTTTGCCACATCTTTGTGGAGATGTGTTTGAAAGATCAATAGAACATTGAAACACTTATGTTCCTCTGACTGGAACATTTGTATTGAGGGTATGTTGTAAAAAGAAACAAGGTGGTTTCTAATAACTAGCCTGGCTTTTATGTTGTCATATTAATTCACAAAATGGGAAAAATATTCAGGGATTGACTTCCTAATTGACAGATAGACATGGGCAGAGCGATGGACACCAAGGGGTGATGTCGCAATAGTCGGACCAATATTAGATTAGTTTGATGTCATTATGTTTAGGCATAGTTTTAAGGTTAAGGTAATAAGGTTATAGGCTTAGTTAGAATGCCTTTGGCAAGGACACGCAGGGCTCTATATTGTATCTTGGTGGGCCCATGATCACGGGGCCCAAGATAAAGCATTGCTTTTTATGAGCTGCGCCTCTCCAGAGTCTCCAAGGTTCTACTATCTGCACTGTTTTTGAGAAGTTACATTCAAACACATCATCATTCTGGCAGTGCTGCCTGCAACATCCCTCACTTCAAACCCTCTAGTAGCAGGCGTAAACACAGTCTCCCTGTTGCCTCTGGGAGACCTGAATGCGCACTGATCAAGTATGCAGCCTGTCAGATAAACACTGACTAGAAAAGAGATATTGAAGTGTGTGTGTGTGGGGGGGGGGGGGGGGGGATGCTCGGGGGTAGAGGTGTTAGACTGATGGTTGTATCAGAGCTGGACTGGACTGCAGGGCTGACTTGCATACGTTATAATAGTTATTTCATACATTGCCGGATCGAGTCCTATTGGTCAGAGCTAAATTAAACATGGAGCGAGCCCAAGCGAAGAGAACAATTCATTATTGCAAGTTTGGCCGTAGTAAGGAAAAAGAGAAATGGTGTGTGTGTGTGAGAGAGAGAGAGGGAAATTACAAGTAAAAGCCTCATGAGAAGATTCCAGCGAGAGAGAATTAGAGCAGATTAATGCCTGAGTGCAACATTCTGTCCCCAAAATCTTCTTATGACCAACTTTCAGCATGGGTACATTGTAGAGGTATAGAGAATTGTCACAGAGAAAGACACATTTGTGTGACACAATTACTACAGAGCAAAAGACACTGTACGTTTGTGTGACACAAGCTGTCAGACCAGTGACAGACCTCCAGGGTTGTGTCCATTTGTCTCACCTCATCACTTCTCATATAAAGTACGCCAAATAAGGAGTTTTTAGAGAAGGACAGAGTTACAGACAGACATCCCAGTAACACGGTTATTATCATTAACAATAGGCCACCCAATACAAAGAGCAAACATTGTGACGTTGTAGACAATGTTACAAAAAATTACAAACATGTGAAGTGAGGGGTGCTTGCTCTTCATCATCATCATGACATAAAATAGACTACACTCATTTGCTCAGACACTATGACGTAAAATTCTCCATTCATTGTGAATGGGAATTTCGTTTAAGACGAAGTTTGTGGACGCTAACCAAAAGCTGGATGTAGGAGGGGCTAGCGCCCCTCAAAAAAAAATAAAAAAAGGTGCAAACGTTGACATTAGGCTAGGCTATACAGTACGTGCTGTCGGGGCTTAATCTTAAAAAGTTTTAAAAAATGTATAAAGAAAAGGGCAAACTTTGACATTATGTTATGCTTGTGTAAAATCTCTTATAAAAAAAAGGTGCAAAATATTACTTTACTGTATGTTGTGGACATTCCTGCTATTAAAAAAGAGATGCAAACATTGACATCATGTGCTGTTGCGGATATTCTGTTGTAGAAAATAAAGGTGATGCAAACAACGTCATTTCGTGTTGTGGATATTCCTGTTATAAAAAAGACATATTTAAAATTGACATGATATTTTGCTGTGGATATCTGTTATAAAAAAGAGGTACGGAATACTGACATTTTGTTGTGCATATTCTGTTATTAAAAAAAGAGGTTCCTCCAGGTAATGTTTGAAAAGGCTAAAAAAATGGTTTAAAAAAGACAGAAAAGAAAGGAAAAGGAAAGAAAAAATGAAACCCAGTAGCTCTTACAATAATACGTAGCACATCCATGCACCTCTCTTCTGGGTTCTTTTTACTTTCCTGGTCTGGCCTCTCATTAAAATAATAACGATCTAGCAAAATATCCAGCTAAATAACTTAATCTTCTTCCCCTTCGCCCTCTCCCCCAACCTCAACGGAGTCAAGTCCGACCTCCTCATAATCCTTCTCCAGGGCTGCCATGTCCTCTCTGGCCTCAGAGAACTCCCCCTCTTCCATACCCTCACCTACATACCAGTGAACGAAAGCACGCTTGGCATACATCAGATCGAACTTGTGGTCAAGCCGAGCCCAGGCCTCAGCAATAGCTGTGGTGTTGCTCAGCATGCACACAGCCCTTTGGACCTTGGCCAGATCTCCACCAGGTACTACAGTCGGGGGCTGGTAGTTGATGCCGACTTTGAACCCAGTTGGGCACCAGTCGACAAACTGGATCTTACGGTTGGCCTTGATCATTCCAATAGCAGCATTGACATCTTTGGGCACCACATCGCCACGGTACAGCAGGCAGCAGGCCATGTATTTGCCATGACGTGGGTCGCATTTCACCATCTGATTTCCTGGCTCAAAGCAGGCATTAGTGATTTCACTAACTGACAGCTGCTCATGATAAGCCTTTTCAGCAGAGATGACAGGGGCATAGGTGGCCAGAGGGAAATGGATTCGAGGATAGGGAACCAAGTTGGTCTGGAACTCTGTCACATCAACATTTAGAGCACCATCGAAGCGAAGGGAGGCCGTGATGGAGGACACGATCTGACTAATGAGTCTGTTTAGGTTGGTGTAGGTAGGACAATCAATATCAAGGTTCCTACGGCAGATATCATAGATGGCCTCATTATCAACCATGAAGGAACAGTCTGAGTGCTCTAGCGTGGTGTGGGTGGTCAGAATGGAGTTGTAAGGTTCAACCACCGCCGTGGACACCTGAGGAGCTGGGTAGATGGAAAACTCCAGCTTGGACTTCTTGCCGTATTCAACAGAGAGCCGCTCCATCAGGAGGGAGGTTAAACCGGAGCCAGTGCCCCCACCAAAGCTGCGGAAGACCAGGAAACCCTGAAGTCCAGTGCACTGATCTGAGAGTTTGCGGATCCTGTCCACCACCACTTCAATGATTTCCTTGCCAATGGTGTAGTGTCCACGGGCATAGTTGTTGGCAGCATCCTCTTTGCCAGTGATCAGCTGCTCAGGATGGAACAAATGGCGGTAGGTCCCAGAGCGCACTTCATCAATAACAGTGGGCTCCAGATCTATAAAAACAACTCTAGGAACGTACTTTCCAGCCCCGGTCTCGGTGAAGAAAGTGTTGAAGGAATCATCTCCTCCTCCAATGGTCTTGTCACTGGGCATTTGTCCGTCTGGCTGGATCCCATGCTCCAGACAATAGAGTTCCCAGCAGGCATTGCCAATCTGGACACCGGCCTGGCCGATGTGGATAGAAATGCACTCACGCATTTCCTCAAGTCTGAATTAATTTCTTCTTCTGCTTCTGAATTAGTTTCTTCTGCTTCTGCTTGTTTCTGCTTCTGCTTCTGCTTGTGTTTCTGCTTCTGCTTGTTCAATTTCCTGTTGCTCTAATTCTTCTATTTCTATTTCTGCCAGTTTATGACTATTGAATGCAACTAGAGCTTGCAACATAGCATTATATACTATAAGCTGACTAAATGGCTTGACATCACGCAACATAAACTGTTGCATAACAACAACGTTTTTCTTCCTTTTATGCAATGTTAGCCTGGTGAAATATGAATGACACCAAACACAAAACAATATTTAAGGCTTGGTCTTGGTCTAAAAACAATGAGCACTTGTAAAGAATTATAAAGAAGGGCTAAATTATGTTTTGTCCAGCTTTTGGTGTATGTGCTAAGTGTTGTCTTACACGAACATTAAATCCCATTGACAATGAATGGATAATATTTTGTGTTTGTGTAAACACAAACATTGCGTAACACAAACATTGAAGACGAAGTTGAGGACGCAAATTCTGATTGGCCGGAATGAGATGATGTATGATGATGTAAGATGATAAAATCACACAGGTGTGATTTTTGAGGGGCACTCGCCCATCCTATATACAGCTTTAATGTTTGTTTTTCAACGATGATTGTTTAAGAAAACGCCATAGACAATAAAGATAAATGAAATGGTTTTTTTGAGGACTAAAACAAACATTAGCACCCGTTGCTTAAACAAACATTATGTTGTAATTGATGTTGTAAGATGATAAGAGCGCCCCTCACTTCACACAGGTGTGATTTTTATCATACTGTACTAGTCCAGTTCGGACTACTAGTTCGGGGATATGATATACCCAATCCCTATACCTCTCTCGGCTCCCTCTCGCTCAGCCTCTCCTTCTCCCCCTTTTCTCTCTCCCTCTCTCTCTCCCCCCGTGCACCTCTATCTGCCACTTATGTATAACGGGTGTCCCCTGTGGCACACCCGCAGATTGGCTGAGCATTGCATAACGGTTATGCCATGCTCAGCCAATCACAGCGCAGAATGACACACCTTCCAGCCAATCACAGCTCGCAATACGTGTTCGATTTTTATTATCCATACATGGGCATAAAAGGACGCCAATTCCGTTCTCAAAGTTTGATGACACAATTACAAAAGATATTAGTTAGATACTGTAGGAAACGATAATGGGAATTGGTAAGGTATCAGACTATTGGGAATCATCAAGGAACCAGAATCGTTAAAATCCCAACCCAAATGCCTGCAAAAATCTGGGTTGTATAGGCAACAGTTTGTATGACGTTAGACCATTTAGAGAACAGAGTACATAAGGTGTGTATTCACCTGCTGTAAGTCAGGAAGAACAAGCAGTAGCAGAAAGAACCACTACGATTTGAAATCAAGGAATAGATTTGAAATCAAGGAATAGAATTGAAATCAAAGAATAGAATTGATTAAGTGAGACAAGGATGCGTGAGTGCATTTCTATCCACATCGGCCAGGCCGGTGTCCAGATTGGCAATGCCTGCTGGGAACTCTATTGTCTGGAGCATGGGATCCAGCCAGACGGACAAATGCCCAGTGACAAGACCATTGGAGGAGGAGATGATTCCTTCAACACTTTCTTCACCGAGACCGGGGCTGGAAAGTACGTCCCTAGAGTTGTTTTTATAGATCTGGAGCCCACTGTTATTGATGAAGTGCGCTCTGGGACCTACCGCCATTTGTTCCATCCTGAGCAGCTGATCACTGGCAAAGAGGATGCTGCCAACAACTATGCCCGTGGACACTACACCATTGGCAAGGAAATCATTGAAGTGGTGGTGGACAGGATCCGCAAACTCTCAGATCAGTGCACTGGACTTCAGGGTTTCCTGGTCTTCCGCAGCTTTGGAGGGGGCACTGGCTCTGGTTTAACCTCCCTCCTGATGGAGCGGCTCTCTGTTGAATACGGCAAGAAGTCCAAGCTGGAGTTTTCCATCTACCCAGCTCCTCAGGTGTCCACGGCGGTGGTCGAACCTTACAACTCCATTCTGACCACCCATACCACGCTAGAGCACTCAGACTGTTCCTTCATGGTTGATAATGAGGCCATCTATGATATCTGCCGTAGGAACCTTGATATTGATTGTCCTACCTACACCAACCTAAACAGGCTCATTAGTCAGATCGTGTCCTCCATCACGGCATCCCTTCGCTTCGATGGTGCTCTAAATGTTGATGTGACAGAGTTCCAGACCAACTTGGTTCCCTATCCTCGAATCCATTTCCCGCTGGCCACCTATGCCCCTGTCATCTCTGCTGAAAAGGCTTATCATGAGCAGCTGTCAGTTAGTGAAATCACTAATGCCTGCTTTGAGCCAGGAAATCAGATGGTGAAATGCGACCCACGTCATGGCAAGTACATGGCCTGCTGCCTGCTGTACCGTGGCGATGTGGTGCCCAAAGATGTCAATGCTGCTATTGGAATGATCAAGGCCAACCGTAAGATCCAGTTTGTCGACTGGTGCCCAACTGGGTTCAAAGTCGGCATCAACTACCAGCCCCCGACTGTAGTACCTGGTGGAGATCTGGCCAAGGTCCAAAGGGCTGTGTGCATGCTGAGCAACACCACAGCTATTGCTGAGGCCTGGGCTCGGCTTGACCACAAGTTCGATCTGATGTATGCCAAGCGTGCTTTCGTTCACTGGTATGTAGGTGAGGGTATGGAAGAGGGGGAGTTCTCTGAGGCCAGAGAGGACATGGCAGCCCTGGAGAAGGATTATGAGGAGGTCGGACTTGACTCCGTTGAGGCTGGGGGAGAGGGTGGCGAAGAAGAAGACTTTTAAGTAATTTAGCTGAAACTTTGGAAAATTACTTCCTATTGATATACCCTGATTTTTTATTATTATAATGAGATGCGACTGACTACATACTAAGCAAGGGGTCCTGGACAATGACGCGGCCTTGTAAACGGCAGACATAGTAATGTACCATATCATTAAATCTTAATTTTTTAAATTTTTTATTCTAAACAAAAATTAAATGTTTGCACCTATTTTTTTATTATAATTGAAAGAATACCCACAACGTCACAAGATAATGGTTGTGCCGGTTTTTCCTTTTCTTTTTTACATTACCTATTTTTTAAATAACAAATAGCCTCACCACAACATCTAGTCAATGTGTACCTCTTTTTTATATCTACAGAATATCCACAATAGAACATAATGTAATCCGTACCTTTTTTTTACAACAGAACACTCACAGCAACACAATAAATGTTCCTTTTTGCATCCCCCTTTTTTACAATAATATCCACAACGACACAACACAATATGTTTGCACCTCTTTTTTTTTTACAACATATATATTCACAAGAATCACAATAGAACTATGTAAATGTTATTTCACCTCTTTTTTAACAGATTGTCTCCAAGTCAAGAACACAATATGTCGAAGTCTGCACCCCTTTTCTCGGGCGTGTCTCTGTAGGAGGCAAGCTGTCTAGAAAAGGGTCTGTTTGTATGTTTGTTCAGGGAACTGTTCTTTAAGAATGTTCCTAAGAAATGTATACATGACATTAATGATGTCCTTAACCGAACTTTAAATCCCATTTCCTTGCAAATTGAAAGCATGTGCCATTTGATCCTATTATACTGAACGCTAGTGGTGGACAATTTACAATTTAGGCATTTAGAAGACGCTCTTAATACAGAGTGACTTACAGTAAGCAAGAACAACACATGATAATACATCAAATACATAAAACAGTCTAACAGTGGAATATCTATATACATAATGAATAAACTATGTGCATACACTACAGTGGAATTTGTATATAATGAAACTATGCGTATACACTATAGGGTGCTATGTCTTCTACATGAAATGCTATCGAAATTACATAAAATTACACAAGTTGAGCCTTTGCATACGCCTGTAAGGTTAGGTCGTCAAGGCTAGGGCAAGTGCTATGGCAAGTGCTATGGGCTACAGAGTGAGTTGAGGCAGGTGTCTGTCAAACAGGCCTCAGTCTTCATCTCTCACAACTCTCCACCTCATAACACAGGAAACGAGATAATACATACAGAAGTACAAAATAGCATAAAATGAATATAACTACAAAAATACTAATATGGCTGGGTAGAACAAAAAAACATCGCTTGGATGCAACTGGGACGTATCCTCAGTGATGTATCCCAAGTCAACTGTGGGTTGACTCCTGTCCGGGCCCCTCCTACGTCTCACCAGGTCCACTCCTGCTCTCACCAGGAGTACCGCCAGGACCTGTGCGTTGCACCAGACTCCCAGCACCAGACACTTCATTCAGTAGTGGTGGTTTCTTGAGCCACAATGGTTCTGCAGGCTCCGCCACGGCAACGGTGGTACAACGGCGCTTGCAGCTCAAATGGCCCTCCTAAACATAGACATATATACATAGACGCCCCTTCCGGCTCTGAGGCGTGTGTCACCATTGAAGGCACTATTTTCCCGACATTCCTTGCGAAGAATAGCGGAAGCAAAGCGGAAGCTTGTCAAGCTTCCGCGTGCGTAACATAAGTCCCGGAAAAGACGCGCTGTGATTGGCCAGTAGTCACTTGAGTGACAGCGAGAGACATGGAGGAGTCACATGAGTGACGTCACTTGGGGAGCGACGCAGTCGCCTTCAGCAAATGCCTTCAGCACTTCTAAATAAGAAAGCTGCGGAGAACTGTTGCTTTGTGTTCACTCTTTAATGTTTTCTGTTAGTAATCTAATCCCCCCTGGCTCTGATGTTGTATTGTTAATAACTTTGTTGTTTGTGTTTGTTTGTTTGTCTTGTTTTGTATTGTAATGTATATTGTCATGACTGTTATAAAGATTTGTTAAAAAAAAAAAAAAAAAGCCTTCAGCACTGCACTTCCGCCTTCATTGCGATACACGTCGCTCCAATGAACTGCAGCGGCAAATGAGGCATCTATTTCTTAATATCTATACTCCTAAAGGCCTCATTGAAGGTTTTTGGGCTTCCTCCCTGCAGAGGATGCAGGCTGGGGCGCCAACCCATACTGCTCCCAGGGTGCCGTCTACCATTCCGGCTGTCACCCGTCTCTCCGGTGGTCTCCGGTGGCATAACATGTATGAGCTTCAAATAAACGTTTTGTTTGTTTATGTGTAGATAATAAAAGTGAAATGATTCACCTGCACAACATACCAAAAACATTCATAAAACCAAATAGAGGTGGCCATAACCATTAAAGACACGCAACTGAAGAAGGCAGCAGAGTTGAGACTTAAGGTTGCATTACATTGGCTTGAATATGTAAAAAAGAAAATATATATATATACACCGGTATATATATATGAGAGAGAGAGAGAGAGAGAGAGAGAGAGAGAGAGAGAGGGGGAGAGAGAGAGAGAGAGAGAGAGAGAGAGAGAGAACTCAGTTGCTCGAGTGTGGTATATGATCATAGACATCTTTATACAGTGAAATAAATGAAGAATTTTTAAATACGCACATCTGTAAACACAGACAAAACGTTACAAAGGTTTTTTATGTCAATGAATTATGTGATGAATAGCAATCTCTAGTCATCTCGCCCAAAAGTAATACTTTTTCCTCATAGATCAGTTTAGTAATACTTTTTCTCAGGTATAGCAACTCATTTTTAGTCATTGAAATTATTTTGACAGTTCAGCTCAGGTTACCACCACTTCTCTTGCACCATGCAGCAAAAGTAGGAGCGCACTCACACAACAAGCAACCCAATCCACAAAGCTTCAGCCTGGAGCCGGTTCTGATGTTCTGATGTCCTTTCATTTCTTCATCTCGTGGGACCGATGGGCTTCAAGCAGATGGTTCCTGAATCCTGAAGAAAGGAGCCCCAGATCCAAGCTGATCCACTGTGCTTTCATGTCTGATAGACACCATACACACATGTGCACGCACGCACGCATGCATGCACTAACGCACACACAGAGCCCTTTGACCGTTTACCATACAGACCAGCAGACTTCTTCATAGAATATATTTAATCCATCCAAAGTGCATGTAGGCCTAGTGTCTGTTTCTGGGTATGGAGGATTAAAGAAAAAAACTCAATCGAAAATCGCCCGTTTTCAGTATGTTTTTTGGCCATTATCTCTGGAACGGAAAATCCATTCTGCTCAGTTCTTAGCTTGTTGGAAATGTGTGACTTTGAGGCCATTTTGAATCCAAGGGCTCAGGGCCCCTGTACACGTGCACACTTTGCACAAGCCATAATTCGTGCCCGAATTAAATCTGGCAAGTTAAAGTGGACCCGCTTTGGGAAGGACTTGCACCCTATAGTTTTAGACCGCGACGGAGGGGCGCCGTCTCAAGCGAATTTTTGCCACGAGATACACCACTGAGCGAGCTAAAGCGAGCAAGTTGCCGTGTCTGCAAAGTTCGCTTGAGCCAACTCAGCCCCGTCCAAGCTGCGACCTGATACGCACAGAATAGTAAATCCTCGTCGCCTCCTATAGACGAATTCAGAAACGGGTCTCATGGTCGCAGCTTACATATTTCCTGTAGGCGGAGCCGACATAGCTGCGGGGTAAACCCACACCTCTTCTACTAAGGTAAATGGTAGAGTGACTGATGTACAGTCTGCCTAAAAACGTTACTCTTTTACCTGCTTTTTACTAACACTAACATTACAAAGATGAACCTGTGTAGTTTATGGCTGATCCAACAGTAGTGGCAACATTCCAAAAAAAAACAACGAAATGTCAAAATATCCACCGCGGTGGCTGAGACCAGAGCCATAGAGTAATGGTTGAGATGAAGCAGTGAAAGGTCCTGAAAGATACATAACGTCAGTCTTACCCAATACCCAATCTTTCTGTTTTATGAACACAAGGCTGCTGTACTTTATACTGTATGAGGTTCGCTGACGAAAACGAAAACTAAAAAATGTTAGGGAGGGACTAGTGGAGAAGAGATACAGTAGAACTAAAAGACAAGACAAGTCATTTTATGTTTTGTTGCGCTCGGGTGTTCTGAAAATAGCCAATCTGAAAATAGCCAATCTACAAGTAGATTGTTAGATTGGCTATTTTCAGCATGCAACCAAGTGTAAAATCAGCCATTATGACACCATCAAGGCAGGCCAAAATATTTTTTGTCTACAAAAAATAAATTTAGTCGACTAAAATCTTGATATTTCGTCAACAACTTTTCAGATGACAAAAATATGACAAAAACTAAATGAAAGGTTCGAATCTGATTTTGTTGGCCCGGCCATCTATGCAAACAAATTTGGCCCACGTTCGGGGGAGGGAAGCCAGGCGGGGAGAGTGAAATTGGTCATTGCCTGCGGGGAGATTTGGGCGGGAGGAGTAGGACGAAATAGCTCTACTGCGTTCTCTCAGTGGGGGCTCCTTACTGGCAGGTGAGTCATGTGAGTAGGATACAAATCATCACACAACAGCAGTGACATAGAAATGTGTGTGGGGAGGAATCAATTGGCACAATTACTAAATTGGCGAGAAAAAGGGGTCAAAAAGAATATTTTTTTTAAATATTAAAATATAAAATAAAATATTTTCTTTTTTTATTATTCGAAAGACTATGGCAAAACTGAATCAAAAGTTGCTGTCAAAATGAATACTGACCTCTCTGCTATGTCCATCCATCCTGCCAGAGCCTCCATTCTGGACCAGCACCAGATGATTTATCTGCAGATGACGTGACAGTTGGGCCTTGAAGTTGTCACCGATGATATTTACTGGCTGCAGTCAATGAGAGCCCGCTGCATAGAATACTTGATGAAAAGATCCCCCCCTTTCTATCTGTCCTGACAGATTTGTCTGCTCGTCTCTTCTGAGGACTGGCGGAGGGCCGTGTCTGCCTCCTCTCACTCTTCCTGCCAAGTAGAACAGCCATCCATCCATCACCACATCTCACTCTCACTCTCAAGTAACCCCAGCTGTCTCAAGTATGAGAATTTAGTTTAAAGAAAAATGTGACATTTCTGGATTATTGGCAGCCAAGACAGTAGTGGGGTGGGATGATGGACGAAGCTGAGAGAGACAGAGAGAGAGAGAGGGGGGGGGGGGGGGGTGGGTGGAGAAGGTGACCACACAGGCCAACTGATTGTGCTGTACATGCCCACAAGAGTGCACACTTGCTGGGTCGTGTATGGACAAACGGAAACAGCAAGCTACAGGTTCTTTGCCCTCAAGAAAACACTAACAAACGCATCACAATCAGACTCACCGTTAACTGTGCTCTGAATCATCAAACCTTAAAAATGGGTTCAAGACTTTAAATAGGTTTGCCAGGAAACACACCTGCAAGTGCAACCACTGATTTGGGCAAAATTGGGCAAAACCATTTTCTTAACTGTGGAGTGTGGACAAGGTTTTTGTGTCAAAGAGGGACACTGAAAACAAAGTGAAAGCTAAGTTAAAGATCTATAGTCTATATTAAATGTGTGAATTTTGTTCTTTTGATGCACAGTACCAAAGCACCATTGTAGTCCACCATAAGACCTTCAATGTTTGTGAAATGTGATGGATGTACCTTAATAGAAATCCACTGATCCCTCACCTCAGTCTCTGACTCATCTGATAATCAACTATCCTTTCTTGCTGTAGTGAGACAGACAGACTCTGCCAAAGCTGTGGGAGTATGCTGACACAGTCATGCCACATTTCTTCTTGTCGTCCTCCTTCAATTTGTTGCCTCCCACCCCACAGATATAAAAACCTAGATTTGCTGCTGCAGTTTATTGGAGCAAGACAAGGTAGACGCCTCCTTCCACTCTGGGGCGTCGGTATCTCGAGAGGGGGCAAGCTTCGGTGACACACGCAGAAGCTTGAAGGGGACGTTCGGTAGGCCAATCAAGGCAATGTAAACGCTTGTTTTCACATGCCAATAAAGCTCCTTTGGATTGAATTAGTGGGCCTCATGCGCCAATAAGTTCCTAACTTTTCCTCTTACATTTCTTCCTAAGTGAATTCCTAAGAGAAGTCCAGTCAGATTCATGAAACGTTCTTAAGTAGGCAGAATTGTTCGTAAGCATGTTCTTATGATGATGAATCCAAATCCTCGTAACTTGAAGGGATGTGCCAGTTCATTCAAATTATCATAGGTAGACGCCCCATATATCCTAATTAGCATCCTAATTACCATAGGGAACCACCCCACCAATTCCATATAAGGCATTGGGAATTCACTTTCCTACCTGTGTTCACCCAGGTGGGTGTATACTCCATGGCCTTGCCTGCAGTCACACCTGTGTGTGATTGCAGCTCACAAGACCTCACACATATAAATAAAGTTGAGTGAAGTCAAGAATACCTAAACTAAAGTCTAAATATGGTGGAACACCAGACTCCAAACATTAAAAATCAATAATACTGTGGAGGTACTGAAGTGAACAGAAATTTTCATATTTTCAATATTTCAATATTTTCAATATTCATGAATGTATTTTATTATTTATCTCACAATAGTCAACGGGGGGGGGGGGGGGTGATGGCGGGTGGGGTGGGGGTTATGTGGTGGGTATGGTGCGTTTGTTTGGGTTGGGTTGTGAACTCTAAACCAGTGGTTCTCAAACATTTTCATGTCAAGGACCCCCAAATTGACATGCATTCTGCAGACCCCCATATGAAAATATTTTCTGCTAGGGTAATGTTTTGAAGATTTATCAAAATGTTTTGAAAATAGCCGATCTATAAGCTCAAAATGGGCAGTAATGGGACGCGTTTGTGAGCTTGTAGATTGGCTATTTTCAAAGTATAAAATGGGATTAAAGTGGTAAAATATTCCATATTTTGCTGTGGACTGCCTGGAACTTCCTCAGAGACCCCTTGAGGTCCTCAGACCAAACTTTGAGCATCATGCAGATGGCGCTGTTTCCCTTTATGTTTTCAGATTGCACTTAAGAACGAAAAAGGCACCCTAAGAGTGCTCCACAGTCTGCGTAGATTCTGTTCTTACCTACGAACAAATCACAGCTAAGAAAAGATTGAGGGATCCCAAAACCTTCTTAAAAACTTCCTAAGTGGGTCTAAGAACAAATTTCCTCTTAAGAACTTCTTAAGAACGGTTGGCGCATGAGGCCCAATTAGTCTGTTGTCACTTGAGTGGCAGCGACGCAGCATGCCTTCTGCACTTCCACTTGACTAACGCCTTACAGTGCGATACAGGTCGCTCCAATGAACTGCAGTGGCCAATGAGGAATCTAGGTTTTTATATCTATGGCGACATGTATCTTATGGAGGCCGCCATATTGCATGGAGGCACAGCACGCTGCCACTCAAAGTGACTACTGGCCAATCACAGTGCGTCTTTTCCGGGACTTGACAGAATCATCACTTCCTCACCAGTGACTAGTCCCGGAAAAGACGTGCTTGGCGTGTAGTCACTTTGAGTGGGAGGGTGCTATGTGCCTCTGCACATTGGATAGCCAGTATGGCATCTGCCATAATTATGATACATATCAACATATAATTTCAGATGACAACATATCTATGAAAACCTAGATTCCTCAGCAACATGTAAGGCGGAAGTCAAGCGGAAGTGCGGAAGGCACACTGCGTCGCTGCCACTCAAGTGACTACTGGCTAATCACAGCGTGTCTTTTTCGGCACTTATCAATACAATCCAAAGGAGCTCTATTGGCATGAGAAAACAAACGTTTACATTGCCTCTGATTGGTCCCCTTCTGTGACGCATGCAGAAGCTTGGAAAGCTTCCGTGTGTGTCACATAAGTTTGCCTCCTCTCGAGATGCAGACGCCCCAGAGCCAAAGGAGGTGTTATTACCTTTCTAAATATATGATACACATGCCCCAGAGCTGGAGGAGGTGTCTACCTTTCTATGTCTATGTCCCACCCTGCTCTCTCCATTGCTTTCATTACGCCTCCTTTGTTTCTCCCCTCTTCCCCCGTCATCCCCTCTCTCCTTCTGACCATTGTCTGCTTCGGTTGTAGGAGAGAGAAGCAACACTGTATGGCATATCAGAGTGAGATCTTCAGCTGACATTTCAATGCTATTGTTACTTCATATTCTTTCTGCAAGCTTGCCTACTGGTCAATCTTTTAGTTTTTCACTGTTTTACTGACTTTAGTGCCGATCTACATTCCTAATGTTAGTTCTTTCTCGCCTTTATATGCATTAACTCGCACAGTTACTCGACCTCTCGCAGGCAAAATATTTATCGCATCAATGTAGTCATCTCAGAGGCGTTACAGCCCCTCAGAACACAGTTGCTAATACATAACTAACTACATGGTGAAAAACCCATTAGCATAATGTGAATCAACTTGTTCCTGATGGTACTACTGGCCTTTCTCCAAGTCTGGCTAAAGACAAAGCCTAAGCTAGCAGTCTGGCCAGGAGCCAGACACAGATTAACAGAGTCCTGACACCTTCTAACAATGTGCACAGCTGCTATTCCCCTGCCTGCTGTAGTATATGCGTGTGGGAGGAAGTGGAGAAAGGCGGGCAGTGGCGAGGGTGAGGAGAGGAAATCCTCTGGGCACAGAGCTGGTAGGCAAGCAATTCAATCATTTTAATAATTCATTTTCTAGCACAGACATGCATTTGAGCAAATATGTTCCTCCGGCTGTTTCCCTCTCCATGTACTGACCCGCACGCACGCTACTGACCCAGTGATGTACGGACCCACCCATCCTCTAGTCCGGTGGTTCTCCACCTAGGGGGGGAGGGGGGGGGGGTGTTGACAGTGAAGTGACAATTTAAGGACTTTCAAGACCTTTTTAATACAAAAAGACCAACAACTACTACTACTGGTCAAACATCGGCGAAATTGTCAAATTATATAAGAAGCAAGATTCGTGAAAATAGCCGATGTACAAGCTCACAATGCCTGAGCGGTCCAGGCACCTAGGCTGGTAATCCCGAACCTTGGATTACGAATATGAATTTTGCTGCGTGTCTTCCCCCCATCTCTCTCCGTTTCCTGTCGACTTACTGTGAATCTATTGGTTCAGCAGTACACCTGCAGAAAAATCACCCAAGGCCACTTGATAGCACTTTGTCCGCTGACTAGACACCTCCAATCCTCATGTGGACTTCTCTTTCTCTCCGTCTCTCTCCTCTCTCTCTGTGCTCATCCAGGCTAGCTGGTCCAGAGAAGCTGGTCCAAAGGCGTTGTGAGAATGTGGGTTAAGGATGTAGCCGTGATCAAGCGCACATTATGCAGCCTACTGAGATCTTGATAGGTCAGTAGACACATCTACTGAAGCATTCAATACTATGGAATCAGGACAGACTCATAATTATCCGTATCCGTATAAACAGATTTGTATTCGTATAGGCAATTCGTAACAAACAGTATGCAAGTGTAAATCAGATTTGTATCTATAATGTACAATTCGTAACTCTTATTCTCAGATTCGTAATTCAAATGTTCACTTCTGTGTCTCAAATAACCACTTTCGTGTCTCAAATACCCACATCTGTGTGTCAACTTATACATTTTAGAAGGAGATTTATTTGTGACTCTCCACTGAATTTTGTGAGTAATTATGAGACTCTTTTACCTCGCTGTTAGTCATATGATTTGTAACTTGTAAGAAATAAAATCACCTATGCACGCACCAGATTTGTACTCGTATAGGCAATTCGTAACAAACAGTATGCAAGTGTAAATCAGATTTGTATCTGTAATGTACAATTCGTAACTCTTATTCTCAGATTCGTAATTCAAATGTTCACTTCTGTGTCTCAAATAACCACTTTCGTGTCTCAAATACCCACATCTGTGTGTCAACTTATGCATTTTAGAAGGAGATTTATGTGTGACTCTCCACTGATTTTTGTGCGTAATTATGAGACTCTTTTACCTCGCTGTTTGTCACATGATTTGTAACTTGTAAAAAATAAAATCACCTATGCACGCAGAGTCATTTGTATTTGTATCTCACATTTGTGTGTCAACTTAGCTGTTAATTTGCACGGATGTGTGTGAGTATTTTTGAGACTGAGAGAACAGTCTCATAATTATCTGTATCTGTAACAACAGATTTGTACTTGTGAAGTGCAATTCGTAACTCTAATTGTCAGATGTATCTCAAATCTTAACATTTGTAATTCAACTTAGAAATTCTAAACGCAAATGTAGCTGTTAATGTCCACGGATGTGTGTGGCAATTTTGAGACTATTGTACCGTGGTGATTTCACACCAATCTGTGACTTGTGTAGGGAGCCGTACCGAGTACCTCCAGTAGATGGCGGTGTGGGTACCAGATCTTCGGCTCTGTATAATTAGCCAGGATTAGACTTCCGGGTTGGGAGCTAGCTAGGATAAGGCCTTCAGAATAAGAGGTTAAGACCTCGTAATTAATGTGTTCTTTTAAATGTCATACATTTATTTTAAAAAAATGCATTTATGATATGATATTATATGTCTTTTTACTAGAGTACTTATATGTGCCCTAAAATGTTTTACCGATTTAAAATGGCTATCCTATTAAATTGGACACTTTGCAGTCTTGGTACATTTTCCTATACCCTTGTACTGTGGAGCAGCGTCACCTATTTCAGGGGTGGGCAACTTTGATGGTGGAGAGGGCCACTATATTTCCACAATCACTCCAGACGGCCACACTGCATACATACAGGTCGGAGCAAAAATAGCCAATCTATACGCGTGCATATGTCAGACCTGTTGATACGAAGAGCCGATTTTGGTCCAGCGTCCACTCTGGTCTGGAAATGGCACACTTTTGACCTCTGAGCCCACTGGGGGCCCGGTAACTTTTTATTTTACACCTCTCCCGCTTAGCGGATGGTGTGGTGTTGTAGAGGTCTCCCATTTTATGTTACTTTTCAGAAATTTTTCAAAAATTGAAAAAATATTCAGGATTTCAATTCAAATAGTATTATTAAGTATTATTAAGTACGAGGTCTTAACCTCTTATTCTGACCATTCTGACCATATTCTGTGTGGCGCTGTTGTGCCAGAAACAGAGAGAGAGAGATCGTGTTAGAACCAATAGGAACTGAAATTGGAACGATACAGAGAAGAAATTGGAACGATACAAATTGGAACGATAAAGAGAAGAAATTGGAACGATACAAATTGGAACGATACAGAGAAATAATAGGAACTGAAATTGGAACAATACAGAGAAGAAATTGGAACGATACAGAGAAGAAATTGGAACGATACAGAGAACCAATAGAGGGGAAACTGAAATTGGAACGATACAGAGAAGAAATTGGAACGATACAAATTGGAACGATACAGAGAAGAAACTGGAACGATACAAATTGGAACGATACAGAGAACTAATAGGAACTGAAATTGGAACAATACAGAGAATAAATTGGAACGATACAGAGAAGAAATTGGAACGATACAAATTGGAACGATACAGAGAACCAATAGAGGGGAGTTGCACCACTCTGTTCACACGGGTGTGATTTTTTTTAAATAAATGTATGACATTTAAAAGAACACATTAATTACGAGGTCTTAACCTCTTATTCTGAAGGCCTTATCCTAGCTAGCTCCCAACCCAGAAGTAAACAGGAAGTCTAATCCTAGCTAATTATACAGAGCCGAAGATCTGGTACCCACACCACCATCTACTGGAGGTACTCGGTACTGCTCCCTACACAAGTCACAGATTGGTGTGAAATCACCACGGTACAATAGTCTCAAAATTGCCACACACATCCGTGGACATTAACAGCTACATTTGCGTTTAGAATTTCTAAGTTGAATTACAAATGTTAAGATTTGAGATACATCTGACAATTAGAGTTACGAATTGCACTTCACAAGTACAAATCTGTTGTTACAGATACAGATAATTATGAGACTGTTCTCTCAGTCTCAAAAATACTCACACACATCCGTGCAAATTAACAGCTAAATTTGAGTTAAGTTGACACACAAATGTGAGATACAAATACAAATGACTCTGCGTGCATAGGTGATTTTATTTTTTACAAGTTACAAATCATGTGACAAACAGCGAGGTAAAAGAGTCTCATAATTACGCACAAAAATCAGTGGAGAGTCACAAATAAATCTCCTTCTAAAATGCATAAGTTGACACACAGATGTGGGTATTTGAGACACGAAAGTGGGTATTTGAGACACAGACATGAAAATTTGAATTACGAATCTGAGAATAAGAGTTACGAATTGTACATTACAGATACAAATCTGATTTACACTTGCATACTGTTTGTTACGAATTGCCTATACGAGTACAAATCTGGTGCGTGCATAGGTGATTTTATTTCTTACAAGTTACAAATCATATGACTAACAGCGAGGTAAAAGAGTCTCATAATTACTCACAAAATTCAGTGGAGAGTCACAAATAAATCTCCTTCTAAAATGTATAAGTTGACACACAGATGTGGGTATTTGAGACACGAAAGTGGTTATTTGAGACACAGAAGTGAACATTTGAATTACGAATCTGAGAATAAGAGTTACGAATTGTACATTACAGATACAAATCTGATTTACACTTGCATACTGTTTGTTACGAATTGCCTATACGAATACAAATCTGTTTATACGGATACGGATAATTATGAGTCTGTCCTGATTCCATACAATACTCTGATTAAACTTTATTTTGTCCCTCAGTTTCAATGCATTGATGGCATTCGAAAAGGGTGGAATGTGTCACGAACGGAGGAGGACCCAAAAGCAGGCGACAGGAGGCAGAACCAGTTAACTTAGTGTTTATTAACAAAACAGAGGATCTTCCATATAAGGGCAAACGAAGGCAGGTAATAAGTTCAAGTTCAAGTTTACAGGACTTTCAGAAAACATACACAGGACAGACTCACTCTACAGGGATTCAGGGAACTAACAGACACAAGAACACAACAAATAGACACAGGAGAACAGGGCACATGTGAACTCAACTGACAATCAACAATGGGATAGGCTGGATAACTAAGAGGACACAGGTGGAAACACTGACAAATCGCATGGTTAAGACAAGGCAGGTACAGTCAAAGTCCAAGGACAGAGGAGCGGACTGTGACAGAATGTAAAGGACAAACAGTGTTAGAAAAGAGGGCATATTTCAAACGTCACCACAGAACGTTCGGCTTGGGAGACAGCGGGTTGTTCAAAGAGTGATACAGCATGTAGGACTGACATGAAGGACTGCAAAAAAAAGAACAGCATGATGTGTGTAATGTGCATCTGGGGTTCTCCAGCCCTACATGGATAGATCCAGAGTTTCAGGAAGTGAGGCAGGGAATAACTGATGAGGTTGATGAAGTGATGAAGAGTGGGAGGAAGAGGTAGGGTAGGATGATGAATGATGGGGAGAATATGGTAGGATTCCATTACTTAACGAACAATAGAGTATAACCACTGTTTCCCAAATACGACTTGAGTAAAAATGCCATTTTCTTTTCCTACATTTTATTTATTTATTACCGGTCTTTTAATATAGGCTATTTGCTACTTGGCCCCTTTTTCCCTATACACCAAATCTCTTGCTATTTTCACAAAATGTTTGCCTTTACAGAATTTTTACGACATGCACATTAGGGTTCATGTGCTTAACAGCCCAATTTACATAATGATACCGTTACGTCTTCTAATGCTGGAGACACACACACACACACACACACACACACACACACACACACACACACACACACACACACACACACACACACACACACACACACACACACACACACACACACACGGTAATAGAATGTAGTTCATAGTTTATTTTGAGTGAACTGAGAGGGAGGGGGATGAGAGAGAGAGAGAGAGAGAGAGAGAGAGAGAGAGAGAGATCTTCTCTGCTTCCTTCCAGGACCTTCTTTTCCTTGACTTCCGCCTTGACAGTTCCTGAGACACTCCCCCTTTCCTTCCCCTGTGGGTTCCAGGTTAAGGCCTGTCTGGTCATATTAGTGGTTTATTCTCTCCAGGTGTGTCCAATCCAGCCCTGTTTTATGTTTTTTTTATTTGAGTCAAATTTTTCTTGTTTTGTGATTTCACTGAGCTCTTCATTAGTTGTTGCAGTGGTTCTCAAAAGACCCCCATAACTCTGGGGTGCAGTACTTAGTTTAGACAGTTTTTGGTTTAGACTAGTCATTGGTTAGACCAGTCATTAGTCCTACAACTACAACCTATCTCAAACCCTCACCCTAAACCTAACCTCCCACGGAGCAGCACACCTAAACCTAACCTTAACCCATGTATAACCAATGACTAGTCTAAACTGAGTATGCACCCCTAACTCTGAGAGTGTACAAATGGAACCCATTGGACCCTTACAAACTTGTGAGGGTCCATTTGGAACCCCCTCAAGGAACCCCTGAGGGTCCATGGATTACACTTTGAGAACCACTGGGTGTTTGGCCAGTAGATTCCCAGGATGTTTTACTGTAGCATCTGAAGATTTGCATTTGAATGGTTGTTGCTATCATGGTTCTTCTTCATGTTGCTGCCTCTGATTTCCAATTTGTGGACAAAATGCTCAATAGACAGAAAGAAAAATAGAGGGAAGAGGAAATAAGTCAGTGCACTCCTAACCAGAAAACATGTCTTGTCCATGTCTCACTGTTCTTTTCCATCCTGATACCTCTGCAACTAAAAAAGCGTCCTTGTGCTTCAAAAAAAGAAAGAAATAAGAAAGACAAAGAAAAAATAAAGCTAATTTAAGCTTGCATTCCTAGCACATTATGTTCCCAAGTAGGACATATCTGATTTGTACCTGTTAGCTTAACCTTATAGCCTATAATGAATATAATTATTATGAATGCTATCGACTGCCTCAGAATGTCTTTCCTAATGCTCTGTTGCCATCTAGAGGCTGCATCTAGTATCTCCCGGTCTAATGTGATGAAAGAAAGCAGTGAGGGGGCACAGATTTACAAAGACATGTCCAAAGGGATTTGGCTAAGGTAAACGTTTGTTTACAAATATTTTGCTCAGTTAGAATATGAAGTTAATGAGAGATGTCAGATAGGCCTAGGCTATATATTTGTGTATGGACGTTGGTGCTTAGCCTTGATTTCAGAATATAGGCTATGAGCAACATCTTAGCTTTAAGAGTGGCTTAATATATTGTGACTTCCCCATGGGGCATGGCCTGAGGTTCTTGGCATTTCATAGATAATCCTCCACTACCACTGATGGATGAGGTGAATGTCGGAAGCACCGAAGCAGTGCCAACTCCATTAATGACTGATTGAACTGAATATCTCCCACTGGCAATATATTATCACACACACACACACACACACACACACACACACACACACACACACACACACACACACACACACACACACACACACACACACACACACACACACACACACACACACACACACACACACACACACAGAGAGAGAGAGAAATTGTGTGTGCCTGTGTTGATAGACACCCGGCCATAAGTAAGGGTGGGTGGCTTTTTCCCGAATCTCACTCAAATTGTTATTAACGCAGACTAGAGACAGAAAACAGTTCACATACATTTAAAGATTGAATGCTGTGATTTTTCCTCCCTAAAACATGATAATCAGGTATGATTATACTATGAGAAAGAGTTTTTTCAAAAGTGTACAGAAAGTCTTAAAATTATGTTTTTATGTGGCCAGACCCAGGGACGGATTAACCCCCACGAGGGCCCCGGAATCTTTGCAGGGCCCCCATAGCGCACGTGAATGCGAATTTTTTATGTTTTTCAGTGTTTTTATCACTTTTTTGACCTAAATTTAACAAAATAAATGGCCAATGAAGGGCCCCAGGAGCCCATTTCAGGGTGTCAAACCTAGTACCTGACGGTCCAATTTCCCTGAAGGGCCCCTGAGAGCCAAGGGCCCCTGGGCCACGGCCCCACTGGCCCAATGGCTAATTTGTCCCTGGCCAGACCCACCAGTTCATTAAGTATGCCTGGTTTTCAGATGGGTGGTGTGATCCACAGTAATCTAGTAAGAGACTGGCGACACTAGCGTTGACTCCCATTGTAACAATGGAATGCGGAAGTGCTCATTCTATCTCAATGGGATAGTTCCAGCCATAGGAGCAATGTTTGAAACTATAGCCCATAGGCACCCGCTTTGCAGCGAGATCAAAGCGTGACGCTACTCTCCTACTCTACACTCTGGTGTGATCCACCCATCCTGAACTGAAGCCGCACCCACAGCTGTTATATGATAAAGGAGGGGGGGATTCTATTATATTGTGATGTCACTAACGTGGTGTATTTCTTTCAATTGGGCCTTTTGGCTCAAAGGCTTTCAGCTTTCATAAGAAACCAAAAATACACAGACATTTCAATATTCTAACAACTGTGGGTCTATTAGAGTAAATGTTAACTCCATAGATGCATACAAAACAGAAAAAGTACAAAAATCACGGCACCCTTTGTTGACCCCTAAGGTCAACTTTATTGACCCCTAAGGTCAACAAAGGGAAGTACATTTTGCATATATGGCACTGGGTCAGTCACATTCAAAAACCGTTTCAAGTAGAGTAGACTATGGAATTATCTTTATATCTGTTTTGAAAATGCCAGGCATCTACTAGTGTATGTGTTATGGATATGTGTTATTTGAGTGAAACTATGGTTCGTGAAATTTTGGCTGTGCTGTATTTGTAGCCTTAAAATCAGAAGGAAGAGGAGTGATAATCGAGGAGGAGGTTGGGGTGGAGGAGGACGATGAATTTGAAAGCAAGGAATAGCAGAAATAGCCAATCTACAAGCGCAGCACTCACCCATGTTTGGTCTGTTGTGAAACCAAGCCGGCCAAGAGTTCACAGGTGTATTTATACTGTGGTGATTGCAACCAGCTTTGGCTGTGGTGAGAGGTAACCTCACGTCACCAGGCTTTCCACCTCAGAGGAAAGTGTGTTACTAATTCGCCGTGTGAACCGGTCTGGAGCGGATGGTAATTTACGTCATGTTGTAGTCACTGATTTGTAGTCATCAGGCAGGAAACCACAACCGGAATAAGAAGAACTACCCAAAATAATTCCCCACGATCATAATTTTAGGGCCCAACTAATAAAATAGAATTTCCCTGTGGGATAATAAAGGTATACAGACGCTAAATAGTCTCTGGAAAGTACATTCACATTTATATTTAAAAAATCACACCTGTGTGAAGTGAGGGGCGCTCTTATCATCGTACATCATCATTAATCATCTCATACTGGCCAATCAGAATGCCTGTTGCCACAAATTTACACCATATTTGGAGGACATTTGACCTAATTCCTCCTTTCATTGTCGATGGCAAATATGAGACGTGTGGGGACAAGATGACGTACATTTTCCCTTCATTGTCAATGGCATTTAATGTTTGTGTTGAGGACATTTTACCTAATTTCTCCTTTCATTGTCGATGGCAAATATGAGACGTGTGGGGACAAATTTTCTCTTCATTGTCAATGGCATTTTCTGTTTGTGTTGCGGACATTTTGTGGGGACAAAAATCAGCAAAACTACGCTGCATCAATGATTTTATTGGGTAGGCCCTAAAATTATGATAACGGGAACTATTTTGGGTACTTCTGATTCCAGCTTGTGGTTTCCTGCAAGATGACTACAAATCAGTGACTACATGGCAAATTACCATCCGCTCCCGACCGGATCATAACCTGAAAAGGAATGCTTCCCAGGCTAGGTGAGAGGAGGCAGGTGTAGTGGATACGGGTGAATGGGGAGTGGCTAATGAGTGAAGGCAAGTGTGGTAGATAGAGAAGCGATTGAGAACGGGGACTGGCCGTCATAAACATGGTCTCTACTCCTGAACCTACGTTGGACACAACTACATATACTGGTTCCCCAAGTACTCCCCGTCCCCGACAGACATAAGCAGGATGTTGAATTAAACAAAATGAGTGCTCCATCTTTGTGCTGGCTCATTGTTAGTAGGGTCGTGAAACCGCCCTAGACTAGTGTAGATCATCGTGCTCCAGGTCTGCAGAGGCCACCTTCTCCACAAGACACTCTTTCAGCAGCAGTAGTATCTATTTCAAAGATCTAATTTGACTAAATATTTTAAATCTTGTGGTTCCACTAATATCACCCAATGCCCAGTGTTAATGCAACCCAGTCACAACAAACCTTGAAGGTCCTTGCATCAGAATGTCTAAGTCATCTCGTGCAAAGGGACATTTTTCATTCAGACATAAGGCATTAAGCTAGGCTATAAGACAATGCCAGATTTACGATAGTGGTTTTTAATGGCAAGTTAGCAGATAAAACCTTTATTATGCCTGCACAATCTTACCAATGAGAAGGTTAATATATCAAACAATTCACAATTTCTTGGTTTCATCCATTTTCATACATATAAAATCACTATAAAAGTCACTCTGTAATTCTGTGGTTTTCTCAACATTCACACATTAAAACTGGTTGATTGCTACACCGCACGTTCTCCATTTAGTAAAAAATCTCAGCCAATCACATCTCCAGGGGAAGAGATGGCACTGTATGGAAGGAGCTGTGAGATCGACTGAACTCCTTTCCTTAACAAGAACAATAAGACAATTTTCTGTCAAAGAAAACAAAGAAAAGGTCTGAATAAATAAAACAAAAGAAAGATTCAAAAGCAGTAGAGTTTTTGTCACAGCACAGCTTGAGCTGCTCAGTGGCCAGCACGGGGGCCTCCTGCAGCATTGTGGTATTGATTTGGAGAGACAGTGGCCACAGTAAACGTGAGCCAGAAAGTCTTTGAAGTGTCAAACTGTCCTCTTCTTACAGTCTCAGCTTGGAACAGTAAACATATGGGGGACATTATAACAGGAAAAGACGATCTGAGGGGAACCGACAATGACGTCTGGGCTCAGAGTTAGACATTCATTACATTTCATAATTATATCCGTGTGATACATTCTATAACGTATGGTGCGGCCTAGTGCTCCTGATTGCCATTTGACATACAACTGCTGTGGGCTGCAAGTGTGTTGTGTCACAAACAGTGAAAGAGCAGGACATGAAAGAGACATCTGGTGTTGAGTAGACATCTCTGTCCTCCACTGACAGGCGGAACAGTCTTTGCATCTTTAGTGCATCAGGGGAAGGTTACGTTTGTCCAGACAGGTCCTTTCTAGGATACAGCAGAGGCGTTGGACAACGGGGGCAGTAGTGGCGATTTTAAGGGACAGTGACAGTGAAGGGACTTCCGGGAATATTCTCATCTCCCCATTTGACGATGAGGATGTAGTCGCCCTGCTCTTTGACGGTGTATGTGACATTGTACATCCTGTTGCCCATGTGTTTGACGTACACCTCTTCACAGGGAGTCTTAGGTCCATGGACGCCGACCATTAACATGTTGGTACCTGCAGGAGGAAGGACAGCATAGTCAACCATCAGAGCTTGCATGTGCATGTGAGCCTAAGTAGATCTGTACATCTGGCCTGTGTTTGAGAGGCGTGCTGTCACTCACCTGCATTGCTGCAGTCTACCGTGAAAGTGTTCTTCTGACCAACAAAGGCTTTCGATAGGCCGGCACCCCTGGAGATGACTTTACTGGCGTCAGAGGAGAACTTGGGCAAGGAGCCAAAGGTCCCACCCATTGTGGACGATTTTGTGACCGTTTCCACTAGGACAGATGACGTCTCGTGCAAACTGTGGCCACCGGAGAGACGAGCCCCTGAAGAGAAAACCGAAAGTTGAGAGTGGAGAAAACAGTTGAGAGAAAGGCTAGTTGAGTATAAAGTTTGGCAAGAAGTAAGTCTGCAAGATGAAATTCAGAGAGAAATTCCATGCTTAGCTGTGATCTAACTTAACCATAAACTCAAAAATCCAGTGGACTAGTACTGCAAGTGTCTGTCAAATAATTAGATAGAGAAAGACAGAGAGTAAAGATTCAGATTCACTGTGTTCCTCGTACTGTGTATTTTTACAATCTCAGGAAACATTTTCACTTGCTGGAAACATTCAAGAATTGATGGTTTTAGTCTAGGTGATTCAGGCAACATGAGAAATTGTGCCACGAGTGTCACTGGTGTTGCAGACACTTCTCATGAAGGTCTAGTTTGAGGTTCGGGTTACACACCTGAGACTTTGGCCTTGAAGGGGCTGCCTACGATGTGCTGGGGTCCTCCGTACTTGATGGAGATGAGGTAGCTCCCTGGGGCCATGGGTGTATAGGTGACTTTGTAGCCCTCAGAACACTCCTGGCAGTCCATCTTAACCTTAGATGGTCCATCGATGGTAACAGACAGAGCTCCTGAGCCAGCATTACAGGTGTTCACATTGAAATCTCCCGCAACACCTGGTAAAGTAGAAATGATAGAAAGAGGAAGGAACTGTTATGCTGCGAAAACTACGGTGGGCGTGTGAGTTTGCTGGGCTCCTCGACCCCGGGACGACCTGCCTAAAGAACCCAGGTCTTCTTAGACATTTCTCATGCACTCATATACATATTTAATATATAAATAGAGTTCAAATTCAACAACAACAAATTAACATACGTAGCAGTAGTGCCTAGAGCCTCTGCCTGATGACCTAAAAGCCTAATATCTCCCCCAGCATACAGGGAGGTAGAGGTTAAGATGTTGGCTCGAATCCTGGGCGTTGCACATATACAGTACATCTTGACAGCTCTACTGTACTCCTTGTACCCACTACCCAGCATAATATCCCTGCATAATATATGTGGCTGCAGAATGCACTATGACTGACTGCTTACCTGTGGATCCTCCTTCTAGGCCTGGTCCAAATGCAGACACCATACCAGGGTCTCCCACTTGCCCTGGCTCTCCCACACGGATCTTGAAGGGGCTGCCAGGGATATGGCTGCCGTTGAAGCGAACGTCGATTGAGTGGACACCATTCTCCCTTGGGATAAACCTGATGGCATGCTTGTCTGTTTGGAATAATCAAGAATAATCATAATCATGGCATGACCATTTCTGACACTGACATAATTACTAATTCATGTGTTAAACTAAATGAGCTCTTCAAGGCCCAGAGGTACAAAGATCTTTTCATCTTTTCAACATGTTTGTCTTACCGGTGTCCAACTCGGTGATGTAGCATTCCTCGATAGCCCCAGATGGGGTGTGAACCTTGGCATCAATCAGGCCTCTGGCTCCATTCAGCTGCACTGCAAAAGAAGCCTCCTGACCGACCTTCAGACCCATCTCCTGAGGGAAGAAAGAAACAGCATTGTGAGAAGACTGACGGTAATATCTTCTCTTTTAGTTTATTAAGGCATGTGTACTTTCTGTTGCTGTACTCTTATCTACATTCTACTGTTCTATGCAGTAATGAACCACCCAATTTTCCCCTCAGGATCCATTCCATTTATTGTGTTGTTTTGTTATTGTTTTATCTTGCCTAAGTTATCATCCCCCCAGAAGGTGTTAGCTACAGTACCTGCTTTAAGTGGGCAGTGGGCTGGTTGTACATGAGATAAAAGGAAACCGGGTGTAAGAGGTATAGTATTACGTAGTAAAGGGATGAAATTAGTCTGGCTCTCTCAGACTCTCAACCCAAAAGCTCAAAGGTCAGATAGACAGAGCTATAAGTAGTCTGATGAAGGATGAGCTAGAGCGAGTTATGCCAAGCCCAGAATACACGCCTATACAAAAATACTCCCCACATATAGGTTTCTAAGTCACTGGCCAAAACGAATAAATCTATTTGCAGCTAAACAAAATGACGACTTTATAATGTAGAGGCTGTAAATATGGAGAGGGTTTCTAGTTGATGTGAGAGAGCAGCCTATTCATACAGCTGTGACCTCAAGCTGTGCTACTCAACTGGTTCTATAAAAGCAGTCCTCACTGCTATTTTTGTGAGTTAGGGCTTAGGTTTAGTGTTAGGCTTGGAACTGGGTTACAGTAGTCGCGATAGAAGTTTACTTAAGGTATGGGTTATGGGTTAGGGCAGAGGTTCTCAACATGTGGGTCTGGACCCCCAGGGGGGTCCCCAAATGATTTTGGGTTGTGTTTGGTGTTTTCTCACTCAACAGTAAACAAACCAACATACTGTATGGTGTGTACAGGGTATCTGCACATTTCTAAAGTGACTTTTAAGACCTTTTAAAAACCCTGAAATAAAAATGTCATTGTGTCAAAAGTAAGCAACAAACAAAATGGTCAACCATTGGTCAAATGTTTCACAATTCTTATCTGTGGAACCGACTCAAACAAAATGCAATGTCTCAACTCCTTACCAGGGTGGGGGGCTGAAAGGTTGAAAACGAATGGGTTAGGGAATAGTGGGTATGCACATCGATGAAGTGAGTGGCAAAGTCAGCTTAATCTCGTTTAATGCAATCAGATCTGACTTTTCTGTTTGAATGTATGGGCTGTCAAGGCCAGAAAGTTATTTTTTGACACTCAGAAGGTGTTCCCGCATAACTTCTAGGTATGATGATGTTGTCACGTGCATGCTCTCTATAAGTGGAAGATCCCCACAAGTAAGACCGTGCACTCTCACCTGCAGGCTGGTCACCGTTAGTCGGCGAGCGTCATCCGATAGGGTGGCAATGGGTACAATGAAGGGAGAATCCGGGATCTGCTCGTCATTGAACTTAATGGAAACTTCATAGTCACCTGCAGGATGAGAAAGCATTAGCCAATAGCCAGGCACAAAGCCACACTTGCTGTTTCCACTAAAGATGGGAAATACTATCTGATACTTCTTAGAGTATAAGGACTATAACGTCTGTTAACATCCTTTGTCGCCCGATTTTAATTAATTAAGTTTCAAACTGGTTTGATATAGCTATGCATTAAAAGTGAATGAATGTACAATCCAATATGTTACTGATCTGAAGTTATACATAATAAACAATAACAAGCCAATACTGTATATTGAATGACACAATATTATTTTATTTAAATGATGACCCTGTCAGAACATCCTGTGACATGAGAACTTGTGACTGTCTGGTTGACACACACACACTACATAATTCTCTCACCAGGTTCTTGGACCACGTAGGCGACTCCACATGACCCATCCTTCCTGTCTTCAAAGGTGATCTCAGCCTTGCTGGGCCCCTCTACAGCAATGGACAGACCGCCAGCACCCGCCTCCCTGGTCCAGATACTGAACTCAGCTGCAACATATCAAACAGAAGTCACGTTACCCTCTAGTGGTGCACCTCAGTACTTTAGTAAGAGAAATCTATGAAAATCTGGGAACTAAATCGTTACCAAGACATTTCTTCACCAATATGTTTCTAAAGGTGTCTAATAACATGTACTAAAAGATTGAAATTCAACTCCCGAGGGAAATTGGAGTTATTAGCATAATGTGTGACCATACCCTTAATAATAATAATAATGAATTGCATTTTTATAGCGCTTTTCCAAGTGCTCAAGGCGCTTTACAATGGTTCATTCATTGGGAGGTGAACTGGCGAACAGTCGACGCCAGCGTCCTCACTTCCCTTACACCGACTGACTCATTGGAGGCAATGTAGGGTTCAGTGTCTTGCCCAAGGACACTTCGACATGTGGACAGGAGGAGCCGGGATTCGAACCGCTGACCCAGGGATCATTGGATGACCTGCTCTACCTCCTGAGCCACAGCCGCCCTTAGCATCCTATATAAGGCAAAAAAGTCCAAATTTCATCATTCTTTAAGTAGCATGTGACATAGGAAACTAGGGGGTTTTCATGATTCTGAATCCATTCCAAGCATTAGTTTTGCACAAAAAACACTCCTTGGGAGGAAAACGACCAACTCAAATTTCCCCCGGGAATTGAATTTCAATCTTTTAGTACATGTTATTAGACACCTTTAGAAACACATTGGTGAAGACATTTCTTGGTAACGATTTAGTTCCAGATTGGTCAAATACCTGATAATACCTTACTATTTGAGCAGCTTGTGATGATGACATGGAGAACACTGGTAAATAGGCAATTCATATATACTACAGTATATATATCAGTGGTTCCCAAACATTTCAGGTCGAGATTAGACGTTTGCCCGGGACCCTACCTATTGAAAATAGCTGATCTACAAGCGCACATTTTTTTTTTGTATGTAAAAAAAAGTACACCCCCCTGGACATGATGTACAAGTGCACCCCCTGGACATGACGCTAGTATGTTCATGTTTCAGGGACTTACCCCAATCAAAGCCTTGATGCTGAGTGCCAAGCAGGGAGACATTGGGTCATTTAGTCTTTAGTATGACCCAGCCAGGGATCGAACCCCAACCTCCCAGTCTCAGGGCGGACACTCTAACCACAAGGCCACTGAGCCGGTTTATTTAATGTATAGGGGAAAATAATTGGTCCAAATGGGTCCCGACTCCCGACCCACTGTCTGGGAAACAGTGCTATATATCATGTCCTATTGCCAGCCAACGTACCTGGTATCCCTGCCACTCCCCTTTCCAGGCCCGTGCCTCCGGCTCGGACCTTGTGTGACCCTCCCTCCCCGAGGGGCCCCACGGTAAACTGGAAGGGGCTGCCAGGGACGTGCTGGCCCCGGTATTTGACGTTGACAGTGTGGGGTCCCATCTCCTGTGGGATGAACCTGACACTGTATGCACTGTCCTCTCCCTCGATGATCTCTGCGTCCTCAGTCTTCCCCCCGGGACTGGTCACCTGGGCTGTCATCTCCTTGGTCCCTGACTCACCTGACAAGAGGAAAGAGAGACAGGAAGGAGAAAAAAAAACGGAGGAAATAAAAGGAGAGCGAGGAAGAAGAGAGGATAACAGGAGAGGTACAAGTGGAAAAAGGAGACAGGAGTATGATGGGGACGGAGAGGGAATTGATGAAGAGGTGAAGGAAGTAGTAGATGATGATGATAATGAAAAAGATGAAGAGGAGGAGAGGAGGAAAAGAGAGAAATAAGTATATATATTTTTTGTATTTTACACAGTCAGACACATGGAAATACACATTCAGCATGTGCTGAATGAGCTTAATGACACTTAATGACACATCATACTGTAGCTGCTTTAAGTTACACATACATTTCAAAACACTAGGTTACGAAGTTAAGAACTCCTGGAGCGAGTTGCATACATTAAATTCTATACCAGACTTATAGCCTGGTATTATATTATAAATGCCGTTTCAGACGGGGGACTATCGACGCGGGCGTTCTTGCTTGGATCAGCGAGGATCGCGCTGTGGTCTCATGTTCAGGCACGTAGCGGGGAAATAAAGCTGACCACCATCCAGCCCTTGCATGCGAGCCCACGCCTCTCACTGAAAGTGAATTACTGGGGCGCGTCACTCGCTCCCCGTCTGAAACTGCCTTTAGACTGTCTGTTAACACTGCCCTGATTTAATCCAGAATAGTTGTCTACCCTCCCAACCACCCCTAAATAATGGTGACTACTGTAGTCACCATTGAAGTCTAATTTTTGCAACAACAGGTAGGTCACAAGCCTCAGTATATTTGTATGCAGCTGACTCCAAGTTCTGTTGTTCTCAAAAACGTAATAATTACAGTTAAAGACCTGTAGGTTGAATCTGAAAGAAACGATGAAAGACAAAAAAACGACAAATCGGACAGACACACACACACACACACACACACACACACACACACACACACACACACACACACACACACACACACACACCCTCTTGTCTGCCAGATTGGATCCCAGATTGGAAGCCGGTCAGGCTCTCTCGGCCCAGGAACTCTCCGAACACGTCCCTGAACGGGTCTCCCGGGTCTCCCCCCACCTGGGTGCTCTCCTCCACGCGCACCTCCCTCTTGGTCTCCCCCGCGCGGGTCTTACTGATCTCTGTGCGCTCTGTACGCGTGTACGTGTGGCTGCTGCGTGTGAACGTCCGTGTCAGACGCTCCTGAGCTGAAACCATCTGAAACCAGTTGCCTACAGCAGGGAAGGAGGAGGACGAGGAAGAGGAAGAGGAGGAGCAGAGGAAAGGAAACAGGGATATAGAGGAGCTTTGACGAAGGCACAGGAGGGTTTAAGATGCTAGAGCAGCGTTTCTCAACCAGTGAAAAGTGGTTTGTGAGGTATTCTGCCAGACTAAAAAAACAAAACTTAAAGAATAGATAACAGTCAACCACTAGATATTGCACTACACACCTCTGTGGCATAACTAAGGTTCCTTATTTACCCAAGAGTAGTCAGAGTTTGCACAACACAACTCCAAGTGTCTGTTATAGGGGGAGATTAAAATCTTACCCAATGAAAACGGAAGCAACGTGGACAATGGCCACCATGGGATGACAAATTATAATAAAATAGAAAAACCAAACAAAACAAAATATGTTTTGTGGGATACTTTCTGTCTACGTAGAAATATTACCAATATCACCTTTAGGGAATCATGATGTATTAGTTGAGGTTGAGCCAGAGTGAGACGAAAGTATTGTAATGAGCCTGTCTGTTTGTCTGTTACCATGTATGGCAATCTGTCTGCAGATTTGTCCACCAGAGGGTGCTGAGGAGGCATGAATATGCACACCTCTAGGTTGCCTTTTATTATTCTCTTCATAGTAATGGCCCAATATTCAGTATCTATACAAAACCAGTTGAGAAGCACTGTGCTACAGAAAGCATACTAAGCACATTAGGGAGGCAACAGGACAGAGAGACGTAGTTGTTGTGGGGGTGCATGGGGTTGCTGCTATAGCCAGAGATTGCAGCCTGGTGCGTTTCTGCGGTAATGGCCCACCTGGTATTTTGAGGTTGAGGTCACAGGTGCTGCCGATGGTGGCGATGGAGGGCGCCTGTCTCTTCCTGGTGATGCTCTCCTTCATTCTGCCTTCGCCGTACACCTTCACCGTGAACGGACTTCCTGTCAGGACAGATAGGTCAACAGTGGTGGAAAAAGTACTCAAATGTACTCAAAAGTAAAAGTATTAATACAGCAATGTAGAAATACTCTGTTACAAAGTAAAAGTCCGGTACTCAAAATTAAAAGTAGGCCTACAATAGTATTGGCAAACTGTACTTAAAATACCAAAAGTAGAAAGTACTCATTATTCAGAATGTACCAAGTTTTCAAATGTATATATATTTTGTGAAAATAGCAGATCTACAAGCTCAAATGCGTCGTATCGCGATGCATTGTGAGTGAGCTTGTAGATGGGATACTTTCTTTTCTTTTGTTCTTTTTCTTTTGGCTTTTGTGCCTTTATTGATAGTTACAGTGAAGACGGACAGGAAAGAGGGAGAGACAAGGGAAGAGACACGCGCAATGCGATGTCAGGCCAGAGCCTACGTATATGTGGCATGCGCCTGGACCACTAGGCCATACAGAGCGTCCATCCTTTATGTACCTGGGACATGCTGGTCAGCGAACTTGATGTTGATGATGTAGTTGCCAGGCTCGGTGGGACAGTAGGTGACCTTACATGTCCCATCCTCCACGTCCTCACAGTTGATGTCCACTTTACTGGGGCCCTCGATGGACAAACCCAGACCACCGTAACCTGGAGGTGAGAGGACAGAAAGGGTGGCATAGGGGAAAAGAAGTGAATAACTTAGGTCGTACAAATGGTATGTATTGAAAGCTCATGTACTTGTGTCATTTGAAATCCTTGCCCCTTGGGTTTCTAGCCTTGATGTACAGTTTCACACTCAAGGCCCTCAAAGGGCAGAACATAGTGTAGCGTGAAAACCAAGATTCCAAGTGGTCTGAGGTTGATGCCATAGTTTATAGATGGTTTAATCAGATAAACCTTCTATATGCAGTTAAAAACAATCATATGCAGTTATACTGTATAGGCCCAGAACAGATCCAGAATTCCTAGCATTAATGCTCACCAGCGTTTCTCGTGTCGACAATGAACTCGGCCACCTCAAACGTGTGTCCCTCCACCAGGCCCTGTCCATAGACCTTCACCTTGCTGGCGTCCCCAATCTCTGACTGTCCCACCATGATTTTGAAGGGACTGTTGGTCACGTGCTTGCCATTCTTTTTTACGCTGACCACGTGTTCCCCCACTTCCTTGGGAGTGAAGGATATACCTGCGGGAAAAGAGATACAGGAGCAACCCATCAGAAACATGGACACACTAAAGGTCATGCTCCTTCAAGTTAGGTGATACAGAACTATAAAATGGCATTATGGTGGTCTCAGAACCTTTTTTTCCCCCCGACACTCCTACAAGATGCTGTGACTCTCCGAACTAGTTAGAAAAGCTCGTCCAAAACAGATTTATTTTTTTGGGTCCATTTGTAAAATACACATTTATGCCACGTGGCTCACCGATATGACGATTTGGCAGCCTCTTGAGCAGGCAGGGCTCCTCATGTCCGGACGGTGCCCTGATAGTGGCGGTGAGACTGCTCAGGTCCGTTTCCGTGATCTTCAGAGACACATCTGTCGCCGTGCCAACGTTGAGCTGTGACGTCCTCATGGAGTCGTCACCTAGAAATGAGAGAGAATGACACAAAAAGGCAAACGATGGATCCGTTAATGCCACTGCGACATCTGCTGGTTGAAACAGATCGACTCTGTCACACACACACACACAGACAGCCATACTGTCACACACATACACAGACAGCCATACACACAACGACTCTGTCACACACATACACAGACAGCCATACACACACACACACAGACAGCCATACACACAAGCAACAAGGAGACCCACCACGTGCAGCAGCTATTCGGAGACCTCTGCTATTATTATCAGCAAGTCCCTTACTCTGGCTCAAACTGCTTCCACAGAGCCAGCCGAGCTGAGGTCAAATCTGTATGAATAGGCTGCTCTGTCACATCAACTCTACTCCACAGCCTACGACACAACCTCTACTCCGGAGCTTCAGATTACATTTAGACATATTACTCAATTCATAAATTAAGTACTACTTAGCCTATAGTAATAGTATGTTTAAACACACTCTGTTGTCTCCTTATATGTACTGTACATTTATTTTTTCCCACAAGACAAGAGCGCGCACACGCACGTGCACGCACACACACACACACACACACACACACACACACACACACACACACACACACACACACACACACACACACACACACACACACACACACACACACACACACACACACACACACACACACACACACACACACACACACACACACACACACACACACCACACACACAGTACCAGTGATCTTGGCGGTGAAGGGGCTGCCAGGGATGTGCTTGTCGTCAAACTTGACTATGATGTTGTAGTCTCCTGGAGCGGTTGGCAGGTAGGACACGGTGCATGTCCCGTCCTTGTTGTCTTTACAGCTGATCTCTGCTTTGGAGGGCCCTTCCACCGCCAGAGACAGACCACCTGGATGGAGAGCACAGGAAGGGTGAGATGGAGAATCTAATCTATAGCCTGTTACTCGCCGTAAGGACTCTTGCAATGACCTCCTTGCTAATCAATGGGCCTGATTCACCAAGCTGTTCGTAAATAGTGCCTAAATAAAGTACAATCTCACGTGCGATTCACCTGTACAGGCGACATGTGTGTATCACGTCTGTAGCTAATGTTTGCCTGACAGTCACGAGCGCGTTCCCGTGTAGATCATCTACGGCCCATTTAACACCATAAAAGGCAACCGGGAACTCTGCGTGAGAGCATAAACGTAATCAAGTTGACAACTTGTATGTAGATCAGCTTATGTTGGCAAGTGAGTCACTCACACGATGGATCCACTGAACGTTAATAAAGTAATAAGAAGTTAATTTACAAAAGGTCAAGCTTACGACCAAAGGCTAATACAACTTGGACATAAGGTCTACATCATTTATAAGCCCTTTCTACTGAACAGTTGCTCACTCACTTTTGCTGAGATAAAAGGTTGGAGGTTGGAATCTGCCAATATCTGATCATTCTTTTAACAGAGCTTTATTGATTACTGAGGGGAATCTGTCCTTTGGACGAACTGTGCCGACTCCTACATTGGAATTGGAAATGGAGTAATGGACACAGGCAGCTAGATTTCATCTATACTGCATCCTCAAGGTAAGGCTGCATGCGTTCTGGGCAATATTATAAATTAATGGCGTGACATGACATTGGAGTTGCATGAAAGTCTGTGGCCACACTTGCAATAACGGAAAACACGTCTAAAAATTCAGGCAAATGTTGGGCACAAATATTTTATTTGATGTTTGGCACTATAGTAATTGATTTTGAATGAAGATTAAGGCATTTAATGATATACGCAAGCTTTGGTCCCACAAAAGTCTGCCTCCGAGCTGACGTGGGAAGTTGTGTAAATTCCTTTACATTCATAATATGGCCATAAACAGCTTAGTGAATGGGGCCCATGTATCTCATCTCATGATGCCTACCTTCCCCGGCGTCCTTGGTAACGATGGTGAAGGCAGCAGGTCTGTTGACCATGCCGTGGCTCAGACCAGGACCATAGGCTGTCACGTGACCACTGTTAATGGCATCCACATAGAACTGGAGGGGACTTCCTGGAAACAACAGGGCACCAACAAGCTTTACACAGCAAATGATGTGATGACTCATACTGTACTTGCATCTTAACCCATTTGGACCTGAGGCCGATTATGTCAGTGGTGCTCAACCTTTTTCATGCCAAGGACACCCATAATTATCTGTATTTGGCTGCGGACCCCCATCTGAAAATATGTTGTTCCAGGGACCCCCCAGAAGCAAAGATTTGAGTTAAAAACGTTCATTCTGAAAGTATATATATTCAAAGATGTGCACCATATTTTCACGATTTTTCAAAAATAGCAGAGCTACAAGCTCGTAGCGCGGCACCAGCTTGTAGATCTGCAATTCTTCAATAGCTAAAGTATAACACGATGCTTAAAACACCAAAAGGGGTTCCCGTCCTGAATGGGTTAAGGTCTCATACGTAAGACATGCTTGGTGACTTTCTCCCACACACTTTATTACAAAAGGAAAGGGTTTTGAGTTGACCCTTCTGTCACGGCACCGACTTTTATTAATGGCATAGCTGTGGAGATAGTAAGCCAATATTGGCACCACTCTGGATGACAAAATTGCTTTTGATGCCAACACTGACTGACTACATCTGCAAAAAGGACAATCAAAGACATGTTTTCCTTGAGAAAGTTGAGGGGTTTCAATGTTGATAGATTGTTTGGCAAAGTGGGAAGGATTGTTACATTTTTGACAAAAGACCATTGGCAATAACTTGAACAATTTTGGCCATGTTTATCAAGTTAAAGCCACTCAGAGGGCGAAGGACGTTCTGGTGGACCCTCAACACCCTCTCCATGCCATCAGGGAGGAGGCACATTTAAGGGCCAATTCAAACAGATATCTGAGATCATTTGTTCCCTCGGCTGTTTGGGTTTTGAATAAGCTGTAGGCCTAGTTGCTATGTCACTTTAACGAAGGACAGATGTACTTTTAATGTTTTTATAGCTCATCACAACTTGTGTATTTATGTGTTTACTTTTATGATTTATTGTGTTGACTACTGTTGCAACACAACTTATTCATGTGTTTATTTGTATGATTTATTGTGTTCACTACTGCAACACAAATTACCCCATAAGGACCCAATAAATTCTATGCAATCCAATCCAATACTGGCATGGTTATCTTACAGACTACATTGCATTGATAGACTTTGACAGATAGTTATGCGTATGTGCGTGCATGCACAAGCGAGTGTGGATGTGCCTGCCTGCCTCCTTGGTGCGTGCATGTGACATACAGTACCTGGGATGTGGTTGCCATCGTATTTGATGTCCATCTCGTGCAGGCCTTTCTCAGTAGGGGAGTACTTGACCGTGACAGTGCCATCCTTGTTATCCGTGATGTTTGGCCGGGCCGTCTTCCCAGATGGCATGCGCACTTCACCTGTGTAGTCAGTTATAATCCACATTATAGCAGTGTTTCAGCTTCTGTCCCCTCACAGTCTCTTTTTTTCTGCATCGCTCTCCACCGATTTCACGAATAAAGCGGAGATGGCACGTTAAGCAAGCAAGCAAACAGAGTCTTAATCTTACCTGTGATTTCTCCCTTCTGGACAGTGAAGGGTATGACCAGACTGAAGGGGCGGAGCATGGGCTCCATCCCATCGCCGGGGGTGACAGGCTCCTCTGTGGCCTAAAAGGACAGATGGAAAGGTGCGGGGGGATTATTTTACATTGTGGGCCGGAGCCTAAAGGAGGGCGGAGAAGGCATGGCAGCCATGGAGCAGCAGGCTTTGCCCCCGGCATACAGGACAGCAGAGGATGACGATGGTCACAGATCAGCGTAAAGACAGAGGATGACGGACAAAGCGATCATGCAGCTGAAACGATCACGCTGGAGAAAGAAAAACAGTACATTTCTGTATCACATCATTGACACTAGGAAGCTTCAGCAGGGCATGAGGGTAGCGACTGCAAACTACAATTAAGTGATGCATGTACAGTGAAAGGTAAAAGTTACAGTATGGAGCAGGAGACAGTTTGGAGTGGTGGAGATGTTTTTATGTATACCCAGTGAGGAGGGTAGCCCACGTAGGGAGAGTAGGGCTGCGATAACTGCAGTTTGTCACATGGCTCTTCTATTATAGGGATGGTGTCACTGGCCTAGCAAGGGGAAGGAAGGTACTGTATAAACACAACCACACACATACACGAGCAAAATGATGTTGTCCTGTAGTCTTAGTAAGAGTTACACACTAAGCTAGCTATCTAAATAATATGATGACAAAGCCTCAGGGCAGTATTATGCGTGTCTTAAGTACCAGGTCTTATTACTTAACTTAAGACCTGGAGGCGTGGTCAATGCTGTTTTGCCACTCAGAATAGCCAAATGGCATTGATCACGCCTCCAGGTCTTAAGTTAAGTAATAAGACCTGGTACTTAAGACACGCATAATACTGCCATGTGTCCAGCAAGGTCATTTTAAGCTCCAAGACTCTTGCTGACTGCATGATGTCTGCTTGTATTGTATCTACCCTTTTGTGAGGAATTGGAGACATGACTTATTATTAAGTTGCAATCCCTCATTTAGCCTGTTTTATCAATCAAAGCTACACTGGAGACATTTTATGATGCTCATTGGCATAAAATGACGATAGCTTATGTAATTTAGATTGATAATACACTTGGTGCACTTTTGCTTAAAACGTGTTCATAGTTCATAAACAGTATCAGAAAACATCCATGTGAGGCCTCATAAATTGTTTTATGTATGTGACACTATGTCAACGAGGACAAAAACAACACAAATGAACTTGTTAACATTCCACACAGTTCAGGATCCAAAACAAAAAAAGCAACGAGCTGCAAAAGCTTTGAGGACGTGCTGCACTCACCACCACGTGGAACGGGCTGTTGGGGATCTGCTCGCCTCCAAAGCGGATGGTGATGATGTATTTCCCCGGTTCGGGCGCCGTGTAGTAGATGTCGAATGTCCCGTCGGCGTTCTCCACCACATCCACGTCCAGCTCCGCCCCGTCGGGGGTGGACACCTTGCACGTGACCTTCCCTTTGCCGGCGGCCTTGGCGTCCACGGTGATGACCGTCTCCTCGCCAATCTGGATGGTGGGGCCGAGGCCTGTTCCTGTCAGAGGTGACAGACAGCATGAGGACGCGAGGTTCCCGTCCGTCCACCTCAAACGGCGCGTTCAATTATCTTCACAGAGTGCGCAATAAACATAAAAAAAAAGAAAAGACACTCACCCAATCCGTGTCCTCCAATAGATACTGCAGGGAAATAAAAAATGTAATCATTTAAAATAATATATATATATATATGGGAAAAATGAAATAGTTTGACTGAATAATGTGGATACATGTTTTCAACACTATACCAGTGGTTCTCAAAGTGGAGTCCGGGGACCCCCAGGGGTCCTTGAGGGAGTTCCAAGTCCCAGCTAAATGATAGTTTGGAAGCAAATGGACCCTTATGGGTCTGTACCTCTGAGAGTGTACAAATGGAACACTCTCAGAGTTAAATTAAAATTTTACAATATAAATGGAGGTCCGTAGCCTAATGCATGTCAAACTGGGGGGGGGGGGGGTTCTTGAAATTAAATTGGTTGAGAATCACTGCTAGCACCGTAAAAAATCTTCTCTTATGGGGGTCCCTGGCATATCTTTTCAAATGGGGGTCCGCGGTCTAACAAGTGTCAATTTGGGCGTCCTTGACATGAAAAAGTTTGAGAAGCACTGCACTATACAAGCATATTCAGCACGTGGGTCCTGACCTGTGACCAGGCATTTGCTGGCATCCCCAGACGGCAGGGCATGGATGCGGTAGGGCGAGTAGGGAATCTCGTCTCCTCCATACTTGATGGTGATGGTGTAGCGTCCCGTCATGTCGGGGACATAGGACACCGTGTATGTCCCGTCCCTGTTGTCCCTGATGTTAGCCTTCTTGGGCTTACTCTCAGGATCCTGAAGGCACAGGGACACAAATAAGTTTTGTGTCAAAGTGTGTGCTAACGTGTGTGTGTGTGTGTGTGTGTGTGTGTGTGTGTGTGTGTGTGTGTGTGTGTGTGTGTGTGTGTGTGTGTGTGTGTGTGTGTGTGTGTGTGTGTGTGTGTGTGTGTGTGTGTGTGTGTGTGTGTGTGTCTCTCTCTCCGATAAATTGCTGATTTGAGCATCATCATCTCCTTTTACAAGGCATCACACACAGCGATGTACAATGCAGTGACTGGGGTGTAATGGATGGGGCGATGGGGCCAAAGTTTAGGAAGCACTACTCCGGTTAGTGGAGTTCTGGAAGAGCTACATTAGTCAGTCCACAGGGAGACAGTCAGGGGAAGGGGTGATACAGGAGGAACACTGTATGCTGTGGGCTGCTGCTGCCTTCTGCAAAAATGAAAAAGGGGAGACTTGCACTTCCACATCCAAAACACCCCTAACCCCTGCACCTCTCTGCCCCGGGCCTCCAGGTGTTTGGATGTGCAACGTTTTAAAAGACGTCGGCCGAGCTCACTTCACTCTCCCGCCGTGAAAGTGAAGTTTCAACCCAGGCAGCTAATCCCCTCAGAGACCTATTACACAATTACGGACTCAGAAACACTGAAACGTTTTACAAATGGAAAGACCATAGTACCCAATCAATAGGGATTTTCTTTTAAATTAGGGTGAGGTTAGAAACTGAGAAAAACAACTTTAACTTTCGACTAGCTTTCGAAATGAATCAAAAAGTACCCAGGCGCATACAAACAAAGGATGGCAGGGAGGAAGGGAGCACGGTGGCATGGGGGGGGGGGGGGGGGGGGACGTCAGACAGCATGTGAAGAGCGGGAGGTTAAAAGGGGGAGGCCGGAGAAGAGAGAGAGTAGGGGCTTACGGAGCCTTTCTTAAGAATACGGAAGGGGATGGTTCCCTTTACTATATGTCTCTCCCACACCCTCCTGCCCCAGTCCTTCACAGACACAGAGACCTCGTGTCCGCAGCCATCAGGACCCTGCAGCAACAGTTAGACAAACACCCACACAAGTGGGAGAGGAAGCCATGTGGACAGTTGGTGCATAGTGGGTTAACAAGGGCGGCAGAACAAAACAATAATTAGGAAAGAAAGTAGAAGACTGCAGAGAGGTGTACGAGCACATTACAACAATTTTAATCTCCCTTCATTGGTTACCTACTTGTTATAGAATTTATTCAAATATTTTATTGATTACTTGCCCCTTCCTGCTTCACAGACCTTTTAATATGCATATGCGAGATCCTCAGGTAGGATCTCGACCCGTCTGGTCGTTCCCTGCGTACTGCAGCGTTTTTCTGATTTTTAGTAAAGTTTTTCCGACGTTTTTCCGAAAAACAGCACCAATCTAGAAGGACCATTAGGCTTTTGAATGACCTGCCTGAGGAGACCAGGCTAGCAAATTCAGTGTTCTCTTTTAAATAAAACACACGTATGAGCGTTGCACCTGTCACAGACAAGCGCAAAGCAAGTTCAGTCAGGAAACTCAGTGCAGTTGCTGCCGGCAGTTCATTGGGCCGCCTCCGCCTTCTCATTCAAATGATTCACTTCATCCAATCACACACTCATTCCAGCTTCATACCGGCTATTTAGTTTGCACTGCTCATCCTGTGTGCTGCTTGCTGCTGCACACTGATTCTGCTGCGCTGTTGTCTGCTAAACTTTTGCTGTTCACCCTCCTCCACCCCAGCAACCACCTGTCGTTTTGGATCTTCTGTTTAGGTACGGGGGATTCGGAGTCCAAACCATAAAAAATATATTTCTCATTTTATATTCAATAAATATATATTCCAGCCATTCATGAGTTGTCCTGACTGAATCATAGACTTGGTTTTATGACTTCCTAATTGCAGTCTGTGTTTGGTTCTTATCTTTTTATGCTCTATTAGATTATTTTTTTTGTACAATTTTTCCTTAGCCTACATTTTATGTTTGATGCTGTGTAAATCACTTTAACTCAGTATTTAAAAGTGCTATACAAATAAAGTTTATTATTCATCATTATTATATTCCTCCTTACTTTACATATTGTTTTACACTAGATCACTAGGTCTACTTGGGAACGATGCAAGTTGGGTACCTAGTATGCAATACCTGTTGTCATAACACCCGTCTGTCTGTGTCCCTTTTGTGCCCATACTGTACTGATCTCTGTATCTGTCTGTCTGCCTGTGTCTGAAGAGTGCAAACTGACTGAATAGTGAACTGGTTAAGTAATCAAATGGGGTGTGGGGTTGCCATGGCAATCAATTGGCTGAGGCTCATGAGGTCCACTGGCAGAGCCTGACCAGAGCCTTTTGTGACGGTTCTGGACAACCGTCTATCCGACCGACTCAAGGCCAGGCACTGCACTCCCTGTGATGGTGTGGAACGCGTGTGTCAAATATGAAGTCGGTGGGATGAACGGTTCTCGAGTTACGTGGATTACAGATGTATGTACTGTACACACACACACACACACACACACACACACACACACACACACACACACACACACACACACACACACAGAGACGTGGTGCATTTATAGTAAGGTGTATCAAGACATACCATGAAGTTATAGAGACATTAGAATTGATTGTGTGCTGGTGTCATGCAAGAAAAGATCACAAACGCATCACATTGTGACATGCTATTTTCAGTGTGTAACACCAGCACGCAACTACGAATAAATCATCCTTAGGTTTCCATAGTGTGCTATAATGCACATGAGGTTTAGTATTGGACCCAGCCCCGGACTGAGAATTCCAGTGCCTTATTTGGACGTAACAGTTCGTGCCTATACCCTGTTTCTGAAGCTGTTCTGAAGAGGAGTGTGACTCACCAGTATTTGAACTGTGAGCAGACCCTCGCCAGCATCTCTGGCATCGATGGTGAACTCAACAGGAAGGCTGGCGGGCACCCCAGATGCATTCAGGCCCGGTCCGCTGGCGCGAACCTTACTGGCATCATGAGCTGGCAGCGTCTTGATCTTAAAGGGACTGCAGGAGAGGAATTCCAAAGGATGACAATATAAGGATGATAGCAAAACAAACAAGGAAAACTAGTCTTCTCCAATAAAGTCATGTATTTGATTAAGCTCTTTTCGTCCTGACCTGCGAGGGACTTCCTGGTCAGCATATTTAACACACACAGTGTACGGTCCATCTCTGGCGGGGGTGTAGTTGACGGTGTGTGTTCCATCACCGTTATCGGTGATGTCGATGGGCTCGGCCACACCTGGAGGCAAAGAAGAAATAATCGTATTAGCAGGATGACTTTCTGAGAGTGTGTCTGACTTGGATCCTTTGTGAGAATCACAAACGTCTTCACAAGGACAGAAATATCAGGACATTTTGGGCTTATAGGTTCAGTGTTAGGGTTGGAAATGAAGAACAAGGTTGAGGTTAAAGTAAGGGTTATGGTTGTTGTCTCTCACCAGTGGGTCCATAGAGCTGCACCTCCAGAGAGGCAAGGCCAGCCTTGCTGCTGTCTACAGTGAAGGTCTGAGGGACGTGTACCCTCACTCCGCTGCCCAGGCCAGGGCCTGAGCATTTCACCTTGCTGGGGTCCACTAGCTCTCGCACTGGGACACGGAATGGGCTGCCTGCAACACACACAATGGGGCTCAGAAAATGGACACTAACTTACATTATAATATTATATTGTTGCTGTCGGGAGGAAACCACCTAACTCCATTTTATAAGTTTTAGATTATTTTATTTTTTTGCATAAATCAGTGCTATTGAACACCCTTTACGTCTGTGTGTTGTTTCGAAAATATTGAACCAATGAAAAGTAGTAAAAAGCGCTTCGGACAAAACCTCTTAACTCTATTGGACCCTCAAACTGTCTGCTAAAGCAACTAACTCCACCACCTCTCCCCCTCTCATGGAAGTAAATGACAATAATATAAAGTCACAACACCAACATTGATGAGGCAGTATTGCTTTTCCAAATATAAGGTTTTCTTAAGTGCGGAACAGATGTTGACCACGTCCCGTTACCTGGAATGGGAAGACCTCCAAAGGTGATGTTGACATCATACTCTCCAGGGGTGAAGGGGATGTACTCCACACTGCAGCTGCCATCTTTGTTGTCCTTGCAGGACATCTTCGCCTCTGACGGACCCTCAATGGCCAGGCCCAGACCCCCAGTGCCAGCACCCCTGAGGAGGAGACGGGAGGACAGAACATGAGGGATGAAAAGAAGAAAAGGGAGGGAAGGAAGGAAGCAATGATCTTATAAAGACTTTTTAATACCTGGCTGAAGTATATAAAGATTCTGACAGCCCAACAACATCTTTACTGTACACACATAGGACCCCTGATGTGTATTAAACCCTGCAGTAAACTGTAATAGATGGCATGGTTCCACATATCAGAAGAGTCTCTTTAACCCTCCATCTGTGTGTGACGCTAGGGGCAGAGAGAGTACCTGGTCTCCACAGTGAAGCGGTTGGGCTTGTTGACCAGGCCCTCCTCCAGACCGGCCCCGTAGGCTCGCACGCGGCTCGGATCGCAGCCCTCCGTCACCGCCACGTGGAACGGACTATTTGGTACCGCTACGTCGTCGTACAACACCTCTATCAGATGAATGCCTGGATGGATGAGAGTCAGAGAGGGAAATAAAGATTAATATCGTATAAGCCTGATTGACATCCATGTGTGTGTGTGTGTGTGTGTGTGTGTGTGTGTGTGTGTGTGTGTGTGTGTGTGTGTGTGTGTGTGTGTGTGTGTGTGTGTGTGTGTGTGTGTGTGTGTGTGTGTGTGTGTGTGTGTGTGTGTGTGTGTGTGTGTGTGTGTGTGTGTGTGAATGAGTGAGTGAAAGAATGAGAACACGGTAAGAGGGTCACAGACCCAGGAGGCTGCCACAGGGATAGTACCAGTATTTCTGTCCCAGAGTGGAGCGTACTTGGACCTGACACGTATCACTATCAGTGGAAAACCATCTGCTGTGACCAGACAGGCAACAGCTATTAATACCAGACTATGCCATGCCACACATCCAGCTCCGTCTTCTCCCCCCCCCATCTCTGTAAGCCTCCGTTTATTACAGAAGGCCCTTTTCCATCCATCCATCCATCCATCCATCCATCCATCCATCCATCCATCCATCCATCCATCCATCCATCCATCCATTCATTCATTCATTCATTCATTCATCCATCCATCCATCCATCCATCATTCATTCATTCATTCATTCATTCATTCATCCATCCATTCATCCATCCATCCATTAATTCATTCATTCTCTCTTCTGTTACTGGCCAGTAACTTCCAGCATTCCCATCTTCACCATTCATTCTCCTCCAAACAGGAATATTACTAGAGCAGTATTGGCAAAGGATCTAATTGGAGGGGTGGTGTCCAAACAAAGCAAATAATGGCAAACATCTGCTGTACGCACGCACGCACGCACGCACGCACGCACGCACGCACGCACGCACGCACGCACGCACGAGTGTGTACAACGCGCCACGGAGCACTGTGAGCTTGTAGATCGGCCATTTTCAAAGAAGACTAAGGTGGTTAAACCCTGGCCTCACTGTGGCTCTTTCCAGCCAAATCAGATACGATCTGATCACAGTCAATTCCACAGCATGGAATTGTTGGTATTGCATAAAGTTCATAACTTTGGGAGCCTCACCATCTTCGTAGGCTGTGTACTCTACTCGGTAAGTGCCGTCACCCTTGTCAGTGATGTAGGCATCCGTGTTGGCACCGGAGGGGTTGACGATGCGAGACTTGATGTGGCTCTTGATGTCACTCTTGGTCTGAGCCCGTGAGTCCACGGTGAAATGGGTGGTGACCTCCCGCAGCACCCCTGGGACATAGGACACAAATGTGCACAGTGTTAAAATGTGCACGTAAAACTATCATACGTGCATTTCAGTAAATTGTTTCATGGTTATAATCTATAGAAACAACAAAAGATACAACCTATTATGACAGAGAAAACCTCCCTTTCTCAACAACGTTCCATTGATGACTTTTGTGATCAAGCATTGACTGATCAATCAAGTAAAGATTGTCATTTTGCCATAAAAACAGCGAAAGGACAATGTCACAGCCACAGTGGCTAGCGGTTAAACACCTGCCGCAAATCGGCACAAAGTGCAGCACAATTTTGATTGCTAGTTTACAATCGATGCAGTTCTTTTCACACCCAGCAGCCACAATGTCTAAGTACAAAATGTATTTGCGGCCATCTGTGTGTCCATGGTTGGTCTTAAAATGAGGTGTGCTCTGGCAAATTGTTGGCATTATTGTCATCTTACAGGAAGTACAAAAGCGATTGTACCTTAGACCAGACCTGGTCTGAAATCTAGCGAAGTCCCCCAGTGCAGTATTTATTTACCCGCTATTTAAACAGCGTTATACTACTCAACTCAACATAGTTAAAGGAACTCTGGTCGTGTTTCTCTGCAGTCTCATGAGTTAGTTAAAGGAACTCTGATCGTGTTTCTCTGCAGTCTCATGAGTTAACACATACAGTATGTATAAAGATATCTGCCTGGCTGTGAGAAATAATACCTTCCTATCTGTATCTGTACATGATAGATACTTGGTCTTAGATGAAGTTTTGATTGATTGAACATCATTGTTGACAGAGTGTGTGCGTGTGTGCGTGCGTGCGTGCGTGCGTGTGTGTGTGCGGTATCACTCCCACTGGCGGGGAAAATTACACCTAATCACTGTCAGTCAACAGAAGAGCCAGCCAATCATACAACACCCCCCCCCCCCCACACACACACACACACACACACCAATTCCTCTCATATGTGACCAATCAGTGTCAGACTGGACTGATTAAATCCAGACTTGGCCAAGTGGGCCAGTAATGTCAGTCAAGCTGTGGCCAGTTCTCCCTGGCCTACTGGTCGAATAGTTTCTCTCTTGGATAGCCAGGAAAACAAAGAAATAAGGGGTGAAAAAAAAGGGGGGTTTAAAAAAAAAAAAAAAGGTATAGGAGAGTAAGTGAAAGTGAAACCAAGTGAGTGCTTCCATCTTTCCTTCTTGACAGAGGTGCTTGTGGGTTCATTGAAGTATAACCATTATAGCCATATAGATACACATTGTACACGACATACGACAAATAGCGAAAATAGCTGATCTACAAGCTCAGACTGGCAATTTACACCATATTTTGTGACATGCGCAAAACAGGGACACCAGGTTGAAAGTTACGTTTAAATTGAGATTATTGCCTACTGTAAATTGACGCAATAGTTTACCGTAGCTACTGTATATGCAAGGTAGGAGGAGGAAAATAGACCTTGGTTGGAGCCGTCAGATTGCGTTTGGGACAGAAAAGTCTCATCACAGAGTTTTCCATGGAATTTCAATCATTTCAGTGGCACCCTGTGATTTATATCAGTGGTTCTCAACATTTTTCAAGTCAAAGACCCCCAAAATAATCTAAAAATAGTTTGTGCCAGGAATCCCATAACATTTGTGTTGTTAAAAATAAAATGTTGATGATCTCAGAAGATTGACAATGCAAGAGCTCGTACATAGTCTATTTTCAAATAATGTATGTAAGGTTAAAGTGATTAAACTGATTATATATTAACTGGGGACACCCTATGGGGACGCCCTTGAACTCACTCAAGGACCCATGGGGGTCCCCGGACCCCACTTTGAGAACCACTGATTTATATGAAAGATGTCTTTATATTAGAATAATGCTGTGTGTGGTCTTTGGCGTGTCTATAAAGGATGGTATGTTTTGAGAGAAGTAACCTTGTTTTTGTAGATCAACATTGAGATTACATTTCTCCCATCAGGCATCTCGTTTTGTAGACTATGTGTGAAAATCTGAAATGAGCACCATCTGCAGATTACTGACAACCTTGAGATCTTCGCTGTCGGACAGAAACATAAATAAATAAATGAACGGCCTACTTCATCATTTGACAGTGTAATGCAAAAGTAGAAACATTGTGCCTTTCCATTTCCAAGACTTTCTGAACATTGCTGGAGGTCATGCTCAGTAAAGGAGTGCCTGGTCTTTCCAGTGCTTTTCCAGATACCCAGTAGAAACAGTGTTTCCAACATGCATTCATATCAATAACTCATCCCACATGACCTCACCTCTGGACTCTACTCCTGGACCGTAGACCTTCACCCCGCTGGTGTCCACGGCGGGCTCCACCTGCACGTGGGCAGGGAACTTCGGCACAGCATGGCCCCCGTACTTGATGGTGATGGTGTACATGCCGTGGAACTGTGGGATGTAGGTGATGGAGTAGGTGCCGTCACTGTTGTTCGTGAATTGCACCTCGGCCTTGGCCCCGGCGTCAGAGATGATCTCGATGGTGAGCTCGGCCTCTCCAGCCTTGGAGCAGTCCACTGTGAAGGAGCCCGTCTCGTCAACCTTGCCCCGCTCTAGGCCAGGGCCGCTGGCCGTCACCTTGCTGGGGTCGAACACCGACTGCACCATGGCCTTGAAGGGTGACCCGGGGATGTGCTGGTCAGCAAAGAGGATGTTGATGGCATACTCCCCGGGCTCGGTGGGCAGATAGGACACAGAGCAGGAGCCGTCCCCGTTGTCCTGGCACTCAATTTTGGCCTCACAGGGACCTTCTACGGTCAGGCCCAGGCCGCCGGTTCCCGCTCCCTTGGTGTCGATGGCGAAGGGTGCGGGTTTACCCACAACACCTCCCTGGAGACCTGGGCCATACGCGCGCACCTGAGCAAGGAAACAATGCATTAGATGGTGTTATGATGTACAGTATGGAGTATGATATGACCCCTGTCCAGTGTCAGATGGAAGACTTGTGTCTATCTTCTGTTGCTATATTCGGATTTTGCATTCTGTCTCACTTGCATTTTATCTGATCAAAACTCACACGCCCACACACAGATGGAGAGGAGCAAAGAAGGCATAGACATCATTTCAGAACTTAATTTCACACTCAAGCTGTTGGAATAATTGCATATAAAAGAATACCGGGTTGCTAAAGGCAATCAATTATGTCAAGATATTCAACCATACTCTGCAACCAAGTTTCTTCTGTCAGCTCAGTTGGGAAAGTTCAGACACAGAACAAAAAAAACTTCTTGAAAAGTTTCAGGTATGGAAGATTACTGAAGGTACAGTAGCCTACAACATGTCTGTATGCACTACCTTTGAAGGGTCTGGAGGCATGACTCCTTCCACAGTGAATGGACTCCCTGACACAGGGTTTCCATCGTAAAAGATGTCCACTTTGTAGGGCCCTTCCTCCGGGGGGATGTAGTTCACGGTGTGGACCTCGTTGGCAGTGCCCGACTCCAGCTTGCAGGGGATGGGTCGGCGAGAGGGTGACGTGATCTTCACTTCCAGTTTACCTTGGCCCCCTGCACCTCGTGTGTTGATTGTGAACTCTTGATCCTTGCCCACATCCACCTCTATGAAGAAATACAAATACATACAACTGTGGTCAGCCATTGGTCTTCTCAAACCTACAGAGAAGATTCATGTTTACGACAGGCAAGTATTTACGGCTCATAATAATCCTGTCGTATTACATTAAAATAGATAAGAAACGATTCTACATCGACACAAGCCAGCAACTTCTTGGCAGTGTTGGATGGGGTGTTGGCCCGTTAATTGAACCTTTTCGGTCCGAGAGGCCAAGTATTATGGATGTTCTCACAGAAAGCACACACAGGTCAAACTCATCTTCTTGATAAATGCTGTGTCTTTTGCCTTTGGCTCCCAGAAATAAACATGTCAGAGTGAACTCAGGTTTGCATGTGCCAGGCCATACTCACTGTTGTTTAAACCATGGATCTTGACCTTGTTGAGGTCAAGGGGCGGGGCCACAGCAATGTTAAAAGGGCTCTTTGGAATTGGGTCGCCCCCGTGACTGACTGTGATCGTCATGCTTCCCTGAAAGAGAAAGTGTGTGTGTGTGAGAGAGAGAGAGAGAGAGAGAGAGAGAGACAGACAGACAGACAGACAGAAGTCAGTGTTGTTTTAACACTTCTGACAGTCAAACAGGCTTGAGGAACACCCACCACTGAGCGGTATTGGCTCTAAAATCAACAACAACAAAATAATTGTCCCCGATAAGTCAACTGTAGAAAAAACAAGCTGTGCCAAGTTGTCACTGATAAATCAACTGTAGAAAAAACAAGCTGTGCTTGTCACTAAGAATATCAACTGTAGAAAGAAAAAAACAAGCTGTGCGTACTCTGTAATTGAAATCGAGTTTGTGTGCAAGAAATAATGAGGTTACCTGTTGTATGGCCGTGTAGCGGACGGTGTATGAGTAGTCATGGTTGTCGATGATTTCAAAGTCTCTAACAGCCTCTCCCTTAGCTGCTCCGGTAAAGTGGACCTCAGGCTTGGCCTTGCCTGCTCCCTTGGTGTATATGGTGAAGTGGGTTGGTTTGCCCACCTCCACACCTTGAATGATTACACAGGAAATGTGTGCATTGAAAACCGGTCTACGAGTTTCCGTTGCAAAGACCGCACCTGCTCATATTTTTATATTAACAGACATTGTAGGGTTATTGTATAACGGACATATGTTGTGTGTTTTGAGATTTGGTCTACTCTATGACACACATGTTACCTTATCTCACTCAGTCAGATCTTACGGTTGGGTATTGTGTTATCACTCACCTGTCTTGCAGAGACCAGGCCCCTCGGCCCTGACCTTCGCTGCATCATGGGAAGGGTCCACTTTGATTCTGAATGGGCTGACGGGGATTTCCTGTTTAAAAGATCAAACTTTAGTAGAGCGCATTTCCAAGACCCCTTTCATTTGTTTCTTATTATAATTATAAATGGGGGATTTCTACTATATCGGACAGTACAGTAAAGAAAGAAGAGGAAGCAAAGCATGTCATGTGCCGGATGTGAACTTATGATGCTACTGATGGCTAGTACACCAAGCAGCTGACACGCTGTGGCGATCATGTCGGGCTGTCTCACCTGATCAGCAAACAGGACCATGATGGTGTAGCGCCCATGCCCAGGGGGTGTGTACTTCACCGTGAAGGTGTCATTGTCATTCTTGATGATGTCAAAGTCAATGTCAGCCTCCGCCGGGCCCACCACACCTGGAGCACACTTGATCCCAATGCTGACATCACCTGGTTGATGAGAACAGGCATGGAGGTGATTATTTTTAATGAAGAGAAAGGTCCTCTGTTTTGGCCACTGAGCTTAATTCACTCCCGAGTCTAACCTTGTCCTGCTTCGCTACAATCCACAGTGAAGTAGGTTGGCTCATTGGCCTTCAGTCCTGACTTCTCCACCCCTGGACCATACACCTTCACATTCTCTGGGTGGCTGCCCTCTCCGATGGTCACCTGAGTAATTCAAACACACAATAAAACAAATTAACTACGCATGCAACAGATGCAAATCAGTTGAAGATGTATACAGCAGAAGGAAGGTTCTACACAGTTCCTGTTTGAGTGGCTACATCTGTAGCATATGGATCCATTGATGTTGGTGCTCCTCACCCTAAAGGGACTGCTGGGGACGTTGACCTCGCCCCATGTGATGATGATGGTGTGCTTTATGGGCTTGCCGGGGATGTAGACACAGAAGAAGGTGCTGTCACCGTTGTCCGTGATCTGGATGTCAATAGGGAAGCCCTCTGCGTCCTGTTAGCACAAATACACACTTCACTTGTACTGCATTCCACTTGCATTCCTCGCAGAGAGGAAAGACATGTGCAATTTGACAGGGTAACACTTTTGTAGGTAATTCTTCCTAGAGTTACATTTTCACATCAGACTGGTTTCCCTGATGAGGAAAACCGAACTAGGCTACTAGCAAGAGATGTTTGCATTCATACCTGGGCATAGATCCTCAGTTCTCCTCTACCAGCATCATTGGTGTCAATGGTGAAATCGGCAGGCTTGTTGACAATGCAGCCGGTGGGCTCCAAACCAGGACCATAACATTTCACCTAAAACAAGGCGGATATAGTTAACACAAACATGGATACTTGCCAAAAGATATTTTGAAGGCTTTGAGTGGAAAAGTGCTGTTGACTTGATATACAGTATATGAACTGATACGAGCGTAAGCTCATTCAAACAGGACACGAAGGGGCAGACTCCAACCTTCTCTGGGAAGTGGTCATTGGCTGCATTGAGGATGTGGGCCATGAAGGGGCTGTCCTTGATGTCCTCGTCATCGCAGATGACGTGTACAGCATAGTCACCAGGCTCCGTAGGCCAGTATCGCACATCACACGACCCGTCCCCCTTGTCATCACATTCGATCTTAGCCTGGGATGGGCCCTCAATAGAGAAACCTGCAACAAACCTTCTGCTTAAATACTGTAAAAACAATGTCATGTAATGGAAGTCTCCATTACATTCGCTGAATGTTTCGTGTTTTTGTACAGAAAGAAAGCAGCATAGGTGAAAGTGTGATGAGAAATGCACATTCAATATAACAAAACTCTCAACAATTAACAGCATAAATTATACTTTGTCGTACGACGGTGTAGCGCAACGAAAATAGCGAATCTGCAAGCTCAAAATGCAAACAGCATTCAGGCCAGTTTTCTACATAGACTTATTGTAGAATTATTGGCTATGTCGATTTTAGCCCGAAGATAACTGAAAGTGATTGGTTTCATCTGAGAGACAGGACTGTAACACAGTGTTCCTGTGACAACTGACTTGGGACATACAGTTGCTGCGACTGATATCAATCAAATTGAACTGACCTTTAGAAGACAGCATGTACGTAGGAGAGAGAGAAAGAGAGAGAAAGAGTGTGTGTGTGTGTGTGTGTGTGTGTGTGTGTGTGTGTGTGTGTGTGTTTGTGTATGTGTGTGTGCGTGTGTGCGTGCGTGCGTAGTCAGACTGTATATCAGCCTCAGAAGAATCTATGTAGGAGTGCAGTGGAAAGACGCACAGAAACCTTTCGGGGGATGTTCTAACAATAAACCAAAGTTCATGTGTGGGACTCGGGCAGTGATGACGCCATGCTTACCCAGGGTTCCCACCTCCGTGCCGATCGCCTCCACTACAAAGTCAGCACTCTTCCCCACCATGCCAGTCTCCAGTCCGGGGCCCCAGGCCCGCACCTTCTGAGGCCCAGCTTCCTCACCCACCACCACCTCAAATGGACTGTAGGAAAACAAGATTGAGGCTCTATTATAGTCTCCAGATCCAGACATTGCTTGATTTAAGTCTCTCCTCCTCACAAATTGCACATGGGTCAAGGACTTTCTCACAAATTGCCAGTCAATCAGCTCCATCATCTCCCCCTCCATCACACTGAGCACTGGCGCAGTCTGCTCCTATACTCCTTATACAGTTGGAGGCCATCGATATTGTCCTTTTCTTTTTGCTGAGGTTTGCGTGATCTGCGCAAAAGGACAGTTAACCCATTTTGGGCGGGAACCCCTTTTGGTGTTTTTAACATTATGTTATAATTTAGCTATTGAAAAATAGCAGATCTACAAGCTCATAGCGCGCCACCGAGTGGCGCGCTACGAGCTTGTAGGTCTGCTATTTTTGAAAAATCGTGAAAATATTTATTTCAGAAAACTGGAGGATTTAGAAGGATTTTTTTAAATGTTGAGGTCAGGCCTAAATGGGTCAAATGATAAGGGACAATATCGGTGGCACCCAACTGTATACTCCTTATACACTCATACTGTAACTGTACAGTGCACCATCCCACTTCAACACCCTGATGAAATTTGCCGATGACACAACTGTAGGTTGGCTAATCTCAGGAGGCATGAGTCAGCAGGTTTTCAGAGTGGTGCTCGGTGAATAACCTGGCACCGAATACCACGATGACCAAGGAGATTATTCTGGACTTCTGGAAGAAACATCCTGCTACCCGTCCCTGGTCTACATAAACAGGGCATGTGTGGAGAGGGTGCAGACCTTTAAGTTCCGGTGAGTCCTCATGTCTGAGGACTCATCCTGGTCGGCCAACACCACTGCAACCGTCAAGAGAGCTGAGAGGCCAACTTATGCTGCCCTAAACCTTGCACTTTAATATCATCATGTGCAATATTACACCTAGCTACATGTTTAAGCATTTATTTCATATTTACATGTCGATTTGACTGAGAGACTGCCATCGCGCAAATTCCAGCTTTTCACCAGAGGAGAAAAACTTTTTCCAAGTTTATAGCACAGGCAGACTCTTCACATACTAGAGCATGTCTGAAATAAGTGTCAGAGCTGAAATCGACATGTAAATATGAAATAAATGCTTAAACATGTAGCTAGGTGTAATGTTAGAGACCACAGAAGTGAACCTTTCAAGCCGGTTTTCTCAACTCGCTGTTTTCTGCAAGACATTACTCTATAAGCCATATCTCCAAAACTGGTGGGCCAAACTAAGTTCAATTTAGTCACATATATGGACATACATTTTTAATATTATTTTATTGTTTTAACTGCGTGTGTATAATTCTGCCAGCTCCATTTGCCTAGTTCCTGCTTTGATATCCTTATAAACACAATATGTGACTAAACACCTAAACAACAGTACAGATTTGAGTAACATTTATTTGGCTAGTTTGCAACAAACAACTGGCAAAGAAGAAATACAGTAATGCACATTAGTAGCTATATAGATCAATTTAGTGTCACACAAGTACACAATTTGGTCCCTATCCAGAGAGACTTTTACAAGTGAAAGGACTAAATGGCATCAACAAAATGACAGGGTAAATGGTCATGTAAACAATTTTGTGCTGCAAAGAATCACAACAGGATAGAAATGTCAAAACCTTTGCCTTGATGAATAAGGTGAATCTGTACTGTAGTAGATGAAATGAATATAAAGGGAATGTTAAATGTTAGAGCGTAGTGGTGAAGGAATGACAAGTGGAGAGGATCTCACCTGCGTGGGATGCTGTGTCCCCCCCAGGTGATGTTAATAGTGTATTTGCCCGCCAAGACGGGGTAGTAGTCACATTCATACAGGCTGTCTCCCGCCTCACGCACCTTCACCGGCTCCTCCAAACCCTCTGAAACAAATGACCCCAACATTTGTAAACATACAGCACACATTTCATAAAATGCACAGTATGTATGTATGGCTTTAATATTGTTACATATTTTTCTAATGATCACAGATATTGTGGTTCAGCATTAACTGCCAGCAACTCAGTCATGGTTTAAGCATTAAAGCACAAGGATTATTAATGTGTAGAATGTAACTCTGAGAGTGTACAAATGTACGCACCCAGATTTGATTCATCACTGAGGATTTTACTGTGTAATCTGTGAGAAACGTGCATTCATACAGGCTTAATATTTGTCAACTCACTTGGTCCCTTCACTGTGACCTTGAGTTCTCCACTGCCTGCTCCCTTGGTGAAGACTTTGAAGTCAGCCACCTCTTTCACTCTCACCCCCTTGGGCTGGAGGCCTCTCCCTGACGCCCTGCATACATTGGGGTTGCAGGCTACAGAACCATCGAGAAGAGAAAGGGAGAGTTGTTTAGACTAGCAGATGGAGGGTAAGGAAATGCACACACACACGCACGCACGCACGCACGCACGCACGCACGCACGCACGCACGCACGCTCACTTACTCATACAAACACAAACACACAAACAGTCACTACTGCAGAAGTTTCACTGTTAGTGGGCTGAACAGCGCTGGGAGAAGCACAGTTTGTCATGGCTGCTGGGGAGAAGCAGCAGGAGTGATGGACATGACACAGCCGTTATCTCATTAGAGAACACTGACACAAAGAGCAACAAGTTCTTCAGGGCATTGAAGAATGAAAAATGAGGGAAAACAAACAAACCAGATGAAAGCAATAGCAGTTGTTCCAGTGAAATGGTCAAAGACTCAACAATGATATGCTGAGCATGAACAGGTGTTGCACTTGCACCCATAGAAAATAGAAATTCAATTCAATATAATCTGACCTGTTACTGAATGGTATAAGAAGTTCTGGACATTGGTGCATTCTAAGGTTTTCTTTCAAAAATCTTCATGAAGACTTTTAAAGATACAAATATTTGAATTACACTGAATACAAATTACTAGATGATATGAACCCATTCAAGAGTTTGTTAGTAAAGGTATTATGTGGACACCAAAGATTAGGGTTAGCCAGAGGATTACTGCTTTGGTCTGCAGAGGGAAGCTATGAAGGGTACAAACATGAAACCAATTATTGTGGTGATGATGACAATGGCAATGATTTTAATGAAGGCACAAGTGTGTAGCACACGCACACGCACACGCACACCCGCGCACACACACACACACACACACACACACACACACACACACACACACACACACACTTGAAGGGTCACGGTGACATTCACTCTCAACAAAATGGGAGACAGAGGACAGAGATCTTAGAGATTCTGTCTTCCTTTCATCATTTTAGAGCAAATTTAAGAAAGGTTATTCTATTTTTTGGCATTTCTGTTATATGTATTATTATATTATGTGTTATTATACGGAGCCCCTGAGTGGCCATGGTAAGAAAAATAAATGATCTCGTCCGGACAAGATATTATTTCGGCCGGACAAGATAATATCTCGTCCGGACGAGATAATACATTTTTCTTACCATGTCCACTCAGGGGCTCCGTATTATTATGTATTAGTTTTTGATCATAAAAAAGTTGAATGAATCCAATACTATACACAGTAACATCCTGAAAGTTAATTCAACTCTGAAAGTGTAAAACTGGCTCAGTGAGTTGGATCATGTGATGGGTAGCTTCCATTAGTTTTACATAATTATATTTGCTCTGCACATTTTGATTGGTTCTCATATTTTAATGTACAATGCCCCTGACCTGTCATTCAGTAACTAAGCCTCCACTAGATATACCGGAGAAACAAACAGAAGGCTATATAGCCTTAAAGGTCCTACAACATGAATTTCAATTTTTTGTGTTTTTTGGGCTCTCCTATGTGTCTTCTATCCCCACAAATAGCCGAACTAAAAAAAGGGCTGACAATGGTCCTGTGACAAAGAATACATTAACAGTAAAGGAATATTAAAAATAATAATATCATCGCGATACCTGCATAGTATATGGTCCATCTCTGTACATGCTCTCTGTCTCAGAGGTGAACTGTTGATAATTAAAAATGTGCCTACCGTTGACGTCATCGGTGGTCATTTGAAATTGGACACTTTTATTGACCAGTGGCTTCTATTTCAGTGTGCAAACCTTCCAGGAATAGAAAGCCTGTACTTTCCATTAGTTTGGCATTCCCACCTATTTCCAAACTAACCACAGGCCACCTCTGAGACGCAGAGTGAGTACACAGAAATGTTACCACCTGATAATGAGCATTAGTGAGGACCAACTATATGAAGACCGGGTTAAAGATATATGTGAAATGTTCCTTTAATGCTAGCAAGTTAATAGCATGTGACAGTATGATTACGTGAGGCAAAATATAATATAAGATGTATTTTTTAAGATGGGGATATCCAACTAGCGCATGCAGGACCCCACCGACACAGCCCTTTCGTTAATATTCTGCAAAGATCAAATGGAGCTAGGCCTGCCAGACTCTGGATGTTAGTCAGGCTATAAAAACGGATGTTTACACTTTATGAGTTTAATTAACACACAGGCCTGTTCATTGTCGGGAAGCCAAACTCTCTCTTTTCATGGCATTTGAGGAGTGGTTTGAGTGGTGCAACTGATCCGTGCCAATCAGCGATTGTAAAAGTGACCATCCAAAGTAACCCACCAACACCAATAACGAAGCAGGTTGGTACTGCCTCCAACATGTTAAAATGCCTGCTTGTCTCACACACGCACGCACCCGCACACGCACACGCACACACACACACACACACACACACACACACACACACACACACACACACACACACACACACACACACACACACACTCTTTCTAAGGTTGAACAGGAGCAGGAGGCCACGAGAGGCTAAGCACTGGCGCATGCTATGAAGCTGGGAAAGCCATTTTGGAAGGTGGCCAGAGGCAAGGGGGGAGAGGGTACGGTTTTGAGTTGAGGTAGGAGGGACCAGGCTAGTGCATGAAGCGGGCTCCGTCCACAGTAAAACCCCGTCTCTCGCCTGCCTCTGTACTAACTTGGTCGCCTGGGTTTGGGCGGCGTTGGAGGGGGGGCTCTCCTGCTCTTGTCTGGGGGTGGGGTGCGTACAGACTGGGGGACTATCGGCACCGGAGAGCCAGGTGGCAGGCTTCTGTGTGTAGCTGTCGGAGGGAACAACAATCAGGAGACAGGAGTAGAGTACAGGGAAGCAACCCCACCGTTCCCATTACTCCACCAGACCGCAAGACCAGGGGAGCAACCCCAGACCAAAACCATGAGAGAGCACACAGCTTCAGCCAAAACCACCACTCAGAGAAGCCATCAGGATGATGATGATGAGATCAGGTCTGGCCCCAGACATACTGTACTGGAGGCAGCAAGCCCACACCTAGACTGTCACGGAAATCAAGAAACCTTTCAGTTTTAGTCTGGAAATTAGAATTCAGTACACTGCTCTGATTAGAGAGGGGGAGATGGAAGAGGGATTAATGAGATAACTATGGGTAATATGCAAATAAAAATAATCGTCAGTATTATTAACAGTAGACATTGTGTGTTTATAACCTGAAATTGGAAGTGTTGCGTCGGTCTGCGTGAGCACCTGTAGAATGTCGACCTACCCTCAGAAATGTGGACGGTGAAAGGGCTTCTGGGAATCTGCTGGCCTGCAAACGTGATGTAGATGATGTGAGGCCCCTCCAAAACGGGACCGTACGTGCAACGGAAAATGCTGTCCCCCTTATTCTCTAGAACGATCTCCACAGTATCTCTCCTGTCCTGAGAGTCCACGATAACCACACCCACGTCTCCAGCACCAGCGCCTGGGACACAGAGAGAGACACAGTGTTATTTTTTTTAATTAAATACTTTAATTCCATTAAAGAGTAAAGTCAATTTATGTTGACCAAAGTGCTGTACAATGAATCCTCCAATCAAATAATCAATTATTAAAAGATTTTCCCTTCTTTGTTTTGTTTTTTTAATAAACACCCATGGATTTGGGACCAGTTTTTACAGGAACTATAGTTAGGGGTAAACAGTGAACAGCTTAACACAAAACATGGTGCAGGTGATTGCACTCAATTAACTCACTCAGTTAACTCAATTAACATCCTGATAAGACAGAAAATAAAGTAAAGGGTTTTAAAATAGCTCAGAGTCAGAGATCACTCTCATGTGGTCAAGCAGTGTTTTCAACCAATAGTGGCTGATTACAATAGTAAGGTATTACAATTCTTGAGAGATTCATTCCCCACTAATAGATCTGATTCCGAAAACAATGACGAGTATGAATGAAATATTTTCAGTTATCCATAATGGAGAATACATACCTGCAGTGTAGATGTCAAAATAAGTGGGTTTGTTTGCCATGTTGCCGACAGGCTCCAGTCCTGGCCCCCTGGCCTGGACCTTGTTCGAGTCTCCCAAGGCTTTGGACACATTCACCGCAAAAGGACTTCTGTCAATGTCCTGTCCAGCAAACAGCACCTTCACCTGGACAGAGGAGAAGACACAGAGTCCTGTTAAACCACCTACTGCATCAAAGACACATTTAAATAAACTACTACAAACTGAAATAAATACAGTTGGGTGCCACCGATATTGTCCCTTATCATTTGACCCATTTAGGCCTGACCTCAAAATTTAAAAAAATCCTTCTAAATTTCTGAAATAAATATTTTCACGATTTTTCAAAAATAGCAGACCTACAAGCTCGTAGCGCGCCACTCGGTGGCGCGCTATGAGCTTGTAGATCTGCTATTTTTCAATAGCTAAATTATAACAATGTTTAAAACACCAAAAGGGTTCCCGCCCAAAATGGGTTAACTGTCCTTTTGCGCAGATCACGCAAACCTCAGCAAAAAGAAAAGGACAATATCGATGGCCTCCAACTGTACACAATGTCGTCAAGTTGCGTACTACTGTTGTGCTTACTTGGTGCAAACCCTCCACTTTGGGCAGGTAGACAACTGAATAGGTTCTTTTCTTGTCATTGTTGGGGATCACTCTGGCCTGAAAGTGTAGACAGGTACTGTTTTAGTACAACAAATTCATCTTGCATGTATGTATGAATCATGATATACAGAACACATTCTGTTGAGCGAGGACAGGGAGCCATGTTTATTACATATTCACAGGTCAGACAGATCATCCTGGTTTCCAGTGTAAAATATCATCTCATCTCTTTTATCCTGAGGCCATAGGCCACACTGCCTAGATTAGAGAATGGTTGGTTTGTTTGATAGTTTATTTGTATATATTTATGTGTGTGTGTGTGTGTGTGTGTGTGTGTGTGTGTGTGTGTGTGTGTGTGTGTGTGTGTGTGTGTGTGTGTGTGCGTGTGCGTGTGCGTGTGCGCGTGCGTGCGTGCGCGCGAGCGTGTGTAGGACTATACTGTACATACAATTTCCATTTTGGAAACCACATCACCACACTAGGACATAATGTACACAAGCAGCCAGTCACTTCATGCAGCTTCACCACTGAAGTGATTTGATTTGTGTGGCTTTGTTCATAAATTGTACACATGATTACACTTTCTAAAGCTCAATCTACAAAAATAAATATAAATACACCATAAATGGGTGTTCTCACCTCTTCCGTGTGTCCCTCGGGGTCCTCTATGTAGACCAGAATCTCACCAAGACCAGCCTCCACTGTCTCCACCAAGAACTCTGCAGGCTTTAGCACCATGTTGCCTCTGGGCTCAATACCTGAACGGTGAAAACAAGGGAAGTACAGAGAGAGAGAGAGATAATATAATACCATGCAAAGCTAGGGACGATTTGGACTCGTCCAAGACTGTGTTCAGTTGAGAGTTGATATACGGCTCTGGGGTAAGTGAGTGAGTTTGACGGGCAGATGTTGGCCTCACCTGGTCCGTAGGCCCTGGCCATTTTGGGATTCAGTGTCTTGGCACGCAGCGGAGCTCCAGGTTTGAGCTTGGCTTTGGGGAACTGGGACAGATAAGTCATGACAGAATGCTCGTCCACATTGTGGTCCACAATCTCCTCAGGGGCAATCACCTATAAACAACAAGACAGGAAAAGGGAAAAAACACAAGAGAACGTTTTAATAAAAACTAAGTCTGAAGCAGTCTGCATGGGGCAACAAGGAAGGGACTTTAATTAATATAAACATGGGAGGAAATACTTGATTCAACTAGCTGTGATCGAAATTGGGAAAAGAAAGAACAATAAATTAAAGACGAGTTTGAGAAATAGAATAAAATAGTCAACTATAAAACTAGAATAGACCTAGTCAAGACTTTTATTTTATCTTAAAAACCCCAAATAAAATAAACAAAATATAAATTAATTTTATTTGGGGAACAACTAGAGAAGTGATAAAAAAGGCCTTTGTTACTGTATAGGAAAATGGATGTAGGTCTTGGTACCGTCGACCTTGACATCAAATAAAAACCAGCGCTTGTCAAAGTGTTGCATCAGGTATTGTTAGGAAGGAACACGTTACCACAGAGTACACATAAAACATTTAGCCTCTGTTGTGGGAAATCTAAAATATCTATGAAAATAACTGAGGTTTTATTAGTCTCTTTTTTTTAAGTCTCTTAAATGAAATGTCATGGTAAAAGGAATAATGACATCAAAGGGGAGAACAAATGGAAATATCAACTATGGTGACATTAGTTTGCTTTTAAAGGTCAAACAAATGTGGTGGGCACATGTGGAAACAGCTTCCAAAGCATGAGCAGAAAATCCAAAGTGGCTCTGATGTTAGGCCTAATTGTACTGTGCCCAAAACAACGTGTTTCCTGTTGATGGCTGTGGCATATGAGAGGCCAAAGAGTAAGCCAGGAAACAAATCTGTGTGCATGCTGTGTGCATCTGCCGTTTCCCTCTCTCATGTCTCATCAAACTAGCCTGGCTAATAAGCCAGACTCAAATCACACTGTGAAATACACTGTGGTATTTGAGTCTGGAGATGCTGTGTATGGATCTTGTTTCCCGGGGGGCGGGTTCAAACATTTTCTCTTTGACGCAATTGGTCAGAGCTACTGTCAGTCAAAGATCTCAAGCATTGAACGTCACTGTACCAAAGCCCGCCCATATTGCATACCGTGTCCCGATTGGACACACCAGTTCTCTGGTGTAGGAAATGGGCCTCTCCAGACCGTAATCCGCCGGCAGGCAATCTTTTTTTGCCAACGGCTGATTCGGTCTGGTTTATTAGCCAGGCTATCATCACACTGTGTGCATCTGCCGTTTCCCTCTCTCATGTCTCATCACACTGTGTGCATCTGCCGTTTCCCTCTCTCATGTCTCATCACACTGTGTGCATCTGCCGTTTCCCTCTCTCATGTCTCATCACACTGTGTGCATCTGCCGTTTCCCTCTCTCATGTCTCATCACACTGTGTGCATCTGCCGTTTCCCTCTCTCATGTCTCATCACACTGTGTGCATCTGCCATTTCCCTCTCTCATGTCTCATCACACTGTGTGCATCTGCCGTGTCCCTCTCTCATGTCTCATCACACTGTGTGCATCTGCCGTTTCCCTCTCTCATGTCTCATCACACTGTGTGCATCTGCCGTTTCCCTCTCTCATGTCTCATCACACTGTGTGCATCTGCCGTTTCCCTCTCTCATGTCTCATCACACTGTGTGCATCTGCCGTGTCCCTCTCTCATGTCTCATCACACTGTGTGCATCTGCCGTGTCCCTCTCTCATGTCTCATCACACTGTGTGCATCTGCCGTTTCCCTCTCTCATGTCTCATCACGCTGTGTGCATCTGCCGTTTCCCTCTCTCATGTCTCATCACACTGTGTGCATCTGCCGTTTCCCTCTCTCATGTCTCATCACACTGTGTGCATCTGCCGTTTCCCTCTCTCATGTCTCATCACACTCTTTCTAGGGCTGTCACCATTACACATTTAAAGCTGCTAAGCCTGCTATAAGCAATAATATGTAAAGATTTTAATGACCTTTTTATTTTTTTGTATTCAGACAGCCAGCAATGAGTAGAACGCTCCCAAAAAATGTAGTCTCTGTAACACATCTAGGGGCCGCAATCTGCATTCAAAGATTTTCCTAGAAGCTTTTTAATTGGTCGATTTGCCTGTCTGCTTCCTGATTGGTTAGTCATTGCGACCAGGTTTTTTTTGACCAATGACAAAGCTTCTAGGAACATCTTTGAATGCAAATTGCGGCCCCTAGATGTGTCACAGAGACTCAAATGTTGGGAGCGTTCTACCCATTGCTGGCTGTCTGAATACCAAAAAAGAAGAAAAAAAAAGGTCATTAAAATATGACATGACATATTATTGCTTATAGCAGCTTTAAGTTGACGATTAATTGTCGCACAAATAATTGCGATTAACTATTTAATTGTGCTTTTGGCATAGGAAATTTGAACATTTAATATGAATAGAAATTACATCTCTGTTTGCCTTTTAGGCATAACTTTTAAAAAAAAGTGCAAAGGGCTGAAAGAAATTACTGGCATCTTTTATA